>NC_088996.1:10435592-10738154 GCF_963932015.1 Anas acuta | reverse complement strand
CATAGTCTTATAATCTTTTGGAATAACCTAGGACATAATCAGAAAAAGTTACTATTGAAATTCCCAAAGAAAAAATTTTGTATTCCCCAGGATAAATAAATGAATCAAATTGCTACAAAACTCTGACCAAGTTTCTCCAGATTCTTTCAAGCACTATAGAACTAATAAATAAATACAGTCAACATTTACAGCCAGTTTATTCAGAAGGTAAATGCAACCTTGAACTGTAAAAACATCATTCCATGCTAACATTGTAGTTTCTTCTGCAAGAGTGCAAGTGTCTGTTCAACCTGTTTCCCTATGAATAGCAGGGAATCTGCTCTGCCACTAGGCTAAACTTAATATTGTTGCAGCTGCTGGGTAACTGGAAGCACTGGGTGTGTATATTAAAAGTATGTATAAATATATAAACACATTACTTCAAAGGGAACAGGTCAAAGTTCCACACAAATGGTTTAACTGAATGCCAGTTTATCCTAACCTCCAGTGACAGAGCCACAGGTCTGCTTTTTACAACCATCACATGACTTAACAGACCACAGGAGCTTAAGTGCGACTTGACACACTGGGTAGTAAGTGGTCTTAGGTAAACTCTTAGATTGCAGTTCCAGTTCCTGGCAACATTTAAAAAAAAAAAAATAGAGCACCTTTCTAACATAAGACGCAGCATCCTCTTCTGTGTAGACTTCTGCACTGATGGCCCCACGTCGTCTTCGACCCTTAACCACAGGGTTCACAGGAGGAGGAGGAGAGATTTCATCCTCCCGTGAGTCTGAGCGTGAACCAGACTTCTGTTGGTTCAACAACTGTTTTGTTTCCTCCTGAACAGGAAGGAAGAGATATCTGTGTCACTTAATCCAGTACAGCAAAAAAGCAGTTAGATATCACATTCCAATTTAGTCTGCCAGTGCAAGGGAGCTTCCTGTGTACTCTTACTTAAGGCAAGCAAGGAGATTAGAGTAAGCAAGATCAAAGCCCTTTTCCAAGGAGATAGAAGATACGCCTCTCATAACGTTCATCTCACAATGGTGTTTATTTTAATAAATGACACTACTGGTTTGATAAATTAAGAGGTATAAACTTGATTCTACTTTCCACTAGTGCATTCAACAGACAACGAAAAAATCTGCAAATGATAAAGACACATTCCCAATAACAAACCCAGGAGCTCCTTCCCTCTGCTGCAAGGTATTGAGCCTTTTTTCCTTTGAAAGGCAAAAGGAGGACTCCTCATAAACATATGTTACACAAGAACCTTCTGAAATAAGGTGAAGCCATGGACCAACTCAACACTTGGTAACATCATTTATTTTTGGAGAAAAATATCAACACTGCTTACAGAAGAGGTGGAAGAAGGATGCTAAAGGCCAAACAGTATTTTTTGCTCTCCCCCCCACCTCAAACTGCAGATCTGTAAACTTTGTACAGACCTTTCCCTTATTTCCCTCAGTTACCTTTTGTGCTGTGTCATAGTAATTTTGCAGAAAGCCAGCACATTTCCAGTCAAATGAAGTCTAGCTAACCTGACGCACAAAGACTCGATTCTTTTAGTAAGGTGAATCTTCTGGTACGTAAGATCTGCCTTTAAAAAAAAAAAGCCAACCTCAAAGCCAAAGCATTTGAGTCATAGCAGCTCAAATGACTTTCTGCCTGCTTTAAGGAAACAGTTTTGGGATATGCCTTAAAAGAACAAGGAGTCATCTGTTCTGCAAGAACTCGAGGCGCGTAAGAGCTGGGTTTGTCCTGGTGTCCTTGATAAGGCTGTCCCCAGCCCTGTTGGGCAGCTTGGCTGCCACACTCCTCCCCGGAGGTACACAGCAGCTATTTAAAAACCAGTATAACACCACCACTTTGAGGAAAGAGACGTCAGATAACCATTACAGGGAGTTTACATTTTATACCTCTCGGATAGCCCAAGAGCACCGATCTGTCAAACTGCACTTCGCTTCCTGCTTTCTGTCCATTAAAATAGTGCTACATTTCAAAGCCATGGGGGCAAGATGTATTTAAAGCCTCGGCACTTTTAAAGTGAGTGAACGTCAGCTGCTGGATCTCTTCCAGCATCACAGAAAACACACAAACACTGAAATCCTGTAACTTTCAGGGACAGAAGCACTACAGTAACATCAAGCCAGGGAGCTGTGCATCACAAGAGGCTCGCCAGCACCATGGCCTGCTTGAGGAACTGCACCATGAGATAAAATACAACTAGTAACTGCCTGAGCTGAGCTTTAACATCATGTTAAGTCTGTTAAGGTAGGACATGGACATAGAAAGGTTACAGGTGGAGAAGATAAAGTATTAAAGTATATTAGCTACTCTAGACAGTCTATTTAAACACGTATCAAGAGGAAGCTGACCCCAAAATGAGACAAATCACCATGTTTGCGTTATGCATTGCAGGACAACTCCGTGCCACGTAGGAAGGGACATGCTAGAAACTCACTGCTTTCCTAACAGCAGCTTTCCATGCATTCATGTTTTTAAAATACACCTTGTATCATTCCTGACACCAAACCACACGTATTACGCCACTGGATCCAAGATAAATCACACCAGGCCCTGACAGAAAGGAGCGACAGCTGTTATTCTCTGATACCCTAGAATATAACCAGTCTCATTTGCATGAGAAAACGTGTTTGAACGTGTTTGTTCAAGTTTAGAAACTGCTAGAAATAAAACATTTACTGGAGAAAGGCATTAATTTTGCTCCGTACTGATTAGTACAACCATCACTGGGATTTTAAAAAAGTTTTAGTACTAACTTTAGCCTACACATTGCATCCAAATATTGAGCTTTCAACTAACAGAGCAGTCCAGACAAAGTTTTCATTGTCAGTGACCACTAACTGTAAGCTTAATTTTTCCTGACAGATAAGAAATGGCTATTATTAAGCCCATTTAAATTATTAGTTGCAAGTAAGAAATATTAAAGTAATGAGCCTCACATAACCACATTTGAATTCTACCAGCTACTGAAGACAACCATGATTTCAGAACTAAGTTCTGCACTGTGTACCCTGGTATCTGGTAATTGTTATTACTCCAGAACAGTTGTTTTCTTCTGGTTAATTTGTATTTAATTTATACCATCTCTCCACATATTTGGAAGAACTCAAGTTACAAAAAAAATGCAGCGTTAAAATTTCTGCTAGACATTTAGGTATGAGTTTGTGGAGACAGGGAAGTGATGAGGAGCAGGTGTAGTGCTCAGACATCAATCACTGGCTTTATAACTGAGTTTTCTATGCAGTCCCACATACACAAAACAAGTCCATGGGACAGTAACAGTCTGCTACATTTCCACAGCTCAAACCAGATGACACAGCACACCCAGCACTGGGCAGCTTTTAGCAGGCGCTGCTGTTATCAGACATGCTCGCACAGCAGCAGAAGCCTTGGTGCCCCACAAATTGATTGGGTGCCATTTCATCTCCGTGCAGTAATCAAATTCATGGGAAAGCTCTCATAACCGAAGAGGAGATGCAAATTCCTATCGTAGCTCTAACTGCTTCAGAGGCAGTAATTTTAATGTTGTAGAACACAAATTCAAAAGCGTGTTTAAACGTCTTCAATGTATTGCACTAACACGTCAATGAATCAGCTGCGAAGAGATGACTTGTCAGGATAACTAGGGAGAAAATAGAAACCCAGCTTCGGTTTTGAATCAGGTTCATTCAAAAGTCAGTCTTAATAAAAACTTAATCACGCTGCATCTCGGTCTTGCTTTCGTTCAGTGTAACAGATTAGCAGATTTAAAGAGGGATATTGAAAAGTTGCTCTGCGTTACCAAAGATGTAACAGACATTACTCATGGGAAGTAAAATGGATTGTTCCACACGTTTTTGCTCAGCCAGAACTACACAGCAGGTTAGAGCTGGTTAATAACAGTACTTAGCATTGGTGCTTTCCAGACAGGGGTGTCAGAGGAGCTTGTTAACGTAGCGCAGGACACCCACTGCTCTGTTACCTGATAGCTATTAAGGTCCAACGTTACCTGGTCAAACTGAGACCGATCCATTAGACTGAATGGTGAAATTACATCAACAAATCCGTAGCAAGTTTTAAATTCAGTAAATTTGGAAGAAAAAAGCTATGGTTTTCACCATACTACAGCTGTACTAGTCGGGATGTATAACCCACGCCAACACTACTCATAATAGAAGACTGAACAAAATTGAAAGAGTAATTTGAGGGCGATAAACATTACCCAACCAGTTTTACTTTCAGCTTCCTTGTAGGCTGACAGAGTACACAGACAGGCTATTTGCACCAGAACAAAAACATCAAGAGTTATTCAGCTCCAAAATACACGTGACTACCAGGATGACAAGCCTAGCCCTGAACGCAAAGGCAAATTAAGTTCCCTTTAAAACTAAATATGTTGAACGTCAGCCTGCTATAGAAAAGAACCTAAATATTCCTATTTTATATCCCTACACATGGATTGGTTTACAGCTTGTTCTAAGTGCAGTCAGTCAGTTTACTGTGATAGTTTTTAAAGTGAGTTTTTTTTTTTTTAATTTACCTTAAACATTGATACAAAAATCTTTAGAATCTATCCATGCTCAAACCCAAGAATATGAGGTGGAAAATAGGCCTGGTAACAGGTGGGGACAAAGGATTTTTAGGAACATGATTACTACCTGGTTTGCTGCTGGAATTTTGAAAGAGAACGTACACAAGATGTTACCACAAAAAAAAAGTCAGATATTTGTATTGGGTCTGGCTGGAATGTTAACTTTCCCAGCAGCAGCCCATACAGTGCCGTACTCTGTACTTGTAGCTGGAACAGCAGTGTTATCACACCAGTGTTGTGTCTGCTGCTGAGCAGCAGTGGCACAGTATTAGGCCTTTCTCTAACCCTCCTAGGGGGTGGGCAAAAGGTGAGGAGAGAAACATCACTAGGGCAGCTGGCCTAAACCAATCAAAGGGATATTCCATACCATGTGATGTCACACTCAGCAATAAAAGGTGGAAACAGGAAAAAGAGGGGAGGGGTGGGCTCTCGTTTGGAAGACGTCGGTCCTCCTCTCAAACACCGGCTGCGTGTGTTGAGGCCTTGCTTCAAGGACGTGGTCAATCATCGCTCATTTGTGGGAAGTAGAGAGTAATTTCTTTCCTCTGCACTTCCATATAGCCTTCATTTATTTTGTTTGTTTGTTTTCCTCCCTTCTTTTTATTTTCCTTTTTTTTCCCCTCCCTTTCCCCTTTCCCTTTTTATTTTCCCCTTAGTTAAATTGTTAGTTCATGGTAGTCTTTAAATTGTTAATTGTTAGTCATGGTAGACAAAGGATTTTTAGGAACATGATTACTACCTGGTTTGCTGCTGGAATTTTGAAAGAGAACGTACACAAGATGTTACCACAAAAAAAAAGTCAGATATTATACAGAGTTATTGTCCAGAAGCAAAAACACTTCTCAAACACACTGTGAGCTGCAGGAGGAGAGACTGCAGGGTTTAATCATTTTCTACTATCTACCACCAACACTTCCATTAGAAGACTGCTTCCACTACACAGTTATGATCTCTAGCATTAATCTGTCTTCTTTACTCCAGCAATTAGTTATAACTACCTAGAATAAAAATAAGATAAAGATACAGCTCCCATACAAAACAAGCAGTTAGAGCAGCACCAGCAAATGACTGCTGTGTAAGGTCACAGCTACATCATTTACTGATGACATGTCCTGAACACACTGGTTATAGCCAGCCTTTCCTCTGCAGCAGCCCTTAAAAAACTCACGTTTTCATAGCAGCTTTTTCTCCTATCTGCTAGATACTGATGTACACAATGAACTATTCAAACGAATGTTAAATTGTTTCAGATATGAGCACTGAATGGACAGAACGCTTTCCATTCCCAAGATCACAGAATGTTAACAAGAAAAACACCAAAGAGACCTTGAGGAAAAACAAGAGGAACAACAAGAGGAACAAAGCTGGGACAGTAACACTGAACTCCCAGCAGAAGGCAGAAACAGGCTTGGTCTCCTACAAATTTGGAAACCAAATACTTCCATTTGACTTCAGCTGGGCTTGGGTAACTACCACTGGCTGACTGCTTCCCTGCAGTACCTGAATCAACATAAATAATTTGTCTCGATGTAAGAAACCAGTGACTATTGCCAGCATCCACAGGGGTCACGCACCTCAGATATCTGACCACAGACAGGACCTCACGCCCTATTAGCTTGTCAGTAAATACTAGATGGGGATTACACCTGTATCCTTGTCAGTTAATTTCTTGCCCTAAGTCCTTTTTTATGACAAAGGTGCTTTTACACCACGATCAGCTAACAAAAAAATACAGAAAATTGGTTCTCCAAAAGCATCAATTCAAGATCCAAACAGCCAAGAGGAACACAGGCCAGATCTGAGCCTCAGCCGCTACGTCACACTGAGATGGTGTCAGTTTAGGTTGTTCCTTCTCTCACAACACTTATTTTTACCTTCTCCAATCTTTCGAAGTATTCCCTGAGGAATCCCATGGGCCGGTCAGGTCTCACGGTGCATAACTGCACAATGCAATCCTTTAGGAGTTGCTGGATGTTGTGTTTTTGGACGTAAAGTTCACATTCCCGAAGGCTACGCTCCTCCTCACTGCTGCTGCTGCTAGAAGCTGCCATTGCTGAAAGTAAGAGAAAGAGAAGGTTAAATAATCAGAGGAAACAAGGATGCTGCTGCTCAGTAATCAGGCACGTTGTGCTGCCTGAAAGAAAACGACGTTGCATTATCATCTTCCTGATATCAGAGTGTAAAACCATCTTTATGACAAAGTTAAATTGTGAGAGAAAAAGTTAGGAACTTATTTAGCACGTGGGATGAAATAATAAAAAATCTGGATGCTCTGTAGACACAAGCAGAATGGGAAGAGCATTTGCTTGTGCTGGAAAAGCTTCAGTAACCCCAGCTCTCTGAGCACTTAGTCAGGAAAGGTTTCCATCTTAACATTCTGCTGATAAAAATCTAAGATTTTGCAGGATTGGAGGCTCACTTACAAGCAGCGTTGCGTGGCCTGTGTGGGGTGCTGTGGTTTAACCCAGCAGCCAGCTAAGCACCAAACAGCCCTGCACCACTGGGATGGGGGAGAGAACAAAAAAGAAACTAGGACAGGAACGAACAAACAAGTGATGCAGAAGGCAAACGCTCACCAGCAGCTGACTGATGCCCAGCTTGTCCCCAAGCAGCAGCCCCCAGCCAAGTGCCCCCATTTTATCACTGAGCATGACGCCACGAGGTCCAGGACATCCGGACAGCCTGGGCCAGCTGTCCTGGCTGCATCCCCTCCCTGTTCATCCTGCATCCCCAGCCTCCTGGAAGCTGAAACACCCCTGGCTTTGTAGGAGCACTGCCCAGCAACAGCTAAAGCAGCCACATGTTATCACCGCCACTTTCCTCCTAATTCCCAAACACAGCACCGTAGCTGCTACTATGAAGATTAACTCTGTCCCAGCTGAAAGCCGGACACGGGGTCAAGGGGATTATGCTCAGGAGATAGGTGGGTGGAAGCTGGGAATCTGAGAGGCGAGCATTAAAGGCATTAGGAAGTGAAACGTGGAACACGGTAAGGTCAAATCAGAGCAAGCTCATCGACTGCCAAGGCAGTTCGTTAATGAAAGTTATACGATTAGAAGAGTTTCTCCTAAAATGCTGCTCTCCGGTTGACATTGTTCCACACCTCATAACTATTTCACTGCAATCCCCAAAACGTTTTTTCAGCTGTAAGTTACCAGGAGCACACCTTTAGGCATACCCATTATGATACCAGGTTTTCAGGAGACTTTAAAATTACGGTGCCAGCTGTAGCACTTTCATAAAAGCGTTTTTAAGCAGCATGGCTTTTTTTCCCTTTTGTTACAATTTTTAATACATTTGTACGTATACATATTTATAAGATACGTTCATCTCAGGCCATTTTTTCATAAAGCACTAGATGAAGAATTAGGAAATCATTTCCCAGGGCACTTTTGATGAAATACAGAGACAGTTACCTGGTGGGGGGACAGCTGCAACAGCTCAGGAACACACAGCAAGATGCGTTGATCCCAGGATCAGCTTCTGAAAGGAAAAAAACGGAGTCAGAGGGGGAGATTTGGGAGCTGCCAGGCCCTTGGAGCAGTCAAAGCAGGCCGCTCAGCACCACACACAGCACCCGGCCGGGCGCTGCGGGCCTCAGGAAGGCCCCACACAGCTCCGGGGCCCGTGAAGGGCGAAGGGCGGCGCTAATTAACGCGCTCCAACCCTAATTACCGGGGGTCGGCGCTAATTAGCGCCGATCCGCGCCAACCCACGAGGGCCGGCCCTGCTTAACCAAGCCCCCCGCGCTGCTTAACGAAGCCCGGCGCTAATTAAGCCACCTGAGGCGTTCAGACAACGACAGATAATTAAAAAAAAATAAAAACAAAACACGCAAAAAACGACCCCGGGCCCTCCCC
This sequence comes from Anas acuta, assembly GCF_963932015.1. Classification (NCBI taxonomy): domain Eukaryota; kingdom Metazoa; phylum Chordata; class Aves; order Anseriformes; family Anatidae; genus Anas; species Anas acuta. The sequence goes on along the minus strand of NC_088996.1, from coordinate 10,729,715 downwards.
CACCGCCGCGCGGGGCCTCCCCCTCGCCCCGCTGCCGGCCCGGGGCCGCTCCCGGCGGCAGGGCCGGACCCCGAGGCCTCCCCCGGAGCCTCGCTGAGGCCTCACGGCTCCCACCGAGCCCTCCCCGGGCCCGGGCCCGGCTCCCACCTGCGTGGGGCGGCTCCCGCCGGGCCCTCAGCGCCCCCCGGCCCCGGCCCCGGCCCGGCCTCGGCCTCAGCGACGGCTCCCAACGGAAACGGAGCGCGCCGGCCAACCGCCGCCCGCCGTGACGTCAATGCGCCTCGCTCTCGCCCCGAGCGCGGTCGCCATGGTAACCTTAAAAGGGCATGGCTCGCAGCGAGGTTTGGCTACGGGAGGGTTAGAGGGAGAGGGGAGTGCCGCTTTAAGAGCACCCCCAGGTTGGGGTGTTGAGGGGAGCGGGCGCCGCCTGGTGGGGCCCACAGGGTGGTGAGGGAGGGCTGCGGGCTGAGCAGTCCGCCATTAGCTCGCAGGGGAGGTGTGTGACGGAAAATTTAGGTTTTGGGGGTTTAGGGCGCGTTTTGAGGCTAGGAGGCGGTTGTGACAGACCACAACCAGCCCCCGAGTTCACGCGCCTTCAGTCTTCGAAGGCTTCTGAGGGTTAGGGGTTAATCAGAAGCCAGAGTGCAGGAGTTTCTGACACTAAGCCAAAAACATGAGGTTTTACAAAAAAATCAAGCCCGTCTCAATGCGAATTGTACGGAATCCTTAATGTCAGGCACACAGAGTACAGCACACTATAAGCAAATAACAAATTACATGCTCAGCTGGTAACACCCCGTAACAAAACCAACATTTTTCTGGAAAGAAACTGAAAAAAGTTCCATGCAGTCACCCCTACACACTTTTTTTTTTTCCTTTTTATCCTCGCTTTTCTCAGGCCGTCTGTCACTGTCACATCTCACTCCTCCTTGTTTGGACAAGCCCTGGTGTTTTTGGAAGGGATCCCATCCGGAACAAGGCTCAGCCCCACACGTGAGACCTGTTCCGCAGCGTTCCCTTTGTGGAGGAAAACAGCAGCACACCCCGCTGCCATCCTTCCCGTGCCCTGCTGCCATCCTTCCCCCACCTCTGGAGCCAGAGTTCAGGTGGCAATGCCGTGGTTTAATAAAAGGAACAGAGCTGGCTTTCAAAAGGAGCCTTTGCGATGCCAACCTGAGGTTCCTCACGTTTAACCGTGCACAATTCCTCCACTGAGTCAACTGTGACTTATCTCTGGAAGTGAAATCATACTCCTTGTAAGCATGTGTTTGTACATATTCATGGGCTGTTCAAGAGGTAAGAGAAAAATAAAAAGAAAACAGAACCCCATTTCATTGGGTCTGCTCTGAATTACAGTCAACCTCCAGCCTTAACTGCCTAATTAAATAATAAACATTCCCGAGTAAATAACTTGCATTACCGTCAGCCCTGTTCCCACAACTTGCATTTCCAACAATTTCACGCGTTGGAGTTTCTCATGGAGCAATCTGTTGCCCGAGGCGGTGGCTGCTGAAGCACAGAGGCCTGCCAGCACAACATCCCACTGCAGGGCCCAGAGAGAGCGGGGCAGCGAGCCTCCATGAGGAGAGGGACTGTGCTTTCACAGAACCATACTAGCTCCTTCTGCTTACATGAATAAGAACTCCATAAAATCATGTTTCTATTCAGCTTCATCTAAAACACCACTTCATAATGTCCTTTTCAGGAAGGTGTAAGTCAGTCCTTGCTCAAACCCCAGTGGCAAGCACCATGGGTTAGCATGGGGGTGATTTCAGTGATGGTAACCCTCACAGGCTCTTTGTGGTGAGCCGTTCGTTTTCCTAAATGGGTAAATACCAGCGGAGTCTGAGAATGGACAAGGAGAGATGGCTCCCCAGGCCCAGGCAGGGGCTGCAAATCATCAGTGTGGCCTTGCAGGGAGCTGCAGACAGGACTTAGATTTTAGCAGCCTGGTTGCTGTCATTTTTAAACCAAGAAACTGCCTGAAGTATAATATTTCTGGGCAGATTCTGGAGTAAAATGGCAAAGGTCCATATCACAGGCAAAACTGATCCTTGGTCAGCACCCACAGGAGTCAGTAGTTATGTCAAGCCTAGAACTGGTTTCAAACAACAGTTCCTATTTCTTCTCAAGACAAGAGTTAAAAGGACAGACACTTTGGATGTGTGGGAATCTGTGGCCTAAAGATATTTAAGTCCCTGTAACTTAAGAGGACTCGGTTACGTAAATAACCTCGGAGAACCTGGAACAGTATCTCTACTCATTTTTATGCAGTATTGTGTGTTTGGCTTATGTCGTTAGCCACTTCTGCTTCAGCTTCACAAGGAGGGATTCAACAGCACTATTTTCATTATTAAAACCAGCAGCCCTCTTCAAGATCGTCGCAATTCTCTTCACCAGCTGAGTGATAATGCCACCTCATCATTCTTAGGCATTTCACTCACCTCCATTCTGCATTAAGTCATGGAGGAGACGTATTCCTGGTCCCTTAAAAGACCAATAAATTTCTCTGTAAAAAGCGTCTGAAATATCCCAAGAGGGAAGATTTGTTTGCTTTTTAACAAAGCTTCCCAGAAGTTCTTACAAAGACTAAATTTATTACCATAATTTTTATGGTGCCATTTATCAATGTGGTGCTCAACAGCAATAGAAGCTGAGAATGGTCACTGGGAAGGGAAAAATCAAGGCTTTGTGCTCTGCTTGCCACCATGCAATCATACAAACCCCAGAGAGATACTGACTGACTCAGAATGATCCTACAAGCATAAAGCCTTGTGGCGTTCACCAAGGAGGCCGATGAGAGCAGGCTGGCACAGGGCTAGCCACAGGGAGAGAAGGCTGCACATGGAGCAGTGAGGATGGCGTGGGGCACAAGGAGCAGTGCTAACGGGACACGAAGAGCAGCTTGAAGTGGCTGAGGAGTCACTGGATCCATCTGAAAGGAAAAAAAAATCAATACAAACACATCACTAGGCCAGAAGAAATACCTCCGTGAACGATTGTGCTCTGCCAGCAGGGCAGTGATTGGGGAGGTCAGGGAAGAGAAGATTGAGAAATAAAAGCACAGAAATCGTCTACCCCTGCTGTGGTCACAGAAGTAAAAGAGGTTCCCGACAGGTTCTTCGGTGGCAGCGGAGTTAAGAAGGCCTGCAGGTATCCGGAGCGATGCACGGCAGCTATAACTGCAGGGATTTCTCCTGAGGATACCATCCCAATGTGATATCCTTATCTGCCCATGAGGTGCCAACAACCAGAACCCAAAGAGGCACAGCCCAATGGGCACACTGCTGTGTGCTGCCTTGGGGTGGGGGAAACGGGGAATTAAAATGCTTTACTGATCCTGGAAGGTTTCTTCTACCAGCAGAAACTGCCATCAGTCCCAACAGCCTCAAATTCGCATCCAGCAGCAATCACAGCCAGAGGACAAAAAACCTGTGAGCTCGCTGCGGACCCTGGCAGTGCCAGAGGCAGAGTTCACGCTGTGTGCTTTGGATATATCTCCTTGTAATTTGGTTTAAGCTTTAACAGGCATAGCAAGTAGCCGTCTCTCGCTGCACGCCACGTCCCACTGAGCTGATATGATACAGTGTGATTCATAGAAAGATCCATAGATCGGGAGCCAAAAGGCAGAAAAAATCTCGTACTGTTTAACAAGAGACTGTTCAAGGGCTCCTGGTGTCCATGCCAAGCCCTGGCATTGTCTGTCTGTATGGACTTGACAGCTTTTTGGTAGGACACTTCAATTTTCCACCTGCAAGGAGGGAAATGGTGCTTGCACACAGCGATGCACACTGTGCCCAGGTGGCCTGAGCCTCTGGGTGCGTGGCAGTGTGAATCAATCCCGTGTCAACATCGGTAATTTTGCCACATGAAGGAGGAACAATGCAGAGCAAGGAGCTGGTATGATCACAACCTGTGCCATCTGGCAAACAGCTTCGTGCTCTAACCCCGTCATCACCTGTGCTGGGGGTTAAAAACCTGCTCAGACCCTGGAAGATGGTGCACGGATCCCAGCTTTGGTCCTGCCCCCCATCAACGGGGCAGACAGCTGTGAGAAATGGTCCCCGCTGCAGAACCAGTTTGCTTTGAGCAGCAGATCCCAAATCATTTCCATATGTTACTTTGAAGAAGAAAACGCCTGGTAAGTCTCAAAGCGGAGCAACCGAGAGCCAAGGCAAAAAAAAAAAAAAAAAAGCCCTGAAGTGCCCAGATCCTAAAGATAGGCCAGCCAGGGAACCCGCTCCCATCTGCGAGACGTGCCTGCTGCGGCACAGCCCTTCAGACGCTCGGCGTGGTTCCCAACAGGAAGGTTTCCAACACCCATGGGGCAGCGCTGGGAACATTTCACCTCCTGAGACAATGCTAAAGAGCTCAGCAGCATGAGGAAGGCAGCGCAGCCAGGGTGGCATGATTATCCCAGGTATGTCACCCAGCTCCTGTCCGTGTTTGTTTAAGGATGGGCTCAGGAACAACTGGAAGAAGCCGTGATACCCTGATTAAATCCTAACACGGATAATTGTGTTCTGCCTGCTGTTCAACCATGTTTAACCCGAGCTCCACGTTCTCCCTTTCTTCTGAGTTATGGGATGGCATCTCGGTTAGAAATTAACCTGGACCTCAGCAGCAGGGCAAGAAGACCCTAAGCACCCTTCCTAGGTTAACCAGTAAAGGCAAATCCTGATGATATTTAATGGAAACTCCCTGCCCTGTGTGTGCACACACCTCGAAGGACTTTGAGGGCTCTCAGCTCCAAGTGAGGACGAGGATAAACGCAGTGGGAAACAGATGCAGGGCAGAGAACCGGGAGAGAAAAAGCAGCAACTGAAACACCGCAAAAAAAGACCCAGTGGGGATCAGTCCTCCAGAGAGAGGGAGGGGAGAGCAACAGGTTTGTGCCTCCTGCGACTTCCATGCAAATCTTCTTTCATTTGCATGGTTAACTTCACACAACCTCTGGGCAGCCTCAGCAGTTCGTGAACTGCCCGAGCAGCTGCAGATGTGATTCTTGACTTGTAAGGTCTCTGACGCAAACCGAATGAAAGAGCAATGAGATAGCGAGCAGCTACTGTTGACTTCTTTTCCAAGAACGCCTGTGAAGTACTACCACTGTTTGTTTTGCAATAGAATGTAAATACTTCCGCTGCAAAGAATCCTCAGTTCCCTGGCTTTTAACATAAAAGCAGGCTGGGGAGAGCTCCCTCTCAGAGCATCATCTGTGACACAGTTCTGCTGCAAGCTAAACACACACAAAAACCTTTAAAACAGTCCTTTGCTTATGTGCTTGTCTCTGAAAGCAGGTGGCAAAGTAAACACATCATGGTCAGAGCCACCATTCGTGGTCTGGACCGACATCCAAACAATGTCTGGACTGACATCTAACAAACCGGCCACAGGAACCAGCGATTTCTGATGTAAGCCCGGGCCTCCCTCCCCGCCTCACACACTGCTCCCTCCCCACAAGATAATGGGATGTTTTTGCAGATGGAAGGAACCCGGTTTAAAAACAATAGGTCTTTGAAATGTCAGCTACAACTTGCCTGGCATGTGGACTTGCCTGGCATGTGCTGCGAGCCACAGCAAGGCACTACAGCCTTTTTCACTCCTAAACTGTACCCCTTGGATCTGAAGCAGCACTGATCAAGAGACGTGGGTCTAGTTCCTGCTCTGCCACTGATTTCCAGCCTCTTGTGGAAGTCACTCAGCCTCCCTTCAACTCGGCTTCCTGCAACAGGGGGAGGATAAAAGCTCTTTCTGGACTGAGGATGAATCCATGAGATGTTTGCGTGCTCCAGTAATGTATTTATTACACCAACGTTTTGTGCCATTTCTCCTCAGAGCCCTTTCTTGTCACCTCTAGCACGAAAAGGGACAAAGCCACCCAGATCACGAGGCAGACAGACGTGCCAGGAGCTTGGCCAGGTGAGCCTGCATCTCCAGGTGTTATCCTTCCAGCTTCACTCAGCAGTTGCCCCCTGCCCTGGTCACAGCAGGCTGTGCAGGAACCTGCCCACCCCTCCGACAGGGCCTCTCTGTGCTCCCACTGTCCCTTTCACAACGTTCTCGTTCTGATCTCTCAGGTCAGAACATTCTTTGGTCTTTAGGTTAATTACAGAGGATTTACAATTAGTGCTGTGCCTAAAGTTAAAGGGAAGGCAAAAGTTTCTCTGCCCCCTTTCCAATTCTAACCCCTTTGCTCTCTGTGGCGCAGGTCTTGTGGTTCTCAGCTGAAGACACTCCAAAGACTATAAAGACCCTGGCGTGTACCTCGGAGACACGAAGATCAGCAACCCAGCCCATACCTCTGCTACAAGCAGTGCAGCGAGCCAATTTGTGAAAGCCTCCAGCGAGATAATCTGTTACCAGGGTAAGTGTGATCCCCTAATCCTAGCCAGGGAAATGGGATGTTCTCTGGAGTGAGGACAAGATAAGGAGCATTAATCCACCTTGCAAGGAGAAGCAGCACTAGGTTGCAAGCTCTTCCCTGACCTTGGTGAGCACTTCTGCAAGGGCTGCTCGCAAACAACAGCGTGGTAAATGGCAGCACTTTGCTCAGGGTCAGCACCTAAAACTGAAAAGGCAAAACTACCAGAAGCAAAGCTCCCAGAAAACTTTGGTGAGTGGCTGTGGAGCCAGACACGACTCAGCTCTGTCCTTCTATCACCCTGACTGACATAAGTGCCAGCAGGTAACTCACAAGGACTCAGCACATCTTTCCTGGTTTCTGTAATTAAACAAAGTGCATTGAAACTGCTTTATGCACATGGCACACACATCTTCTGTGTGGCCCTTTCCCACTCCCCAAATACCATGTTAGAATCCATCCAGCCTGATCTGCAGACAAGCCAGTCTGCTTGATAAGTGCCACCAGTATGTTCTGTCCATTGTTTTGTTGTTTCTCTGCACCCTGATTTTTTACATTTGGTACAAGACCCTTTGGTGCAGGGTCTAGGTCTTACGATCAGGGTTCTTCCAACCTCAGAGTGGCCACGAGGTTGTGTCAGGAGGGGGTTAAGCACAAGCAAACTCCGAGCAATGACATGGGTGAAGGTCAGAGGATGCGTGATGTTTGGGTAAAGGCTTGATGAGCAAGACCTTTCCAGTCCTTCTCTTGAAACCATCAAAAGGTTTATATAATTTCATGACACAGGAGCCAGCAACGTCTGTTCTTGCACATAGATTCAAAAACCGGATCAGTAGGTCAGGTCCAGCTGGCCTCAGCACCAGTTTGGACTGTGGGAGCTGTGACAGGACTGGGAATTCATCTCTAGCAGAAGGAACTCGGGTTACTGCAGCTTCATCGCTGCATCAAACCCAGCTGGGCTGCGATGGCTCAAGCACCCGTCCATCTAACTGCAGTTCTGATACACCAGGAGAGCTCTCGGTGCAACACATCTCAGCAACAGATTCAGGTTTGTTTAAGAATAAGAACCCAGCACAGTTACCTGACGAGAGAGGAGAGCTAGACCTGATGGTCTAGCTATAAGGAGTAGTTCCACATTGCTCTTTATTCTCAAATGTCATTTTCTAAATGAAGCATTCCTAGGGCTGGGAGGGACAGCGTTTGAGAGACTGTCTCAGAAAAGGACAAACAGATCACCCCATCTCACTGTTATTCAACATATTTTATGCATAAATAAATTGTAGGAATACAGACTATGCAGTAGAGGGACAAAAAAAATAGGAATCCTTAAAGATCATATTACATAAAATTCAGAGACCTATAATCATAACAAAGAACCTGACCAGAGGAGGGGAACTTCTAAAGGATTTAATTGTTTTTATCAGCTATCAACGTGCAGCAATTGAAGATTGTGAACATCAGCTAAATGGAGTGATCTATTTGGAAAAGCCACTGGCATTATGCATATACAGACCAGTTCTCCACTTTATTTGCACTTTTCCACGGTAGAAGGGGGAAAAAGATAAAAAAAAAAGAAAAAAGAAAAAAAAAAAAAAGGAAGAAAAACAGAAAAACAGCTGTAGCAGGAAAATGTGAGGTATAATTAATTCCCACATTCCTGTACATAAAATATTATTATCAGGACTACCTGGCTCTCTCTGAAGTCAGTGTTTTTAAAATACCAAAAGCTGCTAGAGGGGCAGGATAATCCAGAGGGTAACCAAACACTGTTCTTGTTCTCCCCATTCTGCAAGGGCTGTACAGGAGCACTGCCGTGTACCGATGCCTGCCCAGCACGGTGTGTGCATCTGGGCTCGGGGCACCAGATGGCAGCATTTATTGCCTGCAGATCCTAGAGCAGCCGGGCTGGTGGTTTGGTGCTCGCAGTTCATGCTATCAAACCCCCTAAAGAAGGCATTGCAACCCCTTCTTCCTCCTCTGCCTCGCTCATGAGACCACTGGGTAAGGGCGATAAGCAAGGGCAAAGCAAAAGAGTGAGTGCCACCTCTTCCCACTCCTTTCACAGACAATGATTTCTTGCTGTGAGAGGTGCTTGCTCTGCTTAGAAATTCATTTTTTTTTTTTGCCTGTTCCCTCCTGCCTGCTTTTTCCTGGAAGGCTCCAGACCCTCACGGTTATCACGAATACCAGTGAAGGATACTCAGCAGATTTAGCCCCTGCCAAGACCTTTTTTTTTTTCTGTAACAGACTTCATGCAAATACCTGACATATCGTTGGTAAGCAGGCTTTTATCTGATAAAGGACAGCTTGGCTGGAATTTCAACGCTGAACCAGCGGAAAGCCTAAAAGATACCAAAAGGCATCTAACCCTCCTCATGTCAAACAGCAGCAAGCAGGAAACAGAAGGAGCTGGGAGACTGGGAGAGGGCCTCCGAGGCACAGCACCTGGTTTCCCAGCTTCTTTACCCCCATTTCCTCCTCGGGGCTTGAATACCTGCACCCTGGGGTGGAGAACACAAACCAACAGCTGTCCTGCAACATTTCCTGCACTGAAAAACATTCACAACGAGATGGCCACGCTCTGGCCTGGGTTTAGAGTTAACGACTGAGCTGAGGTTGCTACTGTCAAAAATTACTGCACCTGACGTAGTCACTGCAGTCACAGGAAAAGGAAAAGGAAAAGGGGAAGGTCGGGAAAAGGAAGGTCAGGAAAGGGAAGCCAGCTCCTGATGCATTCTTCCCAGCAAACGCACGCATCAGAGCGAGAGCAATCCTTCCTGTGTCTGGCATGACACCCTGCTGGCCCTGCCAGACCCCTGCCCCAGGTGTGACATATCACCAGATCCCAGGAAGGAATTCAGCCCCTGACCCCTAACTACAACATCCTGAAGCTGCATTCCTGAAAACCAGAATTTAACAATTTCTTTACATTTGAGACACCTGATTTCTTCACCAGAAAGACCCACAGCTTCCTCAAACGGCACCTCAACTTCAATTTCGTGCCTGAAGCCCAAGCCATGACCTGTCAGAGACCCTGAGATCTCCAAGAGCTCCTGTGAGACAGCTTCACCGACACACAGAGGAGCAGCTTGCTCTGTTTTTGTCCTGGCCTTACAGCCACCACCACTGCTGTGCTCAAGAACCCCCGTTCCAAAGGCCACCAGAGGTTTTTGCACTGCAGCAGAGGACGAGAACAGTTTGTTTCTCCCACCTCTGCTGATTAAATAGCCCTCGTAGGCAGCTAGCCGAAAGATTGACCAACTTGGTTGCATCAGTCAAGCTAGAAAAATAATTGTTGCCCAAGCCTCGGATGCTTCTGTGGCTCTGCTTTATCTAGGCTTCATTTTAAAACCAGCTCATGGTAGTTTTGTCTGATTACCCAAGCAGCAAACATCCAACCATGGCAGTTGCTCAGAAACTGTTTTTTTGTTGTTGTGTTTTTTTTGAAATACAAGGCACTGACTCCCTTTTTAAAAACAACAAAACAAAACACAACTTTTCCCTGCTCCCCAGCCCTGCTTTCCCTTTGACATCACTATTTCAAAACCAAACTGTGCCGAACCCACAGGGACAGTCTCAGACTGTTCAGAACCAGCTTTTCTGTTTCATTTGCAGCTTTATTAGCGCTCCTCACCAGGCTCCTGTGAACAGAAGATGCTTCCCCCCAAAACATGATGAATTTTGAATGGCTCCCCTGCTGCCTTTGCAGGGCAGTTCTTGCGCTCGACGGCCCAGGGTCAGCCCGCTATCAGCCTCGCTCCAAGCCAGCGCTGTTTCAAAGCTGTTTATTGTCATACTTCCTCCTGAAATCAATCATCTTCACAGTTGCAGGTCTTAAACACTGCAAGGGGAACGTTACGGCCACTCGAAGGCCCACACGCTGCAGAGGGGGATTAATCAGGGCAGCTGGATGTGTCCGCATGGAATCTGCCTCATTTAGATGGTATTGCGTGTGGGTCTTTTTCCAAAAGTCCTGCGGTGCACATCAAGTGATCTAGGACCAATGACTTCAGCACTCACATGAGGATTACTCATCTAATTAGGGGGTTTGCAGGCTCTGCCCCTGCGTTCCTGTGCACTGTTAGTGTCATTGTACTGACTTCTAGAACGTTTGTCATTTAGAGACCGGCTCCACTTTTTTTTCTGTGTGTTTTTTGCTGGTGGATCTGACCCCACAAGGTAGCAGTGGCATTAATCACATGAATAAAGCTTGCTGCGTGCGCAAACGCAGCAAGCTTAGGCTGTAAATTCTGTAAAGAACTAAAAGACTCCTCAAAGCCCTGTTTAGCTAAGGAGGCTGCAACGTGAGGGGAAAAGAAAAACAACTCCCTGAAAGGAGGACTGTCTTGTGTCGCAATCAGCGAGACCGAGCATCATCACAAGTTTTTCCTCCTATCACTTACTCCTTTCATGCTCCAGCACCTTGTCCCTCCAGCACAGTACCTCTTTTGTCCCATTTATCACGCAGAAATGCTTCAAAGGCCTCTGGAGCCTCAGGTCAGCCACAGCTTTGCCCAGCTGGGAGGCAGAAAGTGTGCCCCCACACCCCACGTCCCAGAGACGTTTCCCAAGGCCTGATGCAAACCCCCAGGCAGATGCTGGCTGCTGCTGCCCCTCCTGCACCACACAGCACTGCTAAGATGGGATTTGTTCACCCCTGGTGTTTAATCACAAAGTGGTTTGGGTGGGAAGGGCCCTTACAGCCCCCCACAGGCTGCCCAAAGCCCCCTCCAGGGATGGGGCACCCACAGCTTCTGCTTGAGCCACCTAACCTGTGGGTTAACCCAACCCAACCCAACCCGACCTAACCAACTGAACCTGACCTAAAGCACCTGAACCTAACCCAGCCTAACCCGACCAAACTAATCCAAATCTAATCCAAACTAATGCAACCCAACCTGACCTAACCTGGACCAACCTAACCAAACCAAATCTAAGCTGACCTAATCTGACCCAACCAAACCAAACTGAATCCAACCCAACCTGACCTAACCCAACCTGACCTAACCAAACCCAATCTAACCTGACCTAACCCAACGGAACCAAACCCAATGCAAGCTAAGTGAACCTAACCAAATCCAACCCAACCTGACGTGACCAAACCCGACCTGACCTGACCTAACCCCACCTGACCCAACCAAACCTGACCTAACCCAACCTAACCAGACCTATCCCAACCTGACCTAGCCAAACCAACCAAACCTGACCAAACAGAATTTAACCCAACCTAACCTAACCAAACCCAAACCAACCCAACCTGCCTCAACCCAACTGAACCTGATCTAGCTGAACCTAACCCAACCCAACCGGACCTAACCCAACCTGGCCTAACCCAACCAACCAAACCTGACCTAATCTGACCTAACCGAACCTAACCCGACCTGACCTGACCAAACCCGACCTAACCCAACCAAACCTGACCTAAACAAACCCAACCCAACCTGCCCTAACCCAACAGGACCTAACCCAGAGGAACCCAACCTGACTTAACCCAACTCAACCTATCCTAACCCAACTGAACTGACCCAACAAAACCCATCCCTACAGAAATCAACCCAACAAAACCGAACCCTACAGAGCCCAACCCTACAGAACCCAACCCCACAGAGCCATACAAAACCATAAAAAACCCTACAAAACCGTAAAAAAAAAAAAAAAAAAAAAACTACAAAACCTTAAAAAAACTACAAAACCGTAAAAAAAAAAAAAACCTACAAAACCTTAAAAAGGTTAAAAAAAAAAAACCTACAAAACCATAAAAAAAGTAAAAAAATAAAATAAAATAAACCTACAAAACCGAAAAAAGGTTAAAAAAACAATTAAAAAAAAAAAAAAAAACTACAAAACCTTCAAAAAAAACCCTACAAAACCGTAAAAAAGGTAAAAAAAAAAAAAAAAAAAACTACCAAACCCTACAAACCCCTCCCCTCCCTCCTCGCCCCCTCCCCGCTCTGCCCCCCCCCTTCCCGGCCCCTCCCGCCGCACCCACAACACCACCACGTGGCCAGGCGCGTCCCTTCCCCACCCGCAGCCAATCGCCTCCCTCCCTCCCACCCCGGTGGGCGGGACCTCCCCGCTTCTCCCCTTTCCATTGGCCGAACCGCATGCCCATCCCCCGGCGGGGCGGGCCTTACGGGGAGCCGCCGGCCAATGGGAAGCGGCGGCGGCGCCGCCAGCACGGCGGGGCCGGGGCCGGGGCCGGGGCCGGGAGCGGGGCCGGGGCCGGGCCGCGGGCGCTGCATGGCGGAGCTGGGGCAGGGGCAGGGGCTGGGGCTGGGGCTGGGGCAGGGCGGGCCCGCGGCGCTCAGCTGCTGCTCCTACAACCAGGACCGCACGTAAGCGGCGGGGGGAGGCCGGGGGGTGACGGGCGAGGGGCAGCGGGGCCGCCACAGGAGGGGGCAGGGGGGCCCTGAGGGGGTCGCGGCCTGTCAGGGGGCCTGGGGGGGGGTCCCGGGCCTCTGAGGGGGGGTGTGAGGGGGACTGGGCCTGTGAGGGGTTCTTGGGGGGGTCCTGGTGCTGTGAGGGGGCCTGTGGGGGTCCCATGAGGGGTCCTGGTCCTATGAAGGGTCCTTTGGGGGGTCCCGGTGCTGTGGGGGGGCCTATGAGGAGTCCTGGTCCAGTGAGGGGTCCCTTGAGGGGTCCAGGTCCCATAAGGGGTCCTGTCATGGGCCCTAGTCCTGTGAGGGGTCCTTTGAGGGGTTCTGGTCCTATGAAGGGTCCCGGTGCTGTGAGAGGGCCTATGAGGGGTCCAGGTCCTTTGAGGGGTCCTGGTCCCCTGAGGGGTCCTTTGAGGGGTCCCAGTCCTGGTCCTGTGAGGAGTCCAGGCCCTTTGAGGGGTCCTGTGATGGGTCCCAGTCCTGTGAGATGAGGGGCAATGAGGCCTGTGGAGGGCTTGTCACGCCCTGCAGGTACCTGAGGGAACACGTGTGGAGCTGGGGGTGGTCTCCTCTCACAGATAACCAGTGATAAGATGAGAGGGAACGGCCTCAAGTTGTGCCAGGGGAGGGTCACGTTGGAATTAGGAGATGTTTCCACTCAGAAAGTGTGGTCAGGCGTTGTGCAGGGAGGTGGCAGGGTCACCGGCCCTGGGGGTGTTCAAGGGAAGGTTGGATGGGGTGCTTGGGGACAAGGTTTGGTGGTAGGGGGCATTTGGAGGGTTTTTCTAACCCTAGTAGTTCTATGATGCTCCACCCAGGTCTGCAGCCCTCAGCACAAGGAGGATGCGGGGCTGCTGGAGCAGGCCCAGAGGAGGCCACAAGGATGGTCAAGGGGCTGGAGCACCTCTGCTGTGGAGAAAGGCCGAGAGCTGGGGATGCTCAGCTACAGAAGAGAAGGGACCAGGGGACCTCACTGCAGCCCTTCAGTGCTTGAAGGGGGCTTATAAAAAAAAAGATGGAGAGGGACTTTTTGTTCAGTCAGATGTTGACAGAACAAAGGGGAATGATTTTAAACTAAAAGAGGGGAGATTTGGAGGAAATTCTTCACTCAGGGTGTTGAGGCCCTGGCACAGGCTGCCTAGAGAAGCTGTGGATGCCCCATCCCTGGAGGTGTTCTGTCCATCTCTCTGTCCATCCATCACCCCAGGATCACACAGTGGGTGACGTTGTGCTGGCCCACAGGGGTGCTTGCTTTCTGCAGGCTGCGGCAGCCACAGACAAAGCACAGTGCTGGGGTTTCCCACCTTACGTGCTTGAGGTTGAAGCTGGAGTTGTGCCTTGACAGATCGCTGGGTCAGGAGCTGCCCCGGACCCTTATCTGCAGGAACTCAGGCCGTAACCTTGCCATCAGATCTCATCTCTGTCTTGTCTTTGCAGCTCTCTGGCAATTGGAACTACAACTGGATACAAGCTTTTCTCCTTAAGTTCTGTGGAGCACCTGGACCAGGTCCACGAAAGCAGTAAGTCTCCTCTTTCTGAGCGGTGGCTGACAGCTTTAGCTGTGTTACTGAACTTCGGCCTGCTTTGAGTGATTCTGTGTACAGCTGCTGCAGAGATGGCATCTGTCTCTGCTGTTCCCTTATCAGGAGAGGAGCAGCTCTGTTTACTGCCCGGTGCGTAGCAGCCTTTAGAGCGAGCTGCAGCCTCAGAGAAGCTTCTGAGTCACCCGCAGTACTTTCACAGAGCTGGAGGAGTCCCATGAGCTTAGAATCCAGCTTCTTTCTCACCCCTTTGTCAGTCTGACAGCAGCAGCTTGTTCTGCAAGCCAGCGTTCAGAGCTAGATCACTGCTGCATGTTTCAGACACGCCTGGGAAGCTGCAGGCCACCAGTGCAGGTTCTGTGATATTTACCTTGAGATGGTTTTAGTGGGCTTCCAGTGTAAGAAGGTCACTCACAGGCGGCTTAACAGCCAAAGACAGGTACAGCCTTCTGCAGCACACACTCTGTAGCCTGGTTCAGGCCTTCACCAGGGTTGTTTCAGCCGAGATGCACCAAACAAGATCCAACTCACCCCCAGGAGATGCCTCCCTCCCCGCCAGCTGTAGTGGGAGCTTCTGCAGCCAGGCATAGCTGCCTCATCTGTGGCACAGTTCAGGCTCCTTTGCCTTACAGGGTAAGTGAGCTGCCATATGGCAGCAAGCCACAGCCATCTTTTCAAGTTGTTTAGGAGCTTGGATTCCCCTCAGAGGCAGATCCAGAGACAAAAGAGAAACAGATCCCTGCTGGTGCTGTGCTCAAGGTAATGGGCTGAGATGCAGGAATATCTTCAGAGCAGTCCTTGTACCTCCAGTGCAGGACAGCCTAAGCCCTGGGTATGGTTCAGGGCTGTCTAATTAGAAGGTAGAGTCCCTGATGACTCAGGTACAAGTCCAGCAGGGCCGTTGTAACGGTGCCTTTTCAGGGTAAGAGGAGTCATCCCAAGCAGTCACTGCGAGACATCCCACACCACTGTTCACCACAGCCATGCCAGAGCTCTGCAGAGAGCATGACCCTAGTGAGGAGGAGGGATTAAACATATCAACTTTCCCCTGCCTTAAGGAGGCTGGGAGAAATCAGACACCACACAGAGTGGCCAGCGAGTTCCACGCAGCTTGTTCCTTACCTCAGTAAGCTCTGGCATGCTTGCTGCCTCCAGGAAGGTCCCTAACCAAGCTGACTCTCATTTCCTTTGGTAAAGGTGAGGGCTTCCTTTTTATATCCCGTTCCCAAGGATTGCCTGCAGCTGGAGAGCCCTGCCCAGGAGGGGCACAACAGCATTCTGCATCCAGGGCGGTTTCCTTAACCCCTTCCTCCTTTGATGCTTTGTGCCCTTTATGAGAAGTTTTTAACAAGAGCAGATGTTGAGCTTCTTAGCACAGAGCCTTCCAACCCTATTCCCTCCTGAGTCTCATTTGTCACAGCAAACCAGCCAACCATAAACCAAGCTAAAGGCTGCCTCGCTTTCCTTCTGTGCCCAGATGAAATCCCAGATGTTTACATCGTGGAGCGTCTGTTCTCCAGCAGCCTTGTGGTCGTGGTCAGTCATGCCAAGCCACAGCAAATGAATGTCTACCACTTCAAGAAAGGGACGGAGATCTGCAACTACAGCTATTCCAGTAACATACTGTCCATCCGGCTGAACCGTCAGGTAAGAGGCTGGGGAATTGGGCTGCCCAGAGCTCTCCCAGTTTGGCTCTGTGCTGGTGCTGACTGTGCACGGAGCAGAGGCCAGCTGGGACCCTGCTGCCTGGCTCTGTTTGCACTCTGAACAGGGCTTTGAGGGGTAGGTAGGTACACGTTCTCCTCTGCCAGCTCCACCTCACGCCTTGTAACCTCTGAGAGAGGAGGAGGAGGGCTGTGGATGTCACCTGCCATAACTGCTTGAGTAAAATAATGTTGGGTCCTTGTTTTCTTCGCGGTTACACAAAGGGTTTTTGTTGTTTGTCTTCTTGCCTATTCAGCACACAGTTCTGCCCAAAAAAAATACCTTTTCATCTTCCTCCCTCCCTTGGATTCCACTTCCTGACTTCAGGACCACCTCTGCCATCTTTGTTGCAAATGAAACTGTCAGTGTTGGTAACAAAATCCAAGAGTATCTTAACCCCATCGATGAGGCAAAAAAGCTGCTCAAGTACTGCTAGCTGCTGGGTTTTATTTTTACAGGTATAGGAAACATTCTGGCCACTGGGAAGAAGGCTTTTAGATTGTTCTCTGAACTGACACAGCCTCACACAGTCCTGAGCCCTATTTGTAGGATTTAAAGTCTCTTTTTTTTCCATAATTATTTTCAAAGTATATGCCAAAAGAAGCTGAGGACATTTTACAATGAAGAAATGAGCAGTCTGGGTAATTGTATATAATCAGCCTCTCCTCAGTTAGCAACAGTGGGTCCTGCAGTAAAGCTCTCCCGTAAGGAAACTCTGGGTTGAGTTTCCAGTAAAGCTGTGTTTGACGAGAAGTTCCTGTACTTCAATTAAATCTGTCCTAAATTGATTTTTTTCACTTAAACGTACAATGGAGCTGGCAGAACGAGGACTTCCGCTGAATTGCAGATAGATGTATATGTATAAAAATAAAGTGGGAGGTTCTGCTTAGCAGTTCTAGGAAATCTGGGAGTAAAAGAAGTCTGGGATTTTTCCCATGTGCTGTTCCAGTGACTGAGGATGATGTGTAGGCAGCCTCGCTCCTTGGCTGCGTTACGAGCTTGGGTTCAAATCCCAGGCTGAGCTCACCCACCAACCATAGAACAAGCAAACCTGAAGAGATTTGAAGATACTACAGATAGCTGGGCAGGCAGAAGATAAATCACTGAGCTTTGATGAGCTAGAAGCCAAGGGCACTGTCCCCAGAGGAGAGATTTCTACCTGTGCAGCAGAGCTCAGGGTGTGAGCACGACCCTCCTCCTTGGTGGAGGCCCCTGCTCTCCGGCCTGGGCAGTGCTGTGATCACACCCGTTGTGATACCTGAATTTCAGAGCTAACTCGAGGTCTGCCTGCTGCTCTGACCTGGGAGCCCAGAGGAACACCATCCAAGTGCAGAGTAATAACTGTTTTGTGCAACTGTACAATTTCAATCTGTATTCAGTATTTAAGCTGGTGGCAGTGGGGTTCTGCTTGTGCTGTCATGTTTGAACACCTTCCTGGGGTTCAGTATGAAAGCCTTACTCTTCTAAAAGTCCATATAAGGCTGAGTCCCATACAAGCCATTAACACAGGAAGACAGTAACGAAGCAGGAACAGATCTCAAACAAATGGTAAATGTTTTGATTTGACCTCTCTGTGGAAAATCCTTGTTGTGCAAGCAAAATAGTCCCTCGGTTGTTGCTGATCCATGAGAATTCCTTGTTTCAGGCTCCACTGTAACTCGAGTTTGCATTAAACTAGATCACAATTTATCTCAAAGGGGCTGATAAGGCTGTGCTGTGGGATTGCTGAGAAGCTCTCCTGTAACCTCCCTGGATTTTCAGTTACTGTACCAAAACCCTCCTGAATTCTTTGGAGAGCTTTGATATTTTTTCTGGCTGTGTCCATGCCCAGCATGTTTAAGTCCTCAACATACAGCTCAGCCGCTAACCTGAGCCCTGTCAAACTGGAGCACTACAGAGAAACGCAGGAAGCAGGGCCTCGAACACTGTGTAGCAATCGCAGCACCAAGCACCTTCTCTGAGGCTCTGTCTGTGTGCAGAGTGAGGATAAAAACCTTTCCTCACCTCGACAGCTCTTACACTGATGCCAGCCTGGGCTGCAGGGCTGCACAGAGGGCAGGAGGCAGAGAACCAGCCCTCTCCACTCCCAGTGAGCTTGCCCAGGCCTCTTTTGCCTTTTCACCTCCCACCCCCATCACTCTGCTCGTCCTTTTCCTGGGTTTTGTCCCTGTTGGTGCCAGCCCTCCGTGCTGCAGCTCTGGCTGCTGTTGTTTAAAGTCTTCCTTCACCTGTGCAGCACTAGCAGCACGCCGTGCAGTTCTGGGAAAGCACAGGGTGGCTTTGCCGAAGTCAGCTGTATAAATATTGCTCTGACGGTCTCTGCAAGCCGATGGCTGTTACTGGAGAAAAGGCAAAGTCTTCCTGGAAATGCAAAATGGCTCTGACACAGCCCCAGATGCTGTGGTTAGCAGGAATAGAAGTGGGAAAGAGTTTGATCCGAGAGGAATGGTGGAGGAAAGCAAAGATTTTCTAATGTGGGTGTTTTCAAGTTAGTAACTGAACTCCACATTTAGCTACTAAATAAGTGGCCTCATTTCTAAAGAGGTGGAGGCTTCCTGTACATGGATTCGGATGCTTCATCTTCAGGAGCCTGGGCAGAGTCTGACCTTACATTTTTATTGGGATATTTTCAGGGCTTCTGGACACTTGGCACTAATACAGGTGGAGCTGTGCGCTCCCTGGGGTTAGACAGCACAACCCCTCGGCCAGATCCAGAGCCCGGTCCCAAAAAAGCCTCTGCAAAATGCTTCTGTAACACGTAGAGATCTGAGACACAAAGCTGAGTGATCACAGAAGCGGTGGCCTCATGCTCAGGTTGCAACATTAGGCTTCCTTTTTCCTTTCTGCCTTTCCTGCCCATCGTTTGGCAGCTTCTCGCTTAGCAGCTGCCTCTTGGCTGAGGGGGTGGGTGTTCCTGATGAGTTCATTCCACAGAAGAGGTGCAAGCACATTAACAGAGAAATACCCTGCCCGTCTGCCAGGATGGTGTAAATACTAGATGGGAAGCAGTAACCCCTGTGACCGTCCCTGAACAAATTGTTCCCGCCCAGTTTTATACAATTCTACACAATTCTGGGCACACGCAGCACAATCCTGCCTGCTGATGTCGACACGTTGGGTTTAGCAGAAATGGGAGGCCCGGTGCTTGGGTGCTTGCTCCCAAACTGGGAAGAAGTCAGGGCAAGGGGCAGGCAAGTCCATCTGTAGGCATACTAACGAGCAGGAGTGGCAGCCTCTCTGCACTGTGGCCTGTATGACCAAAAAGTAAATTTCTATGACAAAAAAAAAATGTAATGGAAGTAATTTGCTATGAAAAAAACATAAGAGTTGGGGTAGAAATAGATGGTAACCAGGACCTAGGGTGTAACCCAGGCGTGTCCTCATGTTCTGGGGCCTGGAGATGTGGAGGATCAGCTCTTAAAAGGAACAGAAATCACCACGTTTTATCTGCTTTCTAATGCAAAAGCAGATGATGCAGGCAGCTCTCAGAAGCAGAGCTGTACAAAATCAAAGGCTGTCCAGTGAGAGGGGATGCAGAAGCAGAGGAGATCACATTTCTGTCGCATTTCAGTAAAATCCCTGCAGAGCTTTTCTGGCAGCAAAGATGAGGCTGTGAGAGCTGCGGGAGCAGCAGGTAGAGGCATTGTGCCTGCGCTGGTGAGGTTCTGTTCACGTCCCTTGTGTCCTTGCAGAGGCTGATTGTTTGCCTGGAGGAGTCAATTTACATCCACAACATTAAGGACATGAAGCTTTTGAAGACAATTATGGATACGCCTCCCAATGCAACAGGTAAGCGCAGCAGAACTGCGTGAAAGGCAGAGCTGGGCTCTGCAGGAGCTTTGTTCAGCCCCGGTATTCGTGCTAGAATTAAACCAGCCTGCAGTCTGTGCACCCGCAGCAGCACAGCTAATTCAGCACTGAGCAGCCAGCAGTGTCTGGAGGCAGTCAGCTGGGCTTGTGAGAGAGGAAACCTTGCTCTGCCCTGAGCAAATGCTTCAAAGGAGAGCAGAAACGGTCAGCAGGGTTTGAGTGAGGTTCGGTCTCACCCCATCCTCCTGCAGGATGGCCACGCAGCTTCCCAGAGCGCGCCTTCGTTCCCTGTACAAGTGAAGCTGTAGGGCAGGCCAGGACCTCAAGCTTCCCTCCGTGTACAGGACAACTTCAAATCCTTCAGCTCTGGGGCTCTCTGCCCTTCCTTCTGCCCCGTGTCAGAGCCCCGCAGCGCTTTGCAGGAGCCACACCATGCCTCGGAGCACCCAGGGAGTTCCCAGCAGCCTGGGCCGCCACCTGATGTTACACCAAGCACACGGGAAACCCAAAGGGCAGGGCAGGGCAGGGCAGGGCAGGTGGCAGCAGAACAGATCCTCCCTGTGCAGCATGGGGTGAATCCGGCCTTCCTGCTGATGGGAGAGGAGCTATTTTTAGCAGTGAGCAGGGAAAGTTGGCTGCGTGCCGGCGGCGCGCGGTGCGATCCCGTCACCGGCTGCGGCATCGTCTCGGGGGCGGCTGCCTGTGAAGTTATCGATGCGCTCACGCCTGGCTGCTTCTGGGCTTTCAAGGGATGCTGTTCCAGCTTCTCCCCTGACCTACTTCAGGTCTTAACAGATGGCCTCTTCATATGGATTAAATGTCCTCAGCGCCGCAAATATAATTACAGTTTAAAATCTTCCTGAGAAAGCCCCGCCGTGGCAGGAGGGACGGGGATACCCAGGCCTGGAGCTGTTTGCAGGCGGGCTGAACGGTCAGGTCCCAGTTTAAGAGCAGCAGCAGTCAGCAGTTCCTGGGACAGGACGAGGCTGCTGCGGATCGCAGGACTTCATATGAGCTTAATTTTCTAAAACCCTTTTACCGCAGCAGCTGTCACCGAATGAGCTGAGTGACAAGTGCTGTGCCACGTGTGCTGCCTTTGTCCCCAAACATCTGCGCTGCTCCCAGGCCTGACCTCGTGCACAGTGTATCCGGGAGGCTGAGGCGGCCCAGCCTTCTCTCTCCTTTGCCAAGCCCTTTCCGAGCAGGGATCCGGGGATTTTCTGCCCTCCCCTGGGGCAGTCACTGTGAGATCTGCACCCGCCACTGCTCAGAACCCAGCTCCCGACCCTTCTCTCTCCTTCAGCTGCTTGGCAATGCAGGGCTGGGCCCGGGGAGCTCACAGCACGCAGGGGCAGCCAGCACTGCTGTCTCACAGCTCGGGGGGAAGTGTGGTGACCTCCAGCTCCCTCACACGCACAGGCTGGGAGAGGCGATGCTTCCTGCAGTGGTGATGTGCACGGACTTTCCAGGCTGACTGCACACGCTCCGGGCTGTCCCCTCGGTGAGGTCTGCCCAGCCTCCTCCACGCAGGAG
Source organism: Anas acuta (assembly GCF_963932015.1). Classification (NCBI taxonomy): domain Eukaryota; kingdom Metazoa; phylum Chordata; class Aves; order Anseriformes; family Anatidae; genus Anas; species Anas acuta. Next base: position 10,708,389 of record NC_088996.1, on the reverse strand, counting down.
AGAGAGAGAGAGGAAAACGCCCGGGGAGGGCGAGTCTGGTGTTTTTCGTGTGTGCTCAAAGAAGGAGTGAATCTTTTTCCTGAGAGGAAACCACGCTGCTTAGTCGTGAGCTTCCAGCTCCAGGCGAGAAGCACCCGAGCGTGTCTGAGCCCGTGGGAGTGAAGCAAAGTCCCCGGGGCAATGCAGCGCCCTGGGAGCGGGGCTGGCTGCTCGCCACCCTGAGCACACCGGCGTGGGAGCCTTTGCCATGCAGGAGAGCGCCGGTGGCTCCTGTCCCCAGCGAGTCCCAGCCTGATTTGCTCCAGGGAAGGCAGGAGAGCCCAAGGGAGCGCCGTGGCTGCGAGGTGACTCATGGCAGAGGCAGGATTTGTGCTGAGGAGGTCACTGAGCTCCTGCTGACGTGCGTGCCACGAGGGCTGAGAGCTGCAGCTTTGGGAACCACCTCGTGTGGATCCCCTCACCCCTCAGATCCCACTGGAGCTGCTGGCTGGGGAGCCAGGCCAGGCTTCCCTAGTGCAGCAGCCTTTCTCCACGCTGCTTGGGGAAGCCACCTGTGAAGCAGCACTCCCAGGGGCGCTGTGCTGAGCAGTGCCAGGCTGTGCCCCCTTCCTGAGCCCCCCGCTGCATGCACCAACCCTCACCGGGGCTGTCAGGTGCCGAGAGCAGAAGGGCATTTTCAAAGGCTGCCCGTGTCCCTTGTGATGCCGTTTTTCTGTGCGTCCCCGAGGTCAGCTCAGTACACTCCATCTGTGTTTTCCCCTGGCCTGGTTTCCCGTTTGCCTCTTCCAGACAGGCGCGGAGCAGAGGGAGAGGCTGACTCACGCCGGCCGGCTCAGAGCTCGCTTTGTTCAGCTGGAGCCTTCTCTCGATCCTCCGCTTAGAGGAAGGGCTGTGACAATCCCCTGGGCTGGGGGAAGACCCTCCTCAGATGCCCCCCGTGCTCTTCACAAGCAGTCTCTGGGCTGTCCTTGCTCTCCTGCCACCCCTCCCTGTGTGGGTGCCATCCACCTGCCTTTTAATTGCCAGCACTTTGCTGCTGCAGCTCCTCTCCTCCGGCGCGCACGGTCCCTGGCACGATGTAAACGCTTCTGATTGATGGGGAGTGGACCTCTGGGGCCCCTGGCTGATCCCGCAGCTCCTGGCTCCGCTGCTGCGGTCTCTTTGTTTAGTTAGAAACAACGATCTAAAACAAAAGCTTCAGCTGATCCTTCCCTGCTGCTGGGCCGGGGCCAGGGCAGCGTCCTGACACGACGTGTGCGCGGCTGTGCACCTCCCTGTGCGCGTCCTGTTCAGGGAGTGTGGCACGGAGCCTGGTGGGATCCCCGGCAGCCTTTAACCCCGCAGCTTCCTCTGCACGTGGGGCTACGTGGGACCCCGGGCAGCAGCCAGGAAGCTCGGGGTTGTGCCGACCCTCTGAGTGGGTTCTGGGAGGGATGGGAGCACGCAGCCACGGTGCAGGAAGCGAGTGAGACCCATTGCTGTGTGCGACAGGAGCCGCTGGGATGGTCCTGAGCCAGCAGCAGAAAGCAGAGGCAGGAAGGGATGCTCTTTTCCTAGGTCACTCGGGGGGCAGGCGGATGGAGAGGCCGACACACACATCCATCCATCCATCCACTTGTCTCCTGTAATTCCTGCTCTCTTGGAAGGGGATGTTTGGGAGACTTCTGCTCATGTTGGCACACAAACAGACGGTCGTTACAGCGTAGAATTCCCTCCATGGTTACAATTCAGCTAGGTTCAAGTTTCCTTGTTTGCCAGAACCTCCCTGCGCAACCGTGGCATCTGCTGTGCCTTTCTCTGCTTCCCTTTTCCTCTGGGAGAGGGAAGTGGCACTGCCCAGCCCCACAGCTGCTGCACAGGCGTCCTTCTGGGGCTGTGTGCAGGGTGCACGGCTCACCCGAGCCTCCAGGTGTGTGCTTACACCCTGCTCACATCCATGGGTGTCCAAGAGAGCCTGGACAGGAGTCCTGCTAGCCCTGAGATGTCCCTCCTTGTGCTTTGTGTTTCATGGCTCTTGCCTTCTCAAAGGAGATAATGAAGGGGAAGAAGCCCAGACCCTGCTACTGAGCAGGACCTGGGCTTTTTCCGAGCAGGATTTGGGGGAGGCCGTGGCGGGGAGCAGGGAGCCGTACTGGCCCACACCAGCAGGTGTCCCCACGGCTGAGGCATCGCCAGCACGCAGCCGGCCCGTGCCTGGTACCGGCCACTGGCCCAAAATAAGGCAGCGCCTCGACCCCCGCCGTGTGCGTGGCCACATCTCCACTTTGTGTCCTCCAGCAACAAACAAGCTCAGCTGCACCCCTCTCGCCTTGCCAGGTCTGTGCGCTCTCTCGATCAACCACGCCAACTCCTACTTGGCTTATCCCGGCAGCGCGACCAGCGGAGAGATCGCACTTTATGACGGAAACACTTTGGTAAGTGCAGAGCTCGCCCGTGTGGATACCGGCAGGGCCTGGAAACAAACAGCACCACAGCAAAGCCAGCGGGGCCTTTGGGGAGGATGAACAAATGCACTCTGCCGAGCTAGGCTGCAAGGAACTCCTGGGGAGGCAGCCTCTGAGGTCAGAACATCCATTTCCCAGCTCTGGATGTGGAGGTAAATGTGCCCCCTGCCTCTGCAGCTGGAGGGCAGCTGCCAGGCTGACACGGACAAGGGTTCACGTGAGCTTTGGCAGCGTGCACAGAGGGAACGATGTGATTGGGGTGGCTCACGGAGGTTGGAGCTGCTGCATAGTGCAGGACCTGGGCAGCTGCTTTGCCCTGCTGCAGGCTGGAAAAGATCACAGCATCACAGAATTGAAGGGGTTGGATGCTGAACCCAAAGTCATGGGGAGGGCAGGGTGCCCGCAGCCCCTCAGGAAATCTCTCCCTGGCTAGGGTCACGCTTAGCTGCAGTTTATGCCAGGGCTTTGGATTACATAAGGCTGCCGCTCTGTACGTGCAGCAGGAGCTGAGGATCTGCAGCAGGGGAGGAGCAGAGCTCGCAGGGAAGGCGCACTGCTGCTGCGAGAGGTTCTAGCGAGGGCCTGGGCTCCCCGCAGGCATCCGAGTGGCGTCACTGCAGCAGCGTGTGCCATACAGGCACGGTGTGCACAGAGCAAGGCGCACAGAGACCTGCCAGGCTGCAGCGAGGGCACAGCCACGAGCCTGCAGCCTGCTGGGGTGCACCTGAAAGGAGCTCTTTGTAATCCCAGCGCCTGCCGTGCGCAGGGAGGGAGCTCGAGGTGGGGCAGAGATAAGAAATGTTGAGGCTGCTGAAGGGATCCCAGAAGCGTGATACGGTCCTGTGAATACACACAGGAGGTGCTGGACAGGGAACACCCTGCCCTTACGCAGGCCGAGGAGCAGCGTGTCTCTCTGCACTCACATTCCCTCCTGTCCTACAGAAAACAGCCTGCACAATTCCTGCCCATGACGGCCCTCTGGCTGCCCTGACCTTCAACTCCACCGGCTCGAAGCTGGCAAGCGCTTCCGAAAAAGTGAGTGAGTGAGTGAGAGAGTGAGTGAGAGAGTGCTGCTGCATTAACCTCGTGGCCACAGCCAGCCCACAGCTGGCAGAGGGCTCACAGCCAGCCCTCGCACTTCGTCTGCCTGCTGCAGGGAGAGCAGGGCCTCGGGGCAGCCCCTTCCTAAAGGCAGCTCACAGGGGAGGGGCAATAAAGGGATAATAAAGGGATTCCCACTTGTAAGAGGCCGCTGCGTTGTGTTCATGTTGACCCGGGCTGGCAAACAAGGCCTTCGTGTGTACGGAGTTTCCTGGGTGTGTCAGAGAAGGGGCTCACGCTCTTTGCCCTGCTCCTGTGTGATCTTTCCACTTGCATTTTTTGCAGGGCACAGTCATTCGTGTGTTTTCCATTCCTGGTGGGCAAAAGCTCTATGAATTCCGGCGAGGGATGAAAAGGTCAGTTCATTCTTCTGTCGGTGACAAGCTGACAGAGGGTTCCCGGAGCAGAAATGTAAACACAGGGGCAGGGCAACGTCAGATCCTGGCGGCTCTGGCATCTTTTGCAGAAAGAAAACAAGGGCGAGCGTATCAGATAGAAATGTCATTGTGCCAGGAGGCCACGCTGCGCCCAACTGCCGCTGGCAGTGCAGTGATTCAATTCAGTGTGCCACGGAACGGGACAATTGCAGGGAACAGAGGTAGATTCAGCCCATTTACTCCATCCTTCTGTTGTTCCTTACTTGAAATAATGAAGTCTCCGGAGTTATCCTGGCTCTTGTCTTCTCAAAGGAGGTGTTGTGAAGCTACAAAGCCATTTGCGCAGAGCCCAAGTCTTGATGGCAGCGATGGGCTGTTGCTGCCCTTCTGTAGTCCCTGTCAAATGCTTCAGGAGATCCTTTCCTGATCTTCCTCTCTCCCCTATCGCTGACCTGTGATTTTACACGCCTGCAAGTACACGGCCTGACATGCCTGACATACCCTGGCCATGCTGCGCCTGCATAGAAAAGACGCCACCTGCACCTGGGCCATCCAGCTCCTTGGATGTCCTCCCTGGCCTTTGCAGTTCCAAAAGCTTCAGCTGCTGTGGCGAGGCAGCCTCAGGAGCAGCCAGGCAGGGGGCTTCTCTCTCTGTAGGGGTCTCCCTCCTCCCTGTCCTCTTCTTTGAACAAAACCCAGCAGGTCCCATTCGGTAACGTGCCAAGAGGTGACCAGCCCATGTCTCCTTGGCCCTAGGTACGTGAACATCAGCTCCCTGGTATTCAGCATGGATTCCCAGTTCCTGTGTGCTTCCAGCAACACGGAGACGGTGCACATCTTTAAACTGGAGCATCTCACTGACAGGTGAGGGGGATAACCTGGGCTCACCTGCCTGCCCCAGGGCTGTTTGTGCTTCAGGCACCTGCCTTTACGCAGCTGGCCTCCGTTTCCTCGCCACATACTCTCCACCAGCTGCAAACTGTCTCGTTAGCTTTGTGTCCTGACGGGCTCACTCCTTGGAAAGCCACACACCGTGTCCCTGCTGTCAGCTTCCCAAGGCCTATTCTGTGTTTATGAGCTGCCACTGTCCCCTGCCTCCTTCCCTGTCTCCAGCCTTCCCCTGGCAGCAAGGTGCTGCTCGTGCTGGAGCTGCCAGAGCAAACCCAGGCTCTCCGCTGTGCTGGGGCTCTCCACGAGCTGCCAGAAGGCTCCCACCAGAGGCATGAGAGCCCTTGTGGCTCACCCACAGGAAGGGATTCTGCTGCTGCAGGAGAGAAAGGGGAATTTTGATACCAGATCATTCAGTCTGTGAATGTGCTACTATGAGTCTGTCCTGGCAGGGCAAGGGGGTGCTCTGCAGGCTTCTAATGCTGTGGTGGGCACCAGGAACAGAAAGTGCAGCACAGGGATCAGCTCCGTGTTGTTTTCCTTGGTGCAAACACATCAACCATTCTTGGTAGACAGAGAAGGGCTTCTGTAAGGGTGCCCAGGGGCACAGCTGCTCCAAAGAAAGCCTTCCACATAAGTGAGATCAGGATGATTTTCATCGTTCCTAATCTGTTCTTGTACGGATGGCCGTGGTAGCCCTACTGATGCTGCTTTGTGACCCCACAGCCGGCCAGAAGAGCCTCCAACCTGGAGCGGGTACATGGGGAAGATGTTCCAGGCTGCTACCAACTACCTCCCTGCCCAGGTATCAGGCATGATAAACCAGGACCGAGCTTTCGCCACTGTACGCCTCAACACCTCCGGGCAGAGGAACGTCTGCGCCCTCTCCACGTACGTATTGACACCCGTGGCCCCTCTGCCACACCAGCCTTTGAGCAGACACAGCTATCTGTGGGGAACACCACCCTGTGGCCCGTTATCTGGCACCCGTGCCTGCTGCCGAGCACGCAGCATGTGTTTGCTGCTTCCGTGTGTGCGTGCAGCCGTCGCGTGTGGGCTCACAGCACTTTTCGTGTTAGGATTCAGAAGCTGCCTCGGCTGCTGGTGACCACCTCAGATGGACATCTCTACATCTACAACCTGGACCCGCAAGATGGAGGAGAGTGCGTCTTAATTAAGAAACACAGGTACAGTGTGCTGGAGTTCCCTACCCGATTGATCCAGAGGCTGATTTTGGAAAATTAAGAAAGGGAATTTCACCTGAAAGCACAAAAGCAGAGCTGTAGGAGCAAGAACTTTAGAACTGACTTGTGATTTTAGTTGCTTGAGCTGACAGACATCAGAGAGGACCGTGTCAGCAGGCAGGGACCTGGGGCATCTTGCAGAAGAAACCAGAGACATCCCAAATCCCCTGGCAGCTGTGGGACATCTCAGCCTAGATGGCAGAGCTGGACAGGCTGTGCCTCAGGAGATGTCTCCAGCAGCAGAGCACTGACCACCGGGGGGGCAGGAGAGCAGAGCACCTTCTCCAGGCAGGAGTGGGTGCTGGAGAGCCGATTTTGGGGGTGTGATGGTGTGGAGAGGCACTGGGAGCTTCCGTCAACAAAAACTCACACACACGCATGCCTGCAGGCTCGCGGTGCCAAAGCAGAGCCTGCCGTGCTGCCGTTCCGTGTGCGCGCCAATAAAACGAAGCGCAGAGCCCCACATCTGGGCTCCTTGGCTCCAGATGTGAAGCCTTTGGGGTGGGGTGCGATGTAACATGTTCTCTCAGCCGGGACGTGGCTGCCGGCCAGGAAAATGCCAGCAGATTTTTTTTTATTTTTTTTTAAAAAGCCACAAAACAAAGGCACTTGAAAGCTGCGCTGTCCAGCATGCTCCGGCCGCCGGCCTCCTGCCTCCGTCAGACCCCGCTGCCGCCCCCGTGCTCCCGTTGTGAAGCAGCCGTCCGGAGCTGGCAGGCCAGCGTCCTGTGTGGGTTCCTCTTTTAGCATCAGAGGACTGAAAAGGGCCCTTGGGTCATGAGTTACATTACATCACACTATATCTCTGCTCAAACTCCGTCCCAAACTAGCCAGCGCTGCTTTTCTCATCTAGTCCACTCCTGTTGGAAGCCCTTCGGAGCCCCCTCCGTGATTAGAAACACTGTTTGCCTTTGTAACCTAAAGCTTTTGTGGTCAGTCTGTTCCCTTCTATTCTCATGCCAGCATTGTCCTCCAGCCGAAGTAGTGCTTTCCCTATCTTCTGCTCCCCCCTGCTTTATTTGTGGAGCACAATGATCTCCTCTGCAGTGCTCTAAGGGCTGCAGGCACAGCCTGGCCGCACTGGTACAGGCGGGTGAGGTGCTTCAGGGAGACGTGGATGCCCCCCGTGTATCAGCCGGTGCTGGGGGAGGAAGGACGGAATCAGCACTAACTCTTCTCCCCTCTTGCCCCTCTACAATCAGTCTGCTTGGCTCAGGAAAAACGGAGGAGAACAAAGAAAACGACCTTCAGCCTCCAGTACCTCAATCGTACGCAGCGACTGTAGCCAGACAAAGCACAGTGCCTTCAACTTCGACCATGCCAGGTGAGCATCGGCTGCCCTTCCCTGGGGCAAAGGAGCAAGAAAGCCCCTGGAGCAAAGTGGCAAGGTCCCAAACTTCCAAAGGTTCGTTGTAGCAAAACACCCCGTGACTGCAGGGCCCTCTGGAGCTCACCCAGTCCCTCCCCCGGGATGGCTCAGGCGTTCTCTGCTCTGCTTGCTGGGCCCCTTGTGCAGCGCCGCTCACAAACAGGCCCCTGGCCGAGCAGAAACCACATCCGAGCTTTGGAGCTGGTCCGACAGCAGCCTGCCAGCTGCCAGACGGGTTTCCAGGAGTTGGAACCATGGCTCTGGAAGTCAGATCTCACTATTTTTTTTTTGCGTCAAGTTCACTACAGATTCTCCTGAACCTGTTACACTTCACAGAAACAGAGCTAGCACTGACCTGTTATTCCGTAGTGTTGAGTGCATACAGATGGGGATCCCATTTTGGAATTGGGGCTTACATTTGGGGTGAGAGGAAGCCAACTGCTGCCACAGGAGCTAGCCACGTAGTCCGTTCCCTAACGGGTAGCGCTGACAGAGATACCTTTCTCCACAACCATCCCTCGGTGCTCTGCCAAATGCCACAGGAACCAGCTCTGGGTTAGATCAGTGATAAAACAACATCGCAGCTGTTTGTTTCCAGCCTCCGTGCATCCATTTATCAGCCACGTTCTGCGTTTTCACTTTGGCAGGTTATTCGGAGGACGGCGGCGCCCTGCGAGGAGAGGTCATCCCAGAGCATGAGTTTGCAACCGGACCAGTGTGTCTTGACGACGAGAATGAGTTTCCTCCTGTGAGCATTCGGGACCCCTAAAACAGCAATTCAGCCCTCATGCTAAGAAGAAAGTGTTAACCTCTTACAGAAGAGATACTGTTGCCCTGACCTTGTCCCAGTTCACTGTGAAGCCTAAAATAACTAATTAAGGTATAGGGACAGTGCCAGGAAAGTTACACCCCCCTAAATGGCAGTTAGGGATGGGGCAGAGATGATCAGTGTAATAATTAGAGAGGGAACCGAACAAAGTAGCAGAATGAAGTGCAGATCCAGAGCTGACCTTTGTGCCTTGCTCAGATTTTTAGTATTAGCAGGAGTAGTTTTAATCTGAACAATACCAGCATTTAGAAATAAAAATGTAGTATTCCCTGTTGCATTTCCAGTCAGTTGTATTAGTTTATGGGAAACAACTGGAACATACCTGAACCTCATCAGTCTCACCATTTCCGAGCTGACTGAAAAGGAGTCTCCTTTTCTGAGTACAAAGCTGAATAGCATTAACAGAGTTTTAAACCTTTTTTTGATTTTTAAGTAGCACTTTCTCAGTTACCATTGGAAGAACACACTGGCTTTATAAAATCTAACTTAAGCCTGGCAGTGTCTCTCCTGCTTCTCTTCCTATTATATAAGCATTTATTGTGTTAAACATTTAACTGTTAACTGGACAGATGTTGCTTATGGTACTGTAATCAGCAGTGTCTTCTTAATAACAATGCATTAATATAGCAGAATATTGTAATGGATTTCCAGTTGTAGACTTGGCAGAATTTTGAAACCTTTACTCCATTTTTACATATCCTGCTGCTGGAGTTGAGCCTGAAGAAGGAGGAAGCGAAAGCTTCATTGGGATCCCAGGATTTGTTCCATATGCTGAGGCTGACCTCTGTAAGGCACTTTCATATTAACTGATGCAAAGTGTTATTTATATAAAGGATGATTAGCTCACGGCTCCCTTTGAAACACTGCCTAGGAGCAGCTCTTCAAGTCACATAATCCTTAGGCTGATTCTCTTTTCTTACCTGTGACACAGCCTGGTACAAACCGAGAACAAGAGTTCTCTATTTCCCCTAAATGTCCCCTATGAAGGCCATTTAAAATGTCTCCCCTTTGGTCTGTTTGGCTGCAGAGAAGCTGCCAGCCCAGGCATCTGGAAGGAATGTTCCAAGGAGCAGCAGGGCCAGAGAGAAATCCTTTGCTTCCTCCTGATGAACCTGCTCTCCAACATGTGCTTGGGGGACACGCAAAGGCCAGCGAGCAGGAACCACGCTGCTCCTGAATGAGCCTGCCTGCTGGGACTGTGCTGTGCAAAACCAGCCCCAAACCCCCGCTGTACAGCAGCAGGCCCTTTATTAAATGGACTTTGATCTGGCAAAATCCTGTGCTGTAATTAACCCGGCAGAGCAACTTACATGTGTAACGGTAGGGAGGAGGTGGGGGGGGAGGGAAGGAGCTATCCACAGCTACTCCCTGGTGCGGTGGCTTCGTGGTTGGAGCTTCCAGCTCGTGTCTGCAGCTAGGACCTCAGGTTTTTCCCCTCCACTGCTGACGGTAATGTGTTTTGCATCTGGCCTACTAGCTGGCTCCTGCTGGGTTAGTGCTTACGGAGGCTGGCTCGGGATGTTTTGATGCTCTGAATTTCACTGAACTCCGCTGTTTTCTCAGTGCTGCAATGTTCGGTCTCGGTGACTCGTTCGAGAGGGGTTTCAGGGATCGGTCACTTCTGCGAGGAGAAGGAGGGAGAGAAAACCTGACCTTATCCAACAAAAATGTTTTGACAGCGTTCTGTTTTGCAGAAACATGGGAAGGGTTGTGTTTGTTTTCCAGTGTGCAACAAAAAGACGTTTAAAAACCTCAAAACTTGTGACAAAATGGAATATTCACCCGCAGCCCACGCCACGAGCGTGGCTTTGAACTCAGACATACTTTTGGAGAAGCAGCCGTGCTTAGATCCAGCAGTTCTGCTCCATTTTGAAACATTTTGCTCTCAAGTGCTGGTGAGCAAGACTCCAGAGGCTCAAACAAGAAATGCAGCTTCAGCCTAACGCACGATGTGGTGTGATTGCAGAAAACGGCCTCTTCATTAGCTGGAAGGAGGGACAGGTCAGAGAAGAGATGAGAAGCCCAAGGAGGGCTCACACAACCTGCCCTCACCAAGAATTAATGTGGCTATTGAAACTAATTATGGCAGCACTGCTGAAGAACCCTGTGGCAAGAGGTTAAACACGTTCAGTTCCATCTCTCGCTTGCACTGATGGGATGGATTAAGTGCTTTCAGGTCCGCCAGTGGCTCTGGAGTAGCTGTTGAGCTTCTGCAGGAGGTGCCCAGGCATCACGGAGATGGACAGCGGGCTGAAGCCTGAGGGGAGAAGGAGGTGCTGTGCTGAGACTGGGAGGAGGCTGCACCATCGGACGGCTTCGTGGGAAGAGAAGAACGAGCCCAGCTCTGGCTGTGTATGGTTGTGATGGTCCCAGCCGTTTTCTCATCACCTGGCTAAGCAGTTGTCACTCCTCTATGGATTCATCGGTGTCATTGATGTTTCCAGTGGTGTTGGGAGTTGCTGGTGTGTGCTGGAGCCTGGCAGGGTGCTGCTCAGCCTGTCAGGAGGCACCACAGGGTAGGGCTGTGAGGTTTGACAGAATAAATCCTACAGGATTGAGCAAGAACGAGGCCAGATGGTGTGCGTGGACCAGAAGAATCCGTACCAGGGGATCTCCTAACACTGCTGGAATTCAGTAGGAAAGGGGATTTCTTTCAGCAGCTTGGGCAGTGCCTTTCCAGGCAGACGTGATCAGTCCTGCGTCTGGCTGCGCTCTGAAGCTTGTCAGCTTCAGGACCGGAGCTGATGTGAAGGCTTTATCAGGACAGGCACTTCATTCCGTCGGGATGGGTTGTGGACAGCAGTCAGCTGTCAGCTCTTCATCCCCTCGCTGATGCTCAGTCTTTAAAAACATCCCCTTCACTCACAGCACATTGATTCTTGGCTGCCTCCAAAACTTGCGGGCAGCCCTGCTGCTAGCAGAAGGCGATAGATTCGGCTGTGGAACTGCAGGAATATTCAGTAATATTTCAAAGAGGGGCTGAGCAAGTCTGGCCACACCTAAGTGGCCTCATGTTCCTTACACAGCTCCTGCCCCCGTAGCTCAGACGGGCATTTGGGGCAGCTGGGGCTTGCAGGGTTAAGCCCAGCTTATCAATGCAGCACCTGAGCTCCTCAGGCAACCCAGCACCAAGGCTTTGTGCCTCAGAACCAGGCAAGTGACGTTCCTGCAGGCTGTGGAGGGGATGAACGGGTACAGCCCCTCCGGCAGCCGGGTGTGGGGATGGCACCGGCACCGCTGGGGGCTTGCGGCCAGGCTGGCACCCAGCCGGGCAGAGCCGTGCCCTGGGGTCTGCGTGGGGGCACCCACCCGGGGGGCTCTGCCCGAGCTTCCAGAAGCAGGTGTGGATCTTCCCGGGGTCTCTGATCTCTTGTGGCGTGTGTTTGAATGAAGTGTCTCGGGGTCTTTGCTGCTCCCCATTTCCTCTCCGTGCTTTATCACTGAAACGCGTTGCTGGTACTTGGGGTAGGCTTCCCCTCACCCCATTCAGCCCCAAATGTAGGTGTTTAGCTCTGGATTCCATCTGGAGGCCCCAAAGAGCCCCGTCCAGCTCCTTTCCCCTCCTGCCATGCCAGAAGGTGAGCTCTGGGAGCGCCCAGTGGGGCAAATGAGGCTCATCCCGAGGAACCCAAGTCCTGCAAGCATGGTGCGCGCCGTGCCATGCCAGCTACATGCAAGAGACCCTTATCGCCAGGCCAGATGGTTCCTGTTCCCAGGGCTGTAAATTTGGGGAGGGGGGGAGTAAATAAATAAACCTCTCACAAATCTGCCTTGGAATGGAAAGTAAAACACTGCAGGACATCCCTCCCCCTTCTCGTCCCATGTGCGTAAAAGCGACTTGAAACACACCCTGTTGCTGGGAAAAGTAAGGCCATTCTGTTTTGATTTTGGTAGATAATCTTGTGCCGTGGAGGTCAGCCGGGCAGAGCGAAGAGGTCATGATGAGACGCAAACATCCGCGCGTAGGACAGCTGCTGGGAAGTGCTTTGGAAAAGCCAGGAATTTCGAAGAAGAGGTTTGCGTGTCCTCAAGAAAAGGAAAAAATACAAAAAAGAAAAATCCAAGGTGGGCCACTGCTTTTTACTCCAGTACGTGTGAGCGACTACCTGGCCTGCCCGGCCCGCCAGCCCCCTCTTTTTAATCGTGTCTGGGCGGGTGTCAATGTACTGTCTGCACAGCGCTATATTTAACAGGTATCCTAGAACCACATTGTAAATGCTAATTTAATCAGATTTGTATGTAACCAGAATTTTATATACCCGTTTTTTTCCCTTTTCTAATTTATGCCGTTTTATGTGTATAAATGTACTTACAGCGAGAGATATTGAACTTATGTCTTTGTACAGGATAAGCCTATTTTACCCAGGCAAAGTATTTTTGCAGTGATATTAGAGAAGATGCAATTTGCTCCGTTTAAAGACAGAAATAAAGTCACGGTCTGTCCCTGGCAGCTCGCTGCCCCTGCTCCTGCTGTTCTTTGTGGGGCCCTAAAGATGTCAGTCTTGATTAAGCTTCAGCGAGTGGGTTTGGGGCGCTGGTGGGAGGGAAAAGGCTCCGGCTGTGCCTGGCCCCAGCCTGGCCAAAGCCGCGCTGCCCTGCTGCTGGCGGCCGTGCCAGGCCGGGAGGGCAGGAGGCTGCAGGCCAGGGCTAATTGCAGCCGGTTGGGCAGCCCCCTCTAATTTGGGCAGCGCTGCCCGTAATTACAACTCCCAGTTCCCTGCGGCTGGTGTAACACCTTGCTTCGATTGAGACAAGCCGCTTACGGCTTGTCCAAAGAAAGATCTCGGGTGCGTAAATTGGAGGCCAAAAGCGTTTCAGAAAACCCTCGCTCGGCTGCTGGGAAATCCTGGTGGTTTCTGAGTTTCAGCTGCGCCCTCTGTGTTGCCTCCACAACTCCCCAGGCCTGTGCCTGTGCCCACTCACACCCCAAAAGAGCTGTTCCCACCCCACAGCATCGCACAGGAGCTGCTTCTCTGCCTGGAGCCCTGCTCTGCTCAGTTTTAATGAAAAAAATTACTTTTTCTCAGCCGCCGGGCCCTACCAAAAGTCTTTTTGCGCGCAGAGCCACCAGGTACTGCAGTGAGCTGCTCCTCCAGCCGCAGGGGAATCCTGCAGCCGGGGGCACAGCCCTGCTCTGAACAAAGCTGCACCCACGGGGACCCCTCTACCTGCTCCCCCTGACCCATGACTAAATCACCCCACGGCACAGAGCGAAGCGAGCCGCAGCCTCTGTCCCTGCCCTCTGGCCAACCTCAAGCCCGAAGCAAATAGGAACAACAGTCAAATTCACCAAACCAGAATGGGAAAAGGAGCAGCTCGGGCAATTATTTGCTTAAAGACAAAGCCTCGTTGCTCTTCTCTCCATGCCGTGGTCCAGCGAGGCCGCGGGAGGCGCTTGGCATCGGCAAGCCACGTGCTGTGCGCTGCAGCACGGCACCGCCGCTGGATCTCGGGAGTAATCTGCAACCGAGACGTTGTCTGTGGCAATATCCTCCAGAGCCCGGGCGTAAGCGCGGCTGATTGCAGGTAGCACTGCCTGGTACTCTGCGGATGCCACATCCAAAGGCTCCTGTTCCTGGATATCGCGATCCAGGTTGAAAATGAGGGGTGGCTGGTGGCGCTCCTCTGGCCCAACGCTTCCATCACAAGCCTTCGCCCCTCCTAGGGAGAAAAGCAAACACCACGGGAGTCCCAGGCTGCTCACCCCTGCCCCGGCACCACCTCTGGGCTCCTCACCAGTCCGTGGTGGCCCCTTCCCACTATGACCCAGCCCTGGCAGCCCAGGTCCCAGTGCCAGGCTGCGATGCTTCTGGAGCCAACCCCGCACTGCGCACACAGGTGGGCACCCACGCAGTCCTTGCTGGGCTTGCTCCTGCCTGCATGAACCCAGTTTGGTTTTTACCCGTACTGCAGGGAAACAGGAACCTCAGAAGCTTTTTTCCTGGCGGTATGATCTGTACCAGAGCCAGCCTACCTGTGGTGTAGAATGCCTTGTACTGAGCCAGCCGCAGCGCCTCGATCGCTCCGTCCTTCCCAGCTGCCCCGCTGTTGGGGTGAAGCAGAACCTGAAGGAAGAAGAGAAAAAGCCCACTGCAGAGCAAACCTGCTCTGTTCGATACCTGCTCCCTCCCAGCACGGGTCCGTGCCCCACCCCTGCACACATTTGGGGACACTGCTCAGCCCAGCAGCAGCCCAGCAGAAGGGAACTGAGCGCCAGCACCTCGTGTTCCTCCAAGGTCACCTCCCCGGTGGCAGAAACATCTCAGGAATCAGAACCGATGGCCAGTGGCCAAGCCACGAGCTTGGGCTGAGCTCAGCTCCAGCAGGGCAGGGGCTGTGCTCGGAGGTGAGGTGCCGGAGCACCGTGCCCGCTGCGTCTCCGGCTGACCCACGCCGAGGGGGGAGCGCTCCCTGCCCTGACAGCAGCAGGGAGCCGGGGTGAGGAGAAGGGAATTGGGAAGGGCGGGTCGAGTCTCTGCAGCTCGGTATTTAGGACACTTGATCCGTGCAGGACGCCTGCCTTGGCACCGGGGAGGGAGAAGACAAGTGAGCTGGACGGTTCGGCGGTCTCCGTCAGATAATATCGCTGCAGAGCCAATGGCTCCGCTGAGTGATGAGTCACCAGAGGTTTCCTCCCTGGGAATTGCGTTTAAAAGTGATTCAAGAAATTTCCACTGTGCTAAAAACTAGAAACATCTGCCGGAGTTGTAGGCAGCTGCGGTGCCAAGTTTAGTAACAGTGTTCGCAGCTGATCAGCGCTGTAATGACTTAGCAGGTGTCCGGCACGGGAGCCCTGCCCCGGGCACCGCCGCGGGCTCTGCTCGCCCTGGGAGCCTCGTGGCTGCCACCCGTCGCTGCCCCAAAACACCGGGATCTGGGGGACCTCCAGGTGCTCCCGGCTTCCTCCATTGCCTTCAGTTGCAGGATTAAAAAAAGTAAATAATCACCATCTGGAATTTGGTTTAAAAAACGTATTTTACGGAAAAAAATGAAAACTTGCATGTGGGAGGCTCGGGTGTGAGCTGGGAGAGGTCACAGCGTGAGCGTGCTGCGAGGAGGAAATGCGTGCTGCAGGTTATGCTGGCACCCGCAGCCGGAACCAAGCAGCTGCAAAGCAGCACTCAGTAATTATTTAAGGGCCCACGAAGCCAAAATAGCAGGAATTCAACCCATTTGTCTGCTTCCAGCCTCAGAGCTCGGCTGTGCCTGCACCCTTTAACCTGAGCAGCACGGCTCGGATGCTGCTGCCCGGCTCCAGAGGCACCGAAACAACAAGGGGCTCATTCCTAAACGCGCCTCAAAAACCCCCACGCTAAGAAAATCCGTTCCCATTCACCGCAGAAGTGAGGAGCTTGTTTCGATTGAGCCCTTTCAAGAAGCGTTCCCAGGTCCGCAACCCGTGACTTTGTTATTAAAGAACAAAAAAAATGAAAAGAAAAAAAAAAAACCAACAACCCACCCTTCTCCTCAGCGAACCCTCCATCTGAACTCCCAGCTCCGGGCTGTTTTCGTAAGCCGGCGAGTGCGTGGGGAGGAGGCGCACACCCCTCTGACATTAAGCTCATGGAAAGAGCGTATTTGTCAGCCGCTCGTACCCTTGA
The DNA here is from genome assembly GCF_963932015.1 of Anas acuta. Classification (NCBI taxonomy): domain Eukaryota; kingdom Metazoa; phylum Chordata; class Aves; order Anseriformes; family Anatidae; genus Anas; species Anas acuta. The sequence goes on along the minus strand of NC_088996.1, from coordinate 10,692,536 downwards.
TGCGTTTCGTAGGATGTGTTTGTTTTTACTGTAAATAGCCTTTGCTCAAAACAGGACCTTGGCCCCGGCCCAGCACCGTCACAGGTTGTGCCGGGGCCGGGACGTCAGCAAGGTTACGGGGCCGCAGCCTCGCGCCAGCCCCAAGGAGAAAAGCAGCTGTCAGCGGCGTGCGGCCGTCGGGCGGCGGGGCGAGAAAAGGAACCTCTCCGGCAGGATTTGTGTCAAGGAAAACCCGGCCACAGCCGAGGTGGTTTTGCCATCAGCCGCTCGCTGATGAAAGGCGCCGCACGCCCGCTGCCGAGCGGGGAGGGAGCGGGGCCGAGCACGGCGGCCGGAGCGCGGGGCGATGCTCGGCGTGCTGAGAGCTTCCCCGTCACACACAGCATGGGGCTGGTGGTCCCCAGGGAATTGGGGACGGGTGGGGACAACCCAGCGGTGACCTCCAGGGACACGGCGCCCAGTGAGCAGGTCACAACCACAGGGGTTCATTCGCTGCTGCTCGCACCTCATGGCAGCGAAAGTTCCCCCAAAAAGGCAGCAGCTGGGGACTCAGCCCCAGTTTTGGGAGTTGATTCCTCGTCCCAAAGCATGTAGGAAGGAACCTGAAGCTCTCCCCAGCCCCGCACCACGTGCTGGTGCCAAAGCTGCCGAGCACCAGTCCCCCTTTCCAGCACCACGAGCACGCAAGAAGAGGGTTAATCATCCCAAAGAGCAGCTGGAGCGCACGCTGGCCGTGTCCCATCCTCTTCCCCAGTTTATCTCACGGTTCAGTGGAGGGTTCCGTAAATACGAACTAAATACCAAAACCCTGATGGACACGGGAAGCAGATCCAGGATCCCTGCTGGGAGCTGGCTTGCGGTGCTCGCAGGAGGGCGGACTTGAAAAGCGAAATCGGGCTGGATCTGTGGGACTGCTTTTAGAGCTGCTTTTTTTTGTTTTTTTGGTTCAGCAAAGATCTTGTGAAACTCTGAGAAAAACGCACCGCCATGCTCCTCGTTCTCCTAGCTGCGTTTTTCATGCTTAAAGGAGCTGTCAACAGCTCCTATTGTTGCAGGGGTGGGGAGCTGCAGGACACGGGGCTGGCTGCCCCACTCACACATCAATAACGGGCACGTTTCTGAGCCAAGGAGCTCGGAGAAGAAGCGCTTAATTACGTCTCTATCTGTCAAGATAAATAAAGCAGATACAGCTAGGTCTGAGCCCTGGGGATCTTTTGTTTCCCACGCCTGTGCACCTCCTGTGACCAGGAAGGAGCAGAACCACGCTGCGCTCAGCGGGGCCGCCGGAGGTGCGGGCACGCAGCCAGCGGGGCCGGTGCTCCCACGGGGCTGCGTGCTCCGGCCCCGAGCCCTTCCGATCCCATCCCCTCTCTGCCCACCTCCCCTCCAGCTCCGAGGCAGCTCGGGAGGGGGCTGTCGGCAGAAAGGGGCTCTGCCTTACCTCGTGCCCCTCGTCCGACTGCCCAAAGAGAACTGGGGACATGTCCAAGCCGTCAAAACGCCGGTTTGGGGGAAGCGTCGCTCCAGCCAGGGCCACCAGCGTGGGGAAGATGTCCAGGGTGCTGGGGAAAGAGGCAGGTTTCAGCCGAGCACGGAGCCGAGCACCCCAAGGAGCCCCCCAGCCCCCCCTGCACCCTGCAGCCCCTTGCCCGGGGGGGTCCCTGGCTGCTTCCCAATGACCCAGCGATGCTGTGACCACCTCGGGCACGGCACGGGGGGTTCCCCGAGTGCTGCCCCTTCTGTACCCGCACGTTCTGGGGCACGGTGGGCATTGGGCAGCCCCCACCCCGCTGTCCCCCCTGCACAGCGTGGCTGGGCACGCGGGGAAGGCACCGGGTCACCCCCCGGCAGAAAGTGCAAGCGCAGGGACTTTCGGCGCCAACCCCAGCGGCTCCCGCAGCCCCAGGAAAATGTGGTCTCGCTTTTGCATCGCGCAGCACGAGCCATAGGAGCCAGAATGGAAAATGAGAGCGCTGCTATTTTGTGCGCTTCTACCAAAACGCCTGTCAGCAATTCCACCAGGATCCTCTCTTCTCAGGGGCCTCAGCCACAGAAGAGCCCTCGGGGCTGGGTCCCGGCTGCTCCCCGTGCGCAGGGCGCGGGTGACCCGGGGTCCTGCCACCTCCAGCGGGCTTCTCGGGGACACAGAGGGCGAGAGCCTCACGTTGGTGCCTTCTGCCTGCGAGTTGTGGCCTGGGGCCAGACCCCAGAGGCAGCGATTCCCCACACTCCCTTCCCTGGAGGCTTGGGAAGGGCCAGGGGTCGAGTGGAGCCGTGCCCGCTGCGTGGCACAAGTGTCACGTCCCTCCCTCTCCAACAAGAGACATCGCAGCGCTGCCTGCTCCTGGCAGGTGGCTCGGATGGGGGGACACTCAAACCCCGCACCCTGCCAAAAGCTCTGGGATCTCAGCACCCCCTGGTTCTGGCACCCCGGGGTGCAGCAGCGGCCGCGCTGCGGGATCGGGGCCCCTCGCTGCTGCTGCCCGGTTGCGTGAGCAGAGAGAGAAAACAGCCCGGGACTTTAGGGCCCCTGTTTCTCCCATTCAATGAGTTTTAATTTAGCTGCTAAGAGACCGAGAGGACAAATAAGAACAAACAATGCTGAGGAGAGCTGAAAGGCAGCCCCGGCTACGCGGCTCTCATGGAGACGGCCCGAGTGGCCGGGAGGCGCCGAAAACCTCTGGCTCCCCGCTGGGAGCTGGGCGCATCCCTGCAGGAGCCGCTGAGCTCCCCGTGGGGCTGCCCCACGGCACTGCCTGGGGCACATCCCGCAGGATCCAGCCCCAACACGGTGCCTCTGTACCCATTCTGGGCACAGGTACCCCGAAACAGCAGCTGGGCACCCCAGGAACCATCACAGCAAAGCAGAAAGGGGAAAGCTGGGGCGGTGTGAGACACGTCCAAGGCTCCAAGCAACAAACGGAGATGAAGCCACGCGTTTTCAGCTGCTCAGAGACCCTTAGCAAGGGCTCAGCTCTGAGGGGTGCACAGGATGGGGCTAAAAATCAGCCCTGAAAGCCCCAGGTTGAGATCCGGGTCCCCCACCTGCAGCAGCCCCAGCCCTGCTGGCCCCGGGGCTCTGCGCTTTCCTCCTTGGCCACCCCACTGACCTATTTCTTCAGCACCCAGCTTGGGCACGGCAGGAAGCTCGGGCAATTAAACGTAATTAAGAAGAGCCGACGAGGCAGCTCCGTGCAGGGCGCGCCGAGCGGCTGCAGGTCCGTGCAGGTGCGGGGCAGGGCGCAGCACCCCCAGCCACGTTCACCCCACACAGGGGACGTAACGAAGGGGGGGTAAACGAGGTGAGGCCATACACGGCCTGGCCACAAACCCATGGGGGGAAGGAGCTCGAGGGGGGCATGGGCAGGGACCCCAGGGACCCCTGTCCACAGGCAGGGCGCAGACGTGGCTGGGGGATTTTCCTCCCGGGGCAGCGTTTTCATGACCTGGGGCAGAAGGACGCGGAGCAGGCAGGTAATGCCTGCCCCTGTGCCCTTCCCAGCTGAGGTTTCCCAGCCCCACTGCACGCCCTTAATGCTTTCTGCAGCTCTCAGCTCTCCCTGTTGGGGAGGTGAAGCTTCCCACCGCGTTATTTGGGCAGCAAGCAGCCGCCCCGTGCCCGGTGACACGGCACCGCCACCACCTCGCCCCGCGGCTGCTCGGGGACGTCAGCTCCTCTCCCTTCAACGTGCCAGCCTGCGGGCCCAAAGAGGGCTGAGAAAGCCTCCAACTCTTTTGGAGACCTTCAGGAACCGGGTCTTCACGGCTTGGGTAGGACGGGGAGGACATGAGGACACCGATGAACCAACCTGCCTGGCTCAGAAGCATTTCGGGTGGGAAACCCATCCCGTTGGTGCCCTCAGGACAACTCCACAGCCAGCACCAGGGGCTTGGGTGTCCCCCAGGACCCCCAAACACCAGGGACCGCACGGCCCCAGGCTGCTGCTGCCAGGCACTCCTGGGCTGGGGCCGTGCCAGCAGCGCCCGGCTGGCAGCCTCCTGCCTTTTGTTGCTCCGTGTCACACGCCTGAACTTTACGAAACCTCCTCGGGGTTTGTTGACTTTGAATTTCCGCGTCTGAGGCAGGCAGGCTCCAACCTCCCGTAGGCATTTCTGAATAAGCAAAGGCGTGCGGCTGGGCCAGCAGCTTTGGCAAGGCCGGGCTGTGTTTAGGGCTGTGTTTACCGGAGGAGCCCCGAGGTGGGACCGAGCCCAGCTGCAGGGACGTCAGCGCCGAGGTGACCGGCGGCCGCCCGGCACGGGGAGCGCACGCGGCTGGAAACCACCCGGCCCCGCAGCCAGGGCGCTTGGCAGGGCGGCCCCTGGGTCACAGCAGCCCAGGGATCACAGCTTTGCCTTTGAAATAGTGAGAAAAAGGAAAATGAGGAAACTCCTGGGGAGCTGCACGGCCCCTCCGTGAGCGCCTGGCACGCAGCAGGGCCGCGCTGCTGGCAGCGTTGTGCCTTTACAGCTGCCCAACCTGCTGGGCTGGAAAGGCAGGAGATAAGGGCAAGGGAGATAACCGGGACCCCGCGGCTGCTGCGGTGCAGGGTGCACGGGGAGAGGGGGCTGGAGAGGGGACAGGGAACAGGGAAAGGGTTTGCAAATGAAACCCCAGGGGTGCCTGGTACCACGCACCTTGCTCCCTCGGCAACACATCAGTGCTCCAGCGCATGGTTTGAACATTGCCCTTGCCAAAATCCAGCTCCCAGAGCTCTGTTTGCTGCTGGAGGGGCCCCCGATGCCATCCCCGGGTGCCGCAGCCCCGGGCCCTTCTCCTCGGCTCTGAGCCCAGCAGCAGCAGCCAGGGCAACCTCAGAGCCCGGCCGCATCCTGCTCTGCTCAGAAGCCGCCCCCCTGGCCAGCCGTCCCCACAGCCCTCCCCCACAGAAAGCCATTCGCAGCCCACAAAGCCGAAGCCTGCTCCTCGCTGGGTTCAGGGAACATCGGCAGCTTTTAATTACCGGGAGGCGCTCGGCCACCGCGGGGAAGAGGCGCACCGAGCCCGGCAGCTGCTAGCGCGGAGCCAGCGGCCCCACAAAAAGGGCTTCCGAGCCTTGGAGTTGTTTGGGACGGGACACAAGCACGGCACCACAGCGCAGGTGATGCCCAAGCAGGGCACTGATCCTGCTGCTGACATCCCAGCCATCCCCTTGGGGTTGGAGGTGTCACCTCCAGCGTGGCCTCATGGGGATGGCAGGCGCACGCCGTGCCCACATGGGCAGTGGGGTGCAGGCAGAGGCCACCCCAAACCCAGAGCCAGCCCCTACCTCAGCACGGCGTGGCTGCTCCGTGCAGCAGGGACACGGCCAGGCCAATAAACCAGCGCTGGGACGCGGTGGCCTCCTTCCCACGTCGTCTGCTTGGCCGGGCTCCCACCTGCAGGAGAAAGCGGCCGCGCTCAGCACCCGGCTGTGCAGGAGCTTTGCAGCAGGGGGAAAACCCCGAGCCCAGAGGTGCCCATGGAAAGGGACCGGCTGTGCCGTTAGGTGACCCTAATGGGGGAAGGTTTTGCTGGGTTTTGGAGCTGGGTCAGGGGAGGGAGAAGAATTTTGTGGGATTTTTTACAAGAAACAAGGAGAGAGGGGAAAGGGGGCTCGGTTTGGCACTGCCTTTTGTTTCTTGCCTGCTCCAGCGAGTGATGAGAGAGGCAGCTGAATGCTAAAATCCACCAGGAGCTGAGCCCCCTCGGTGGCACGAGCGGGCAGGAGACGCAGGAATTTCGCCCAGGGGCTCCCTCCTGGTGCAGAGGGTGCGGGGCTGCGAGCGGCACCAAGTGCACAGCGCCCTCGGGCAGATAAAGCTCCAGCAGCTGCCCCGGCTTCATTACAAATACATTCCTGCTGATAACAGGCAGCTCCCTCCTGCCGCCTGACTCACCTTAACCCTTCAGCTCGTTCCCTGCCACAGCCCAGAGGCCCCGCTCTGCACGGGGTTTGGGAAGGGGGAACGTGGGGAAGTCGCCCAGCCCCTGCCTGCACCCAGGTGCTGAGCACCCAGATGGGGGCTGAGGGTGGAAATGGGGGGCTGAGCAACAAAACGGGGGGACAAAAGGCCCCAAGCAGCCAGGGGGGAAGGGACTGGGACTGGGGCAGAGGGAAACTCCCGGCCCCATTCACGGCACCAACTTCCCAAGCCCTTTGTCTGCCCGGCTTTCAGCGTGCACATGGCAACGGCGCGCACCCGGAGCCATTTCCTCCGGCAGAGCCAAGAGCGAGGGGATCCTCCTGCTGCTCCTGCTCCTGTTCCTCCTGCACCACCAGCCCCAGCCCTGCTGGCTGCTCGGGGGCCGTTTTGGGGGTGCCCTGTGCACCCCAACCACAGCCGCACCCAGCACATCGCGTGCAGCTGCGGCACGGCGCTCTCTGATGCCATCAGGAACGATCCCAGTTATAACATCAGCCTGCTGGTGCCTCTGCTCGGGTATTAAACAGTCCTCGCAGCACCACGTTGGCTTTTTGAGGGGTTTCTGCACAGCCCAGCACCCCGAGGGCAGGAGGAGCGGGGCTGTCTGTCCGTCTGTCCGCCCGTCCATCCGTGGATGGAGCAGCCGGGGGAGCCGAGGGAAGCCCGAGCTGCCCGTGCACGAGCTGACGGTGCCACTCCTGGTTGCATCGGGGCTGCAACGCCCCAAACCCAGGCAGGGATTTCTCTCAGGATGATGCAAGCCCGGGGAGGCCACAGCTTTCCAGGAAAGAGCTGAGCTTTCCACGCAGGGACAAGAAGCGCCGCATCCCTGCTCCCCGGCGGGGGCACAACGGGGCTGGAGCCTTCCAGACCCGTCCCAAAACACCCCCAGCCGACCCCCCAAAACACGCCTGTCCCTCTGATTCCCCTTTTCGGGGTGTTTGGGGCCAGGGGATGGGAGCTGGGCTTCCCAAGAGGGCCAGGGGCTCCTGGGGAGAGGAGGGGAAGCTCCCCCCGTGCAGCCCTCGCCTCGGAGCGGGGGGCCCAGCACGCGGGGCTGCTGCTCTCCATGGGCGCGGGCCGACTGCAGTGACCACCGAAATCGGTGGAAAACATTCCTGGAATTTGGGTTGGACCCTAAAAAGGAAACGCCAAGCCATGCGAAACCTATATAATCCCGCGCAGCAGCACCTCCCCTTCCTCCCTGTCCCCGGGGAGCTGGGGAGGTGGAGATGCCCCCAGCCGGGACCCCCGAGTCCCCCGTGGGCACGGTGCCGGGGGCAACTTGGCAGCTCCCTGATCCCACAACAGTGGGGGGGGGCTTGGAAGTCCCTGGGGTTTTAGAGGCAGCTCCTGGAGAGCCGGCAGCCCGGGAGGAGCTTTTTGGGGTTGTTTTCGCAGGGCTGCGTGTGGGCAGCGCGCTGCTGGAAAGGGGCCGTGCTGCTGGAGGTTTGTTCCCGACCATGTGTGCCGGGAGCTTGTGACCCTCGGTTGCTCAAGAGCAACCCAGGTCGGCGGCGGGGTTTGTTTACCCAGAAAACGAAGGTTTAGGATTCGGGATTCCTGCCCCAGCACCCCTACAGCTCTGGGAATCAGAAAGAGAGCAGGGGGCAGCCCCACGGCTGGGCTCATGTGGGATCAGCCTCGGCTTCCTCTGCAGGGTGGGTGTCAGGAGGAGGAGGAGGAGGAGGGGAGCGGCGCTGTCCCCGTGTCCCCTTCCCCCTCGTGTCCCCCCCCCTTGTGCTGACCCCGAGCCGTGCTTACGGCGCGTAACACAAGCAGAAGTGGGAAGCGCCTGACTCATGCATGCTTCTGGCCGCTCCGGCCGAAAGAAACCCACCGACCAGATGGCTTGGCCGGAAAAAGGAGGGGAAAAAAAAAATATAATAATAATAAAAAAAAAGTTGGAGAGAAAGAAAATAAAAAGTCCCGCTGGGCTGGGCTCAAGGGCCCCGGGCAGGGGCTGTGAGGGCATCGGGACCCGAGCAGATGAAAGGCAGGAGCTCACCTTCCCCATTGCCCACGGGGCCCCCCAGTGTCCCCCAGTGCCCCCCAGTCCTCCCCAGTGCCCCCAGCTCTCTCCAGGAGCGTGGCACCCCAGGAGCTGCTGCACCAAGGGGCTGAAAGCAGCGGCTGCTCCCCCTGGGCTTGCAAAGGGGTAACAGGGACCTGCGGGGCTCCGATCCCACCCAGAGGTAATTTTAGGGGAAAATAGACTTTGCTGTGTCTATTTTAGTGACAAAGAACGTTTGGAGAAGCCTTCAAGGCGACCCAACCCACAGCTGCCCCAAAGGCAGGGGGCAGAGCAGCGCTCACCGCTGGGTGCCAAGGGGCAGAGGAAGGCTCCTGGCAGCAGCCCCCGCGCACCCCCAGGTTCAGGGAGCCCCCCCCCCCCACTATAAGGTCACCTCGTGTCCTCTGCCAGGCCCCCACCAAGGGCCCCAGCCGTCCCGCCAGCTCGCACTTCTGCGCCCAAGGGCCGTTGTCACCTGCAAGAGAAAGCAACGTCCCCGTGAGTGGGGACACCTCTGCTCTGGGGCATGAGCGAGGTCCCCACGGCCCCTCCCCATCCCCTTGGGGCTGCCCTACAGCACCAAGAGCAGCACAGGACCCAGCCAGCAGAATTGGTTTTGTCCCTAAAGGTTTATTTAGGGGCAGGGCTCGTTCCTGGGGGCTGCCCACGCCCCAGGTGAACGGCTGGAGTGGGGCACAAGGCGGCTGCCGCCGGCTCCAGGCATTAACGAGCAGATCCTGTGCCAGGAGCAGGGCGTCCTCATTAGGGAGGCTGCCCAGCCTGAGCGGATTTGGGCTTCTTAACGAGCAAGGATTTGAGCTTTAATTAGTCAGGGCTGTGGCCGAGGTGGGTGGTGGGGTGAGCACCAGCTGAGCTGGGCTGGGAGCCGCATCCCCAGCGGTGGCAGCCCCGGTTCCTCCATCCCCGGGCACGGAGCACCGAGGGCTGGGGAAAAACACCAGGACCGTCCCCCTGCACAGCCAGGGTTGTCACAGAGCTGTCACCCCGCTGCCACGGGAGGTCCTGCTGCGTTACCTGTGAACCACAGCAGCGTGTCGGGGCCGGCGAGACGCCGCAGCCGCCCCACCAAGGCGTCCATCTCGCGCAGGGCGGCTCCGTAGACGTCGCTGCCCGGCGGCACGCTCACCTCCAGCGGCACGTGCATGTGGGCCAGAGCCACGTAGAGGAAGAAGGGGCGCCCGCTGTCACTGCAGGGAACAGGGGAGCAAATTCAGGTTGGGGAGAAGGGAAGGGGAGGACGGGGAAAGGCAGGAGGTCACTGTGGTGGTGGCACTGCTGGGGACAGGGAGCTGTGACCATTCCCAAACCAGATGGCTGCAAACCCGCCCGCCCTGCGGGATGCTTGGTCCCAAAACCTCAAAGAAGTGTTGGAAGGAAAGCAGGATTGCTCCTGATTTTGGTCAGGCAGGTGGGGGGGCTGTGGTTTGTCCCCCACCCGGCAGGGCACGTCCCCGGGGGGCACCATCATGTGCCCGCACCTGCCCCGGCACCGCCGCTGGGAGGAAGCTCCAGGAGGAACGTGCAGCTTCCCCCCGTGAGTCACTTCTTCCCCGCTCCTGCTGAAACCTCCCTGCCACTGCTTCCTTCCCTTCCTTCCCCCGCGGGTGCCAGGGCTGTCCTTCCCCGAGGCGCTCACGTTCGGGACGGGCTCGCCCCTTCCTCCGGCCCCCCACATCCCACAGCTCCCAGCCGGGAGCAGAACGCCCCGCATCGACGCGCCCCTCGCATCCTTCTTCCTCCCCTCTCTCCCGGGGCCCATTTTGGCATTTTGCTCCCCCCCGGCACGCTGTGCTCATCCCCTGCTGCTCCGGGAAGTTATTTCAGAGGAGGACGAGCAGCACAAGGACGACCCCGATGCTGCAGCCCAGCCCTGGACAGGGAGCGAGGCACGTTCGCGGCAACGTCCCGCTCGCCGCGCGCTGCCCCGCTGCCTGTTTGCTTTTAAATCATCAGAGGACACGTCCTGTTTGCTTGTTTACGGCTATATTTATCTCCTCCGACGAGGCCGCTCTTCCTCAGGGACCTCGGAGGGGAAGGGTGGGATGGCGGGCGGCGGGGAGGGGCCGGATCCCGGGGACGTGCCTGCGTGGCTGCGCGCCCCAACCCGTGCCCGCAGCCGGGGGCAGCTTTTGGGGTCCCCCCGACCTTGTTTTCCTTCCCTTGCCCCGTTCACGTCACCTTTGTTGGGGCCACCACTCGGTGCGGGAACATCCCCTGCGTCCCCGTGACTTCTTATCAGCAGAAATACCTGCACGAGGCCCGTGCTGGGGCAGGGCCCCTTGGTCCTGCCACCACCGCCCGGCTCACGCCTGGAGCCCCAAAGAGCTGCGCAAACACGGGGAGCTCCTCCCGGCCTCTTCGAGGGGGTGGCGTGAGCTGGCTGGCATGCAGACCCGTGGAAAACAATCTGCCAGGCTCCGGAGAGCACTGCCCTTACCCTGGCACTCAGCTGGGAACCCCGTTTGCCTCTCGCATTCCTCATTCGGCCCCTCTCCCTCCCGAAAACGGAGCAAACATTTAATCAATAACTTAAGACCGACGTCCTTGGCTTTTGCTCCCGTGTTTGCTGTGCTCGAAGTGTCCCGGGCAGAGCCAAATCTCACTGAATTGCTCAACCTTGACGCGGCTGGTTAAAAAAACACCGAGATGACAAATTCTGTGTTCTTTTCATTGCCCCATAACGAGTGAGTCAGGCAGAGGAAAACTGAAGCAAGCCATCAAAGAGAGGGAGAGGAAAGGCAGGCACCTGTTTAATCCTGTTCTCCATAAACTCAGATAACCCCAAAACAGCACCAGATTTATCCAGGGCGCTGACACAGCCCTTTCCTGGCAGTCCTCCCCCCGTTTCTCCCATCCCTTCGCCCCCATTACAGCCCAGAGCCTTTTTTTTGCACCCCTGCACACGCAGCCCCCTGGTCGGGGCTGGGCAGCGGGCACCATCCCCGAGCCGGCCTCGTAGGGCGCTGCAGGAAGGCGTTTTGCAAAGTCACAGCTCCTAATCCTCAGCTAATAAGGGATCAGCATTACCAAACCCGTCAGCAGGGCTCGGGGGCTGTCGTCTCCCAGCAGCTGCTCTGCACCTTGGGGATCTGCAGGCCTGGACTCCGCACGGCCCCGCACCACTGCAGGAGGTCACCCACGAAGCCCGGTGATCCCCAGGGGCCCCAGAACGAGCACAAAGCGCTTGCAGAGACCCAGAGGCTGGCACTGGGATGGGAACAGGGACAGGAATGGGGATGGGGACAGGGACAGTGTGTGGCACCCTCACCTTGCCTGCTGGATGAAGCGTGCCGCCGCCTCCGCGTAGCGCTCCGTCAGGCTGCTGAGGTTGACGGGCTGCTGGATGATGGTGAGGTTCTCAAAGAGAGGAAGGGCCACGTCCCTGTAGCACTCCTTGTTGGTGGGGCTGTGGGAAGAAGGTGTCCCGTGCCGCTCGCACCGCAGAGGGGACCAGCAGCACGCTGATGTCCCCGCGGCACAGGGTGCTCGCTGCCTCTCACCCCACATTTTGCCTCCCCGGGGCATTTCCAGGGAGCACATGCAGGGCAGCAAGGAGCAGGGTGAAGGGTTGGGGCTGCAAATCCCAAATCTCACCTCGTGGTGCCATGCCCGGAGCCATACCTGGTGGTGGCGGCGCCGTGCCACGGGCAGGGCGGGCAGGGTGGCACGTTGTAGCCAGGGGTGTCCGTGCAGCCCATGTCGTTGCTGTAGGGGATCCCAAAATAATAGTCGAAGCCTGCGGGGCAAGGAGGGGGTCAGCGGGAGCCTGGTGACCGCGGGGCGCTCGGCTCCGCTGTGTCCTTACCGCGGGACGTGGGGTGGTGGCGGCTGTGGTGCCCCAGGTGCCATTTGCCTGCAAAATAAAATTAAAAAAAATCATCTCAGAGGTTAACTCGGCTCCGGGCGCTGCCGTCACAAGCGACTGCCCGCAAGGCGCAGCGCAGGAGGTTTTAATCTAGCAGCGAGAAAGGCCACTTGTTTGTGCTGGCCCCATTTCCAGCATGCCTTTTTTGCAGAAAGCCAGAAAAAATGCCGAAGGTATCTCGTGTCCGTGCAGACCGACCGTCTCCAGCCTTAAAAGGCTCTTTGGGGCCTCCATGTTCGGAGGAGACAACTTCCTAACCTAGGCCAAAGATCCAGCTTCATCCTCGGGTCCTCCACGTCCCGAGGCTTGCTCACACCGAGCACGATGATAGGAGAGGGGGAACAGCAAAAACGGAGCGGGAGAAGGGAAAGGAAGGGCTTCTGTGCCAGTGCAGCCCCAACACGTGCGATCAGGGGGGAGCAAAGGGCTTGGTGCTGGGGGTGCACTTGCACACGGGGTGGAGCGTGCTGTAGGGGCAGGAGGGGGCCCAGCAGCACCAAAAGTCCCGTCCCAGTGCTGCCAGGGGACGCTGTGTCCCGCCCTGCATCACGCCCAGCATCACGCCCAGCATCACGCCCTGCGGGGTGTGCGTGGGCAGAGCCGCTCGGCGCCCTCACGTTTCCTACAAAAAATTCAGCATTTCCAGGGTAGGGTTAAGTAAGCGCGGCTTCGACTGGAAACTGGGGCAAGGCCCAAATTTCAGGCTGCGTCTTACGCTTGAATACAAAATCTGGTGATTGCAGGGAGGAGAGGGGGAAGCGCAGAATCCCTCCCGCTCATCCTTTAGGCTTTCTTTTTGCTGCCAGCTACCCGCTGTGCCTCCTCCGTGGGGGACACCTTCATCCTGGGCACCTTCATCCCAGACACGGGCACCTTCACCCTGGCCAGTGCCTCCCCCAGCCTTACCTATCGTCCCCGTGCTGTACCCCGCTGCCCGCAGCACCTCTGCCAGCGTGGTCTCGTTGAGGGGCAGGCCGCCCAGCGAGGTGATGGCGAAGTTGTGGGTCACCCCGTTGCGCGCCCCGAGGCGCCCCGTGAGCAGCGAGGCGCGGGATGGGGAGCAGGTGGAGGCGGCCGAGTGGAAATCCACGAACCTGGAGAAGGAACAGAGCCCGGGATGGCGAGATCTGCACGGGGTGGTGCTGCCCTGTGCCTCCCCTGTGCAGGGATCTACTGCGCAGGGTGCTGGGCTCTCCAAAACCACATCACCGATCCCCTGCTGGGAGCGAAACCCTCTTTTGCAGCAGGGCAGAGCACCCAAAGATGCTCATTTTGGGCCAGGGAGGGGGCCCAGCCGTTACCTGGTCCCTTGGGCAGCCAGCTCATCCAAATTTGGCGTCTCCTTCGTCTGGGCCCAGTTGGCCCCGAGGTCCCCCCAGCCCAGATCATCCGCCAGGATGACCATGAAGCTGGGCCGCCCCTGCACCGCGGGGGGAGCGCGGAGCAGCACGGCCAGCAGCAGCACGGCCAGCGGGGTCCCCATGGTGCCACCCGGCGTGACGTGACCCTGCTCGCTGCTGTCCCTCGCCCTGATTCCGATGTCCCCTCTCCAGGCGCTCCTCCTTTGCCAGGCTGCTGCTTCGCTGCCTCGCCTACAGGGCCGGCCGAAACGCCTGCTCCATCTCGCCTGCAGGCACAGCTGATATTCCTAAAGCCAGCGCTGGCGGAGGTGTCGTTCTTCGAAGTCAGGCAGTCTCTTTGAAGTCACTGCCGCCCTATTTTTAGCTTGCTTTGCTTCCCGGTAAATATCTAATTAAGCGCAGAACCAAATTGTGAGTTTTCCCTCCAGAAGCGCGCTCGGTTCATGCAGCAGCTCCTGTCAGGGCGACGTTCGTGTCTGATGAGCGGCTCCTTCTCTGCAACGTTAACACGTGGAGCTGGCAGAAGAACATGTTTTTGGCTCCCCGAAGTGGACAAAGAACTGCCGTGGCTGTCCCGATGACTGTCACACTGTCCCTGGCATCATTCAGGAGCCACCACCAGGAGATCGCCTGTGCCAAAGACACACGGAGCCATCAGCACCTGCAGGAGCCCCCTGGACTTGGCCACAGGTGGTAGAGGCACCAAGAGCAAACACACCGAAGTGACAGCGGAGACGTGGCCCTGAAAGCACAGAGCTACAGCCAAAGCGAGGTGAAGCTGCTGAGGTTTGCCAAAACCACACCGAGCCCTGCACGGGAGCAGGAACGCACCCCGGGGACATGTGGCCAAGCAGGACAAGAGCCACAGAGATAAGCCAGGAGGGCGAGGAGGGAAGGGGATGGCCACAAACCAAAGGGTGACATGACAGGAGGCAGGAGAGGGGACAGGATGAGCCCCACCTGTAGGCCAGGAGTTTTGTGGTTGGCAAAATTATTTATTTCTGTGTTTGCCACGCGCATCTTAAAAGCTGGAGGCTGTCAGCTCCGCAGCACAGCAGGGCAGGGGAAAACCCACCCTGGAGCTCTGCTTCAGCGCACAAAGGGCTGGGGGGACACGGTGATGGGGCAGGAGGACCAGGGGGTCTCCAAGAGGTTCAGGGGGGCGAGGAACAGGCCTGAAGTTCGGCTGAGCTCCACGTAAGCATCCCGGCTGAGCTGTGCTGAGCCCGGCCGGCTGCAGCCTTGTTAGGAAGCCACGCTGTGTAACTCAACCCTCTGGCACCTCCACTGGTGTCCAGCAGCTCCCCAAAGCGAGCCCCAGCAGCCCCGACCCCATCCTGTGCCGGGGCTGGCCTCAAACCATTCCCCTCCCCACCACCCCACAAAACCCCATCCTCGAGAGAAATCAAGCCCGTGCGCTCCCCGTGGAAAAGGCACGGGCAAGGTCACGTTTTGTTTTTATTTTTTTTAAATGCAAATATGAAAAAAGGAACCCAGCTGCTCGGGAGGCTGACACGAGGGCTCCTGGGCTGCTTCTGGCCGGGGCGATAGGGCGCAGCACCACCCGCCACCCCGCCGCCGCCCCGAGCATCCAGATAGCGAGAGGCAGCCTGGAGCTTGGCAGGGCTGGCTGTTTGCTTTGGGGAGGTAATGCCGGCGTGACAGGGCTAAGGAAAACAATCGGAGCCGCTCTCAAAGGACGCTCTCTTCTCTCTAATTTACACGGGAAGTCAGCCGGGGCCTCCGCTGCTGCAGCAGCGTCAGGCGGAACCTCTCGATCTCCGCTCCTCGAAGCCATTTGGAAGGGGTGAGGGGGGAAGGCAGCAGAACGTGCCCGTGCCTCTCGCCCTCCTCTCCCTGCCCACGCTGGGACAATCGGCAGCAGGTCCAAATTCCAGCAAGGAGCGATTTGCATCGCCCTCTGTGTGCCCGTGTGCAGGACCGGGACGTGCCCATGGCTGTGGGCACCCGTACCGACACCGCCTGCGGGTGGGCAGCAGGGAACGGGGCTGCTGGGTCCCTGTCCCTGTCCCCAATTTATTATGGGGCCACCCATCCCCACCAGAGCTCGCCCCACAGCACCACATCACCCGATGTTCAGCCAGAGCTCACAAAGAGCAGGGTTTTTCTGAAAAAAAAAAAAAAAAACACCCAAGATGCCTCTGAAAAGATTCTCCCTGGCTGCCTATGGTGGGAACACGGCGCCTCGCTTCGTGCTAAGCAGTTGTCAGCAGGAAACGCTGCGCTCCGGCTGCAGCCCGATTAGCTCCTCGTGCGTAATTACCCCCAGGAATTGAGGCCTCTTCCCCCGCCCCGATAACCCGCTCGGAGATCCCCCAGCACGGCGTGGGCTCCGGGGATGCACAGGCATCACACCGGGCACTGCGTAACCGGGAATAAGGACAAAAACCCCAGTGAAATCGTGGTTCTGCGAGGCCGACGATGCAGCTCGCGGAGAGCAGGGGGGGGACAGGGCAGAACCAGATGAACCAGTTGAGAAAAACCCCAAAGCCTCCGCAGCCTGCGCCGAGCAGAGGAGGAGGAATAGGAGACGGCACCTCGGGGGCTGGCGGGTCCGGGCAGGCGAGGGCAGCACCCTGCCCTGCCCGGGGATGCCACCGGCACCTCCTAACCCCGAGCGGCCGAGCTCCCTGCCCCGCACCGCACAGATCCCTCACCTCCTTATTACACATTAACCCGAGGTTTCCAAATCTGGGGGCCAGCGCCGGCGTTTTCACATTTTTCGCATTCTTGCACATTTTTGCTCCTGCCTGGCGAGCGGAGCAGCAGGAGAGCAGAATCTCAAAGCCCAGCCCTGCACCAGGACGGATGCCCGGCCGCATTCCTGCCAGGGGGAAAAAAAATCCTTGTTTTGTTCCCAAAGTAATGAAACCCAGGGTTTATTTCTAATTTGAGCGCAGCAAAGGGCAGCAGGTGCTTTGTGAGCTTTCCATGTAGGGCAGAGGGCGCAGGGATCCTGCCTCCTCGTTACCAGCACGTTTGGCAGCGAGGCCCCGTTCCCGGTACCGCTGCTCCGAACCCGGGACTTTCTTCCAGGAAAAGGTTTTGGGGCTGGAACAGTTGACAGCCGTTCCCCTAGCAGAAGAAGCAGCGCTGACAACAACATCCTTCTGCAGATTTACTAGGATTTCTGCCAGGTCCCGAGACGGGGGGAATGTTTTTCACCCATCTCCCTGCTGGGGCTTTTCAGAGCAAACATTACACACGCGGGGCAGGGTTAGCAGCAGAAATGAACTCCGAGGCCCTGCGCTCCCTTCTCCTCGTGGCTCAGCTCCTGATTTATGCCCACGGCCGGGGCATTTGCTCTTTGCTGCTGTTTTGCAGAGCTGCACACGCTGCTCCTGCGGAGCTCAGAGCCCGTCAAAGGGCAGGATCAGCCCAGGAACGGAGGGCAAATGATGGGGGAAAGGGTTGGGAAGCTCCCCGGAGCCTCGCCGTGCTTGGGGAGCACCAGGAAAAGGAACGGGAAGGAGAAGCAGAGAGGGGGATGAAAAGGACTGGCAGGAAACACCGATAAATCGCCCTCGTGGTGGGGTTCTTTTCATGCCAAAGATATCTGCGTGCTGATTTCTCCCCCCCAGGCACGAACCTCTCCTGGTGGCCCAGAGCCGCTGGCACCCTAAGAATTACGAGGTGGGGAAGGGGACGGAGGCTCGCTGGGGTCAGCGGGCAATGGACCGGCATTGCCGGCAGGAATTAATCGAAGTTCATTGCTTTGGCTAACTTATCCGGCGGAATCAAGGGCTTATTTGCCCGATTTGTTCAAAGTTTGCAGAGTTTTGCCCCTGCTGCCCACTGAGTGCACCTGTATGGCCCCGCTGGCAATTCCCATTGTTAAAACCGAACCCAAAGCCCCAGCTCCACAGCTGGGTTGGGAACCCAAGGAACGTTTCACCTCGGGCAATCTCCCCAGGGCTAGGAGCCGGCATCGCCACATCCCCCGTTCCCCCAGCACCCGGCTCCTATTTTTTAAATTTTTTTATTATTATTTTTTTTACTGATCTGAAGGAAAATTCGGGGAAACCCTGCAGCACCATGGCTCGAGCCCCAGCCCGCAGCTGCGTGCAGGCAGCCGCCACCGTGCCATGTCCCTGGTGTCCTGCTCCCTTCCTCCCCCAGGCACACTGGGGGGAGACCCCCCTATTCCCCCCACACCTCTCATACCACCCCTTAAACCCCCACAACCCCCCATTTAACTCCCCACGACCCCCCTTAAATCCCCCCAAGCCCAACACAACCCCCTCTTAAACCCTCTACAACCCCCCTAAACCCCCTATAACCCCCATAACCTCACCCTTTAACCCCCACGACCCCCCAAAACCCACCACGACCCCCCCTTTAACCCCCATTAACCCCCTCCAATGCCCCATAACCCCCTCCAAATCCCCCATCTCCCCCAAACCCCCCATTAACCCCTCTTTAAGCCCCCCAAACCTCCCATTAACACCCCATTAACCCCCCCAACCCCCCCATTAACCCCTCAAGCCCCCCAAAGCCCCCCTTAACGCCCCATAACCCCCCTTATCCACCCCAACCCCCCCACACCCTCCCATTACCCCCTTCCAAACCCCCCATTAACCCCCCAAATCCCCCATATCGGCCCCATATCCCCCCACATCCCCCATAACCCCCCCATTAACCCCCTCCAAACCCCCCATAATGCCCCCATAATCCCCTCCAAACCTCCCTAACCCCGCCATAACCCCACCAAAGCCCCCCATTAACCCCCTGCAAACCCCTATAACCCCCCATTAACACCCCATAACCCCTCTTATTCCCCCCAATTCCCCCATAACCCCCCATTAACCCCCTCCAAACCCCCCATATCCCCCCAAACCCCCCTTATCCCCCCAAACCCCCCAAATCTCCCATATCTCCCCCATACCCCCTCCAAACCCCCCTAGCCCCTCCATTAACCCCCTCTAACCCCCCATTAACCCCCCCAAACCCCATTAACCCCCTCCAAACCCCCCTATGACCCCCTCATTAACCCCCCCCAAACCCCCATTAACCCCCTCCAAACCCCCCATATCCCCCCATAAACCCCCCATTAACCCCTCCAAAACCCCATTAACCCCCTCCAACCCCCCCAACTTCCCCATTAACCCCCCCTTATCTCCCCCAACCCCCCTAAACCCCCCCATTAACCCTCCTACACCCCCCATAACCCCCCTTATCCCCCAAAACCCCCATTAACCCCCTCCAAACCCCCCATATCCCCCCATACCTCCCCATTAACCCCCTCCAAACCCTCCTAACCCCCTGTAACCCCCCCTTATTCCCCCCAACCCCCCTAAAACCCCCCATTAACCCCCCTACACCCCCCATAACCCCCCTTATCCCCCCCAACCTCCCCCTTATCCCCCCCAAATCCCCCATTAACCCCCCCTTATCCCCCCCCAACCCCCATTAACCCCCCCCCACCCCACCCCCCCATCACCTCCCCCCTAACCCCTCCCCGTTCCGTTCCGTTCCGAGCCGCGCCGCAGCCGCGCCGGGCGCGCACATGGCGCTGCGGAGCCGCCGGCGGGGACCGGCTGCAGCCGGTCTATAAAGGGCCGGCCCCGAGCGGCCGCGGGCACCGGCAGCAGCCGCGGGGGCCCCGGGAGCAGCCGGCGGGCAGCGGGGCCGCCTCCTCGCCCAAGGTGGGGGGTGGGCTGCCGACCATGGGCCGCCCCTAGCCCCCCTGCACCCCGGTGAGTTTGTTTTTTTTTTATTATTTTTTTTTTTTGCTATTTGGGGTGGGGGAGGGCTGGGTTACAGGGTCGGTTTGTTATTTTTTTTTTGCGATTCTTTTCTATTTTTGCATTTTTTGGGGGGTATTTTGTGCCCCCCCCCCCCCCCTTCCCCTCTCCACTTTGCCTCCCCTCCCCTTTTCCGCATCCCTTTATTTTTAGCCGGCGGCCCCGGCGCCCGCCGAGGAGCCGGTGCGGCGGTGGCGATGCAGAAATCAGGGCTGAAATATGCCCCATGTGATGCGGGGGGGCTTTATCCTCACCCCCCCTTTATCCCTGTCCCCCTCCCACGGCTCACTTTAATCCCCCCCGATTCCGAAATGCCCATTATGCACGCCGAGACCTGGGATTATTTCGTTTTTTTTTTTCCCTAAATAGCGGGGTTCCTCCTCACCTCGCCCCCACCCCCGGTGCTGTGACACCGGGAGCTCAGCCCCGACCCCGCACCCTTTTTTGGAGGGGGGGGGCACGGACAAACTTCGAGCCCCACCGGTGGTCGTGGCCCCCTTTCCCAAGCCACGGGAAGGATGCTGGAGCCCACACCCGGCTCCATCCCTTGGCAGAACCCCCTTGGAGAGCCGTGCACCAGCCCCGACCCACCTTGGGGCACCCCACAGGGGGGGCAGCGGGGTGCTGGGTGCCCCCTACACCCCCCTGGGGGGGGCGCAAAGCCCTCGCCAGGTCCCCCCGAGGCCGCTCGCTGTCACCCGTGGGTGCCGCAGCCGGGCGGGCGATGGGCGAGAAGTTCCCCCGTGGGATGGGGAAGCGCTGCCGGAGCCGTTCGGGGTGGAAAATGGAGGAGGGAAACGCCTGGCAGAGCAGGGAAGGGGGGTGGCAGCTTTTGGGGTGCAGCCCCCTGCCATTCCCCAACCCGGCTGGGTGCTGTGCCCCATCATCGGGATGTCCCCATCGCCGTCACCGCAGGTGTCGCGGCGCGGCTGAGCCCGAGGGCTGCGTGGGGAGCTGCTGGCAGCGGGGGTGTCCCCGCTGTGGCCACGCAGACCCCCGGGAAGGTGAGGGCAGGCAGGGCTCGCAGCCCCGGAGCGGTGATTTTTTGGGGAAGGAGCACGCACCCGGGGAGCTGCCGGCTGCCCCGAGCACCGGCAGCCGCTCAAGGCAACGCACGGTGGCTACGGCTCGCAGCAGCGTGCCAGGTTGTGGCACTGAGCAGCCCCGCAGGAAAGTAGGCAGCACCCAAAGGTGCTGGTGGGTGTCCCCCTGGATGTCAGGGAGGCAGGAAGATCGGGGACAGGGAGCGCCGTGGGAAGCCCGGGTGATCCGAGCCCTCTCCGGGTGCCGCGGTGGATCTTTCACGAACTGCATCCAGCCCCCTGCGCTGAACCGCAGCCGCTCGCTGGGTTTTGCTGCTGGGAACAGCTCACCCTGGTGCTGAGCGGGGAGTTTCTAGCCCTCGGTTCAAAGGGCAGGAGCAGAAATGGTCCCTGCGGGACCATCGAGGGAGGAACTTGAGCCCAGCGCCTGCATTTAATTCCTCAGCAGCCCAGGGACTGGCTGAGGGCACCTTACTGATGGTTTGGCTGCTAGGCCATGCCTCCATAAGCAGAATTCTTCTGAGGCTGATGCCTGGCTTGTTCTCTCCTCTCTCCCAGATCAAAAATGACGGTCAAAGCTGTAAAAATGCCGTGCACCACTCCAAATGTTTATACTAAAGTGCCTGACGGAGGATGGGGTTGGACGGTTGCTTTTGCTTTCTTCTTCGTGGAAGCTCTGACGTACGGCATCATCAAATCCTTCGGCGTCTTCTTCAACGACCTGATGGACAGCTTTGACGAAACCAACAGCAGGATATCCTGGATCATATCCATCTGTGTGTTTGTGCAGACCTTCACAGGTAAGAGTAAAGGGCACCGGTCGGAAGGTGCAGCCGTGCTGCTGACTCAGCACCCGAGGGCCTGGTATCTGGGATATCTGGGACTTGTCTCTAATGGCTCCACACCACGTAACCCCGTAAAGCCTGGAGGCTGTGTTCCTGGAACACCACAGATCGGCTGTCTGGACCCGCCAGTCCCTCTGAGCCCCTTGTCCTGCACTGCATGAGGGCAGAGCCCGCGTCCCTGGCTCCAGGGGCTGAGCCCAGCCCGGCTGCTCGGCTCTCATCAGCAAGGAAACTGATGAAAAGAGAATTTCACAACCTAATTCCTCAGTGAAAAGCCTCAAACGTAACCTGAGCTTCACCGAAACCCGCTTGTTTCAATGGGTTTTGCCGCAGGTTTGTCCCGGGCTGCCGTGCCTGGGTTTCTTCTGGATGCTTTTTACCTGGGGGTGGCTGCAGGGGCGATGCTCTGCGAGGTTGAACGGGGAAGGTGATAACGTGGTGGGGACAGGGAGAGGGCAGAGCTGCGAGGAGAAGCTCCGAAGGGGTTGGCAGCAGGGGAAGCTGCTGACCTGTGTGTTAACCACTGACCTGTGCTGCCCACAGCTCCTCTGTCAACCGTCCTAAGCAATCGCTTCGGTCACCGCTTCGTGGTGATGGCCGGCGGGGTGCTGGTCAGCACGGGCATGGTCACTGCCTCCTTCGCCCGCACCGTCGCGGACATGTACGTCACCATCGGCCTCGTTTCTGGTGAGTTGTCCCCGTCCCAGTCCCTCCGTGCACCTTCACGTGGCTTCCAGCCAGCTCTGCCTGGGCGCTGGGCAGGAGCCCCGCTCGCTGCTGGTTTAACTGGGATTGCTGGGGAGGAGAGAGCCCTTCGCAGGTCAAATCCTCCTCCTTTTCCCTCGCTTCTTGTCCCTGTTATCTCGCCCTTTTTCCAATCTGGCCTGGGTGCCCCGCTCACATCTGCTGCCAGGGAGCTTTGCCTCGCATACGGGGACAACTGCTGCGGGCTCAGAGCCTTAAAGCAGATGAGGTCCTGAAAGCAAACACTGCTCTGTTTGGGAACAGGAGGCACTGCCTAGCAGGTTTGGGGTTTTGGGCCTTGTGTTTTGTTTTCTTCTTGGGTTTTGCTTTTGTTTTTTTTCTCTCGTCCAATTTAAAAAAATAACATTTTGGTTTCCCCAATGGTTTTCTTCCAGGGTGACTTGCTGAGTTGGCCGAAATGATACTGTAATCTCACCACCAGGAAAGCTGACTTAACGTGTTCTCGCATCAGTGTTTCCCCCTCCCTTTCTTGTTGTTATGGCAATTTTTGGCATTTATTCACAGGCCTCGGATACTGCCTCTCTTTCCTCCCGACTGTCACCATTTTATCACAGTATTTTGACAAAAGGCGCTCGCTGGTCACAGCAGTGGCATCGACAGGGGAATGTTTTGCTGTCTTCTCCTTCGCACCAGGTACAGTGCCTGAACTCCATGAATTCCTGCATGCCTAAAACCCCAATCCTGCCCTGATCCTCTTCCCAACCAAGAGGTGCTCGTTGGCCTTGCCATGAGCTGCTGCAGCCCCCAGGTTGTAGCTGATGTGCCTGTGGCTCTTCTTTGTGATCCTAAAGAGTTGTCTGACCATGGCAAACACCCTCCCCTGCCCCCAGCAGCCGAGGTGCTGTGCATCAGGGAGGGATCCCGAGTCCCCCAGCACGAGGGATGGTGCTGGGGTGCCTGCAGCCACCCCGAGCTGCAGCAGGGAGAGGGAAAGGGGCACAGGCAGGAGCTGGGGAAAGGGCTGCGCTCCCCCCAGCGCTGCCTGGCACACCGGGCCCTGCCACGCTGCTGCCCGACCCGCTGGCTCCCTATATAGAGCTGGCAGGCTAAAAATAAGACTTGAGAAACTCCAGCTATTTAAAACACAGGCAGCACAAATAATTGCTCCTAAAGGTTAGTGGGCTCATGCTGAGCACAGGCAGAAGGATGGCCCCAGCCTGCTGGGGACCTGCCCCCAGCCCAGGAGAGGAGCGCATCCCACATGGCCCCATCCTGCCCTGTCCCCAGCAGCGTGTCTCGGGCCTTTCCTTCAGATGGCAGCCTCGTGTGCACCCTTCTGCCTGGCTAATGCCCATCCCAGAGCTCATCTGGTTGCAGCTGAGGGCTTGTAGTGAAGCAGCCGCACGCACCTTTGAGCGAGGCCGAGAGACTTCCTCTGGTAGCTGGTTGCAGGGTGGGGTCAGCTGAAAGAGGAAACTCAAGCGTTGCGTTCGCTCTCATTCACTAAAAATAACCCCACCTCCATCCCTGCACATCCCAAACCCCCTGGGACCTCCGAAGTGACAAGCAGCGAGAGCGCTTCTGCTAGCCAGATGTGAGATGTGGTGCCTGGGCTCCCTGCTGAGATCTGGGTGCCCACCCCTGGGTGGCCCTGGGCAGGGCAGGAGGGGCCCACAAGGGTGCTCAGGACCCTTTGAGGTGCTCAGGACCAAGCTGAGGTGCTCAGGACCCTTTGACTGGTGCCTGAAGTGCCATGGCTTTGGTTGCTCCGCTAACCTGAAATTCAGACAGCTTCTTGGTGTGGCCGCAGGGGTTTTTTAGTTACGCTCTGTTCCTGTGCTCTCTTTCCTCAGCAATTACTGCTCTGAAGGAGCAGATCGGCTGGAGATACAGCCTGCTGTCTGTTGGGGTGCTGCAGCTGAGCATCGTCGTCTGCGGGTCGCTGCTGCGCCCCATTGTCATCAAAGAGCAAGCAGAAGAAGAAGTGAAAGCGCAGCCTCCGGAGGAGCCCACGGAGACAAAGTACATGCTTGAAAACGAGCAAACACGCACCTCAATAGAGTCCATTGACTCAGGAGTCGAAATAACTACCTCACCCAGAAATGTGCCTGGAAACACCAAAGCAGAGCCGAAAAGTGAAGAACCAAAGGAACATGCACAGACCCTCGTTGGAAACAACAGCCCCCCTACAGAACCAAAAACCAAACTACTGGACTTTTCTGTGATGAGAGACTCTAGCTTTATCTGTTATGCATTCTTTGGCCTATTTGCTACCCTGGGGTTCTTCGCTCCCTCCCTGTACATCATTCCCCTGAGTCGCAGCCTTGGCATCAGCAAAGACCACTCTGCATACATACTGTCTGCCATGGCGATCGCAGAGGTCTTTGGACGAATTTCAGCTGGCTGGGTTCTCAACAAAAAGCCCATCCGCAAGATCTACATCGAGCTCATCTGTGTCGTTCTGCTGTCTGTAGCACTGTTTGCCTTCCCTTTCGCCTCCGAGTTCTGGGGGCTGATGACATGTAGCATATTTTTCGGGTTCATGCTGGGAACAGTAGCGGGCACACACATTCCTCTGCTGGCAGAAGACGACGTGGTTGGCATTGCAAAAATGTCTTCTGCAGCTGGAGTCTACGTCTTCATTCAGAGCTTAGCTGGGTTGGCTGGCCCACCCCTTGCAGGTAACTAAAACTTCCCTCGTGCTTTTTGTGTGCCTGATAAATGCTGGTGCTGACCTGTCTAGAAGGTGTTGTGATGGCCCTAGTCGTAGTGCTACCCTAAAGACCTGCAGCTAGCGCGAGGAGGCTCTCGGAGCCAGAAGACTGCTGCAATGCAGCTCTGCAGAGTCCCAAAGACGAGGCAGGCTCCACGGAGGAACCTCAGGGCAGAGAAAAATGCTGCAGTGCTGCCCTGATCCTGTTAGAAACCCAACGCTGGCATCAGTTCAGGCTGTAGTGAGCGGCAGAAGCAGACTGCTTTCCCTGTGCAGGTGGTCTTACCACACACTGCAAAAAAAAAAAAAAAAAAGTGACGTCTATCAGAGAAGTATTTCAGTCCCAGTGTCCCTGCAGTGACTCAGGTCTTCTGACTTGCAGAAAGATGACTAAACGAAATGTTTTCCCACCTTTCCTTTAAGGTAGCATCTGGTTGTCATCAGTTATCTTCTCCTTGCAAATATTGATGCAGTGGGCCCTGTAGGAATCCTCTTCTAAGTGGGGTGGGCAAGAGCGTGGGGGAAGGTTGCGGCTAACTGGTGTAAATGTGTCTTCCATAGGTGTCTTAGTGGATAAAACACAGAACTACAGCTCAGCCTTCTACTCCTGTGCTGCTGGCATGGTCCTGGGTGCTGTGTTTCTGTCCTTGGTGAGGCCGTGCAAGGCTGGGCTGTGCCACCGGCAGCAGCCGGGCACAGAGGAAGGTGCAGCAGAAGGCACGGTGGAAGGCACGCAAGACTTGCCAGAGGACTTCATCGAAATGGATATCGGAAAAGCAGATCATTCAGGAAAAGGCTGTGACAGCGCGGCGTAAAAAACTGTCCCTTCTCCATCTAACGTACTTGGTGTAAGCCTGGGGAACGTGTCAGCTCTGCTCCACATTTTAAAACTACATTCTAAAGGGAATGTGAAATTTTAAATGTGAACAGAACAGTTGCTATTAACAAACAACTTTTTTTTTTATTGTTAGAAAGAACTTTTTTAACCAACAATGGAAAGCTCCATAGAAAATACAGATAGCCACATAAGAATAATTCGTGTCTAGCATGAAGCTGTGATGCACACTCCTGCTTTCCCGATAACACGCATAGGTAAAGGCTCGACTGATCCCACGTGGAAAACAGAACAGCAGAAGCAGCCCGTGCAAGGCAACCTGGCAGTGCAGTCTCTGACTGGCTCCGTTCATCCCGTACTGCAGATCCTGCACAGTCACAAACCAATTGCACCAACTAGAGATGAGTATTTGTGCAACACTAGTAGCCAACTGCATTTT
The DNA here is from genome assembly GCF_963932015.1 of Anas acuta. NCBI lineage: Eukaryota > Metazoa > Chordata > Aves > Anseriformes > Anatidae > Anas > Anas acuta. Next base: position 10,667,023 of record NC_088996.1, on the reverse strand, counting down.
CTTTCGGAAGAATACGGACTTATATTTTAGACTTGAGGAGGAGGCTAGGCTAGATAGCTGACTTAAACCATTGCTATTGTTCTTCTAATTAACTTGAATGTCACAAATGCTGGGAAATCAGAGGTTCCATATGTCTTTGTGGCCAGTTGTTACTGCACATATTTCATGATAAGATCATTTTTCTTCTCCTGATTGGTTTCCTTCGAACCGCCTTGTATCACTAGTCTGCCCAGATGTACTGTTTCTAATTTAACTAGTATTTATTAATTTATTCTAAGATAGTTAAAGGACATTATCGTAACTGGAGAGGAAAAATAATCTTTTGCATAATGGAAAACTGTCTTTACATCAAACCTTTCAATACCTATCTTGTATTGCTAGCTTGTGAAATTGTTGGGGAAACTCACAGCATAGACTATAGCTGTTTTTAATAGGTAGGCCCTAGGTAACCCCCTTGTTATTTAAAATGATAATAATAAAACCCTACAGATTCACTATCTCCTTCCATAAGGCCTCAGCTGCTGTCAGTGGACCTGGCTCTACTGCCGTAGGCAGACCGCCACGCAGTGAGGATTTGGCCCAGCGTGTCTTAACATCTGAATGTACCCAAACGTCTCACCTAGGGGTGCACGGGGACAGCTCTGCCACATCTCTGAACAAATGTGGAGTCCCTCGATGCTGTCCTGGCCGGGGGCTGGTCCCAGCAGTGCCCTTCCTCCCCAACCTCAGTGAGAGGCCTTTTGCTGCTGACTTCAGTGAGACAAAGAACTGGAGCCCGTGTGTATTTAATGTGTAAAAGGAAGTATAAAAGACCACGTACTAGCTGTTCATTTAGTCTTAACAGGAGCGATTCCTACTCCCAGTGACACAAGCTTGCTTACCCCACCTATGTGCATCTTACCGCCTCTAGGCAACTCAGGGGGAACAAATAAAATGAGTCTGTTTCAGTTTGAGTACACGTGCTTTGGAAAAAAAAAAAGCATTTCTGTGTATTTAAGTGGAAGTGGCATCATGCATTAACTGCTACACTGACATGTCCGTGTCTTTTACCAGCCATAGAAACGTGGGACAATCTGTAGAACTCCTCTTTGGGAAGGTGCTTGATTTGTTTTTGTCTTAGATGTCCAAAAAAAAAACCAGAAACAGGCACTCATGCAACGAAGTGGCTAGAGCAATCCATCGTCACTGCCTGAAAACTGTTGTGACCATGCTGCAGTCTCGTGTCCTTTCTATGCCTCAGCACTTTATCACCCACAGCAGAACCTCGCTGCGTCGCGCCAAGGACTGGAAGACCCCTTACCGAGAACTCGAGTGTTGCGAGTCAGTGAGTAACTGAACAAATCCCGCGTTGCATTCAGATGTACTTTATTTATTGTTAATTTATGATACTTCAAGCATTTGGGTAAATGTTCTGTAGCCTATAATTGTAAGATTATTGAAGTCTTTGTAATATGAGACCTCACTACAGCACTTTGCTATTACAACTCTGCTTGGAAGTGGAATAAGGCCTCCAGGTTTTGCGTGTGTGTGAAAGCTCCCTGTTCTGCAGATTTACGAGGTTCTACTGTAACTTTTTTTACAACAATTTCCAATACAGATCAAATAATACGTTTGTCACTGACCTCGCCGTACGTTTCTGTCCTGTCTGTGTGTGCGCGGGCTCGGCAGACCCAGATGCGGGCTTCAGTGCGCCCAGAGCAGGATCTACCCATTTGTAACGCACCTAGTGGGCTCTGGAAAAAAAACCTAAAACACTGACTTTGCAATAAACTTTTCCTTTTTTTTCCCTTTTTTTTTTTGAATGATTAAGAAAACGAAGGAGCTCCTTTCTGTGCCTCCCTCCTGCCTAACCCTAGGAGCAGGGTTAGGTCTCTGCTGGCCTCGTGGTGCTTTGGGGTCCCGCTGCTGCTTCCCCTCCCGGGGCTGTGGTGTTGCACTTCCCCGGGCTGAAGTGGTGTGGTTACCCTGCAAATTGGGCAATCCTACAATCATACCTTCCTTTAAATGAGCTGTTTGGAAGCCATCTGCTTGGTGCTGACCTCGAGGGGACTCCTGCAAACCCTCAGCAGCGCAGGCCTGGTTCTGGGCAGCCTTTTCTCCTTCTGAGCGGTGGCTGAATTGGCGGTGCTTAGGGACATTATCCTCGCGGCTTCAAGAAGCAGGCAATCATGTAATTATTTTATCATCTCGCTGAATTGCAGAATACTTTCTACATGCCAGGCTAGGCGGCTCCCATATCAAAAATCAAACTAATAAATACCAGGCCAGTCGCACTAAGGGGCACTTTTCCCTTCCCCAAACCTTATTTCTCCCTCCACCACGCGACGTTACGCCCTTCCTTGTTTAACCTGTAACTCCTAGACTCACCAAGCCCTACCAGGAGTAATATGGCCACGCTGCTAAATTCCAAATACAAATGTGTTAGATCTGCAAATGACTCGTTGAAGGACTCATCGCATCACCGACAGGCATTAATTGCAATTTATTTTCATTCTAATTGCAAAAGTCCCAGAACAGAGGTAGGTGATCACACGTGCAAGCAGAGCAGACGACATAAATACCAAGCTCCCAGGAAGCCAATCTGTCTCCCAATCTGACTCTGGCTCCATTGCAGCAGTGAACAAACACGATTTGCAACAACTTCCCCAAAACAACAACAAAAAAGTACTACAAAGGCCGCACACTGTTCACATCCTTATAAAGATGAGCACATAAAACTGTAACACTGTCAGATGTTTCCCAGCACACAATTTGGAGTAATTCTTCCCACCTGGTTTAAATTAATGGCCCATGACCTCCCTGCTCATCCTGGTATGAAGGCATTAATGCCAGAACAAAATAGGGTGAAAATGCTTTTATTCAGTAACCGTGTATAGCTACTTCATGCCAGTAAATCAGAGGGCAACGAGCGACAGAAGTCACTTCTGCGAGCCTTGGTATCCCTTTCCAAAGGACTTGTACAAGATTTTATGCTCCTGTAGCCATCTAGCCAACGAGGCCACTGCCAGGCAGATGTAAATAAAGGAAATTGCACAAGGGCAGCTTGCAGCAGGACGAGCAGCCCTCAGCCCCTAGGTGTCTGTCCATTCTATAGCAGAAAGGAAGCTGTACAATGCTGTTTTTTTGTCATTTTTTCCATTTAAAACTAAAGGGAACGGCAACCTCTTAGGTTTTTTTCACTTCTTTTAGATAAGCCAACGTCAGGCTCTTAAAGGGACAAACAAGTCTTTAAAAATAGCTAAACTGGTTTGGGAGAGACCGGAAAAAAAAATGAAGTAGGTGCTTACAAAACAACACAAGTGTTTTAATGATTCCCCTCAGATGTTACTTGTTAGCATCTGAGATCATTGTTTTCCAGCTGCCCGTAGTAAACATGACCTGAATTTTTTGGTGATGCAAGCACTGACAGCAATCCCTCTCCCTCTTTAAGGCTCATCCTTAGGATGTTCAGAGCTCAGTTGTAGCAGGACGCTCGCTGAACCGCTGGCTTTGCTGAAAGACAACGACAAGGCACCATTTTCCAGAGGTAGGACCCTGCACTTGACCACTTGGTGACATCGGAAGGCCAAATCCCTCCTCGGTCCTGCAGTGCCACGCCGAGGACTCGCTTTCCCCTCCGGTCAGTGAGGTTCTGCACCACCAGCATGGATGCAGAAGGATGGGGAATACCGGCTGGGGCTGGAGAGGGAACAGTTCCCTCTAGTGTAGCGCTGCTGCACGAGGCCTGGGAAAGGCTCTCGAGCATCCGAAGCTGCCCTCAGTTACAGAACCTCATCTGCAGCTGCAACGTGTGTGCCTCCCACAGATGCAAGCCACCTCTGGGGCTCCTGGCAGGAACACGCCGAGATTTTGAGATCCTCCCCCCGCAGTTTTGCTCACCCAGACTTTTACTTGCAGGATATGCAAACTCGGGGCTGTGTTAGCATAATGCTTTTCTTTTTTTTTTTTCTTTTTTTCTTTTTTTTTTTAATTTTCCTTCTTGCAAATTGCAGCAAGCCACCTAATAAATCAAACACAACCCCCCACCCTCTTTCCTACAACAGTTGTCAAGCTCCAGTTACGACAATTTGCGGTAAAATATTACTCACCAACACTTTGGCCCGTGCGAGCAGCTCTGCCTCTGTAAAGACAGCCCCCTAAATCACTGCTTTGTCACAGAAGCCACAAGCATAACCAAAAGACTTATTACACGCAGACATTATGAGAATAAGGCCAACGAGACAATAGCTTCCCCGGCTTCCTTTTTGTCAAAGCTTTCATTAATGTTGTGAACGGGTTTTTCTGCTGCGGCCGCTGCCGGCTGCCTGCCACAGCCCGGCTGGCAGCAGCACGGCACAAACCGGCCCCAGGGAGCCCCAGCAGCAGCGAGACCGAGCATCACCTCCTGCTCAGCATCTCCTCGTGCCCAGCATCTCCTCGTGCTGGGTCAGATCCTGCCCTCCCCGGGCACTCTGGCGATTTCCTTTTGGGCTCCGCGAGGTTGCACCAACACCACGGGAAGTGATCGCAGGGAGGCATTTCAAGCACATCGAGGCTTTTGCATTTTGCCATTGATGTGGCTGTTTTTTTGTTGTTTTGTGTTGTGTTGGTTTTTTTTTTAACCTGCTGCAAAATGTGTCAAAGATATGAAATAACCCGAGAAATTGCAGCTGGGGTTGAGGGCCTGCAGGAGATGGACACGTGGGCGGCAGGCACCAGCTCCATACCAGGTAGGTGTCCCACCACAGCCCCAACCGGTGGGAGCAGAGCTTTGAGGACAACTGGGCTCCCCCAGCCACTTATGCTCACAATTCAGCACGTGCAGGAGGGAGCGAGCACAGTAACCACTACGCTCTGGCACTCACACCCTGCATTCCCCCAGAAAACCTGCAGCAGAGTGAGGGGAAGAGGCTGCTCTCATGTGCACAGCAGAGGGGCTCCCTGCCCGCTGGGAAATGTCCCTTCCCCTCCTCCTGCAACAGCCCAGGCCTCCAGCACGAGCTCTGAGCTTGCCCTGATCACACCAAGTAAATCAGCAAACCCTGCCTGTGCTTGTATCTCCCTTCCTTACGCACCCCCGGTGTTATCAGCAAGAACTTATCAGCGGCAGCCACTCGGGAGGAACAGCCCCACGGCATTATCGGGTGCCGCAGGGCTGGGAGCGCTGCTGGCAGCCGGTCCCACAGCCGCAGGGCTCAGGCTGGCTCAGCACCTCCAAGAAAAGCCAGATTCCCTCCCGGACATTGCCAAGAAAGCCCCCAAAGCTGACGCACTCGCTGCCCAAAAGCCAGCCCAGCACCCGCTGGGTCCCACTGGGTGCCTGTTCCCCAGCTTGCACCGAGCCCCTGCAGCGAGGAGCACAGCCAATCCTTAACACACAGCCCCGTTCTGCCCCAACACCCCCTGCACATAACCCCATGAGATGTTCAGCCCCTGCCCTTGCACAACAGCAGCTCTGACAGCAGCCAGGCTCCCATCCACACATACCTGCAGGGAAAGCTCTGTCCCCACAAGGCGTTTCCTCCCTCCCTTCGTGACTCACGCCATTCCCCACGTGCTGCTAGTAATAAAATACATTAAATAAACCATACCTGGAAAGGCAGAGTCTGCAGGCTTTATGTTTCCTATCCCTTTTTCTGGCTGTTTTTGTGCCCCCTCGGCTGGTGGAGAGTCAGAGCCCTCCAGAGCTCCTCTCAATATCACGACCAAGGTCTCTCAGGAGTGAACCTGGAAGCGCGCTCCCTCAATAACCACCAGGAGAAATCCTGGGGTGAACAGATCCCCTCGATATTTAAATACTACACCACATTCAATCGTTCATGGAACGTTTTCACTGAGACTGCCCCTATCCTCTCCTGTGGTATCCTCACACCTCTAAGATCCTTTTTCCGTCTGTTTTGGGCAGCTCGGAACCAAACAAGCATTTTCACGAATTTCTTCAAATACACACCTCACTTTAAATGCTGGAAGAAAGCAAGGCTGAGCAGAGCACTGCCAACAGTGCTCTTCAAAAGGTTACAGGCTCCTAAAATCTATCAATAATAGACTTGTTTCTTTATTTTACCAATGTACGTGCTTGTAGAGGGCACGTCCCACCTCTGCAGGCCGCTGAGTTGGTGCAATCTGATCAGTAGCAGCACTTGGAAGTCTTTTCTGGACAATATTCTTCCAGGAAGAACACTGATCTTGCAGCCCAACCTACACGTGGGATTTCTTGGTGCAAAAGAAGGGGCCAAAGTGGTCAGCTAACAGTGTGTAAAGGGAGAACTGAGCAGAAACTGTATTTCTACCAAATTCACTTGTTTATATGCAAGGAAATGCCAGTAACAAACATCAGAATGTGCAAGCATTCTATTTCAACACAGCATTTACATACATAGATGCACTTGGTGTGTACTTCCTCGTTGTCAGAACAGCAGATAATTCACACGCTTCAGAAACATTAATTGCTCACAGTGTGTGAGACCAGGAAGGGAGAGCAAAGGGAGATTTGTGCACCAGGGAGCAAAAATTAATCCTGAAAATTGGGCGCAGTGGGAACTCTCACCTGTCAGCTTCATTTGGGGCCCTGGGCACAGCGAGTCAATTTTCCAGCAAAGGAAATATCCTACCTGGGTGACGTGAAGCAAATGAAAGCCTAACCAAATCCTGATAACAGTAATTACAAATAACACCCCGGCCCAGGAAATTAAACCTTTCACATGAAGTGCCAATTAAATCCGCGAACCGGATTCAGAAAAAAATAGAAGCTATGTAAACAACCTGGATTAAAGCTCAAGGCGCCTTCGCTCAACCTTCCTGCAAACTCCTGGGTGCAACTTTTGATCCTCTCCTTGTTACCCTCTCTCTACAGACACATCCTGGTACCCACAGAGGCTCTTTCAGGCCAGCACGTGTCATGCTCAGAGACCATTTCTCCCCACCTACAGTGCCCTAAATTTAGCTGCTCATTCACAGCCGCTCCTTTCACCTGCAAACACTCCTCTACTTCCGCACGGGGACTCTCACTCCGGCAATTTTGTTACTGGTCTGGCAATAAAGGAAGAATTAAACAGCCCAACAATCTGCTGCAGCTGCGTGCCGTACAGCACACCCCGGGCCCCGTTTGTGAAAGAAGCTGCAGACAAACGTTCCTGGATACACGCGGCATCAGCAGAGACCAAACACTGCAGCATCGTGTTAGCAACCAGCGGCAGCCAAGGGATGATACAAGCATTAGCTTTTCAGTGAAGAATTTTTAAGGCACTGGTAGATTCTTGTCACACGGCGCATTTTAAAATAGTTCATAGTAAATGATGGAAAATAACCCTTTAAATACAGGAGCTTTTCCGTATGTGCTGGACACTCTTCCCGTGTGCTTTAGTCCTGCTAATAACCACCTGCAGCTCTCCTCAAACACTTTGAGAGGCTTTGGTGAGTGTCTTGAATCCCGTACTGGGTCCTGTCACTGTTTTGCTATTGCCTTCAGCCCTGACAGTGCTGACATAACACATTACATGGGCAACAAGGAATAAGAAAGTTGAAAGATTTTTCTCATAACAAGATTAAAGCTACTTTCAAACTCATTCTTTCTTATCACCACATTCCACTTCTCGTGTGTAAAACCAGCAGGGGTTAATGCTAGCTAGAAGGTTGTCAGCCCCCCCCAGCAGAACCCTCCTGCTTTGCTCCCAAACACCCTGACTCTTCTGTAACACCTGCTTCTTGTTAGCAAAACAAATAAACAGTTTGTTACTAACCACATGTATAACTCTCTGCCACTGACATTTCTTTGCATGTCTCAGACCACAGTTTCCTTTGGAAACCCTGAACTTACGTGCTCCCTTAGTTCTTACGTTTGCAAGGCTGCAGAACGATGAGAAAAACAAGAAAACACGCACAGGCAGAAGCTACAGTATCTACAGCAACAGCTGAAACACAAACTGAGGGAGGGCTTGTGAAATTCACCCCGCCAGGAAGTTAAAAACGAGGCTGACCGGCACACGCCATGGGTGTTGTAACCAAATCTCAAGGGCTAGGTGGCAGCTCCCAGGCAGGGCTCCTGCTCCCATCACCCTGTGCAGAGAGAGAGAGAGAGGAGCTGCCACACAGCTCTAAGAAAAAAAGGCAAGTCACCAATCTTCCTGGGCTGTTTGGGTAATACCAGTCTGCTCCTTGACACCTTTATCCCCAGGAGGCCTTGGGAAGGGCTGTTTAGCTTTGAAGACACGCTGCAGGCAGGCAGGAAGCACTGCTCCTGCCCCAGCACAGCAGACCTGCGGTGACAGCGACGGGAAGCAGCTGAGGCTGTGCACGTGCAGCAGCTCCAGGCACCAGCTCGCAGCTCTCCCTGCCCCCAGAGCTCCGTGGTTTGCCCTGCTAGGAGGTAGAGGCAGCAACGCTGTGCAGGTGGATGAGCAGCGGGAGCTCTGCAGCACGGGCTGCCAGCAGCACAGCCCCAGTGCTGCTGGAGGGGAAGGAAAGTTTGGGTGCTGGTTTCTGTGCCTGCCCCATCCCCAGATGTGACAGCTTGTTGTAGTGACAAGGCTGATGGCTGCTTGTGGAAATGAGGTGGGCAGAGGGTGCCTGCCTGGAGCCCTGCACCACACACTGCAGCCACAGAACCCCCAAATACACCAAATTTCCCTCGTCAGGTCTGAAAAACTGACCGTGTTAGGTAAACTGTTCCTACCTCCACCTCCTCACCTTCCTCCACTCCTTTCCACCAACAGCACCTACCACGAAACGGGCTCCAGCTCACCTTGTGGGACCTCAGCAGCAGCAAAGCTGAGCCCAGGAGTAAAGGAGACGTGAAAAGAAAAGCACAGCAGCAGCGGAAAAGCCCCCTGCTTCCCTCCAGCAGGCCCCTGCTGCTCCCAAAGTCAGAATCCCCTGAGAAGCTGGCAAAGGCGAAGCCCCCCGCTCCTCCTGGTACCTGCTGCTGGCTTCGGGGGGAGCAGGGATGGGAGCAGGGATGGGATCAGGGCTGGGACCGGGCTGCACGGGCCGTGGGCGCCCCCTGCTGCCGCCCCCGCTGGATGGAGAAGCTCGGAGCAGCCCCAGGGGTTCGGATAAAGGAGGCTGCAGCCACCTCCAGCAGCCTAAAAAGCCAGCGTGGGCTGCAGGTGAGATGCGCTGGGGAGCTTGGTCCTGCTAAAGCGTGGGAGAGGGGGCACTGCTGGGCTTGGCTGCTACCAAACGGGAAAGGTGAGCCTGGAGCCTGGCTGCAGTTGGCATGCTGAACTCTAACCTTGCTGTCATCATTGCTTTTCAGCTTTCCATACTGTTTTTAAAGCTGCATTTCTCACTGAAGTCACTATAGGATTGCTACTGCCCATACCCGCACAGCCACGTACCCTGTCACTGTATGAATCTGACTTTTTAAGCACAATGTCCTTAGCAAAGTTGAGCTTTGTCAATCCCTCGATAGCTTTAATGAACACAGCCTTTGTTTTATGAGGGAAGGGCCAAAGAGCGTATTTATGACTGACATAGTTTAGGTATCAGAGAATCCTGCTGTGACCGGGAGGCAAACTCATGCTCTGAACATGGCTTGAGATCTCGGAGGGCCTGGCTCTTTCCCCTACTGCCCTTTCATACTCTGTGCCTTTAAGTTTACAGCAAAGTTACATTAGACTTAAATCCAGTCGGTCACATGTAATGAACATTTTTAGTATATAAAAACATGCACTTTTTTTTTTCCCTTGCAACCAAAATTTCAGTTGCAGGCTGCCTGCATTTGTTAGGAATTCCCTTCCTAGATTTTATTTGCATGGAAAATATGGCAAAAGAAAGGGTGCCTGAGCAGCACAGTGAATCGATACCACTTGTGGGATTGCTTTTTCCAATGATTAGAACTTAATGAGTTGGAAATATATCCATCTTCTAAAAATCACAGAGCCATAAAACAAACTGCGAGGCACTGAGTATCGCTGCTCACCTTCTACTACACATACACAGCAAGCATGAGTTGGCATTTTTTCTATTAGAATAGAACAGAATAAAATGGTTCAGCTGGAAGGGCCCTACAAGGATCACCACATCCAGCTTAAGCTGTTTGTTCACATTTTGAAAGCCATTCGAGTATTCAAACACACAAAGTTATGCTGTAAGACACGATACCTTTTGTCAAGGAAGCTTGTCCAAAGATGGAATTCCAAGACTCAATCTGGATAAAGCTCTGTCATTGCTATTCCCGCAACACACAAAGCAGCTGTCTTTTCTCCTTCGGGTATTTCAACAGATCCCCTGGGGGAAAAAGAAAAAAATCAATGAAAAGGCTTTTGTCAGGAAAAAAATAAATAACTTTTTTCAGGATAGAAGCAGAAATATACAGAAAAGCTGTGAACGTGCAGGATTATTTTTACGTATGTAAATACATGCTGTTGAGCAGGAAAGTCTGAGTATTCAGATACAATAATATTCCAAAGAGAGACTTTTTAAGTGCAAGTCCTCTTTGCAGATTTGGGCCTTCACAAAAAATTACCCCTTTAAAAAATTATTTTTTATTTTATTTGGTTCACAGATTGTTGAAATATTATTTTATAAAAGCAGAAAGAAAGGACAGTAAGAAATTTAGATATTTGAATCAATTGCTGATTGCTAGAGGAAAAAAGTCTTCCTAATCCTACAGATGCTAAGTGGACTCAGCAAAATTCCTAATAGACCACATCACAAAAAAATCACCCTTATGAATGATCAAACAGCAAATTTTATTACTGTGGTCCCACAGATTTTTTCTTAACCTAACCAAGTTTGACAAGAACACAAATCCTACATTATTATGCTCAACAACAGGCAAAACATCCATCTGTCCACAGCATTAATTTAGGGGGTTTATTTCTCATACTCAGTGGCTGACAGAGCATGGACTTCACAGATGTAAAGGAGTAATTCAACCAGCTCACGAAGCATGAGCCTGCTGCTCTTAGATCATCCTGCTGTCTGCAATGGGACTACTTAAATGAATAAAAGTTACAGAATCAAATAACTGCAGGAGCTGGGATTTGGGCTTGCAAGACACCAGCCTCTAAACCGTGTTCACACCTATTCTCTTCAGTACAAGGCCCTAAGAACAGCCTTTTATCAGACATCTCCCCTCTGATTAGTGACTAACAAAGAGTTCCCTCTGTTCATCAGTTTGTCAGCATTATGTACCTGCAGGAGTCTGTAGGCTACTTGTAGCGTGTTCATCTACTCCAAAAGCACACGCTGTACGTGAAACTGGAACGGGTTCGAGGATTTTCAGTCAGATCTCTGGAGACGGCTTCACAGCACTCCTTCAACCACGTCACATCATCTTCTGTGCTAACTTCTGACTCCTCGAACAAACCTGTAGGAGGGATCCAAAAAAGACAGAAGGTTATTAATTTTCTTGCTGCAGGATAAGCCAACCAACTTGCTTAACAGCTTTTTCCCAGAGCTGTAATACTTATTTCAATTTTTAATGAATTTCGATCCATTTTGTGGCAGAAAAACACACACAGAGCTGTTGCGTAGCATTTGTAACGTGCCTCGACTACACATGCGATCTTTTACAACTCCTGATAATCCCAGGACCTTGTTGCCACCTTAACCCGTAGCTAAAGGATAAAATAACTACGTGCAGTGGTCCAAACTAACGATATTTACCAATAGTTCCTGCAATGCAGGGTATCTCCTGTTGTGACACAGCAGGGCTTTGCTTATTGAAGCCCCGGCTGAAGGAAGAGGCAAACAGGCGTGCCAGGCCTTGGCTGATTTTGGATATTTTCAGCCTCTATTTACAACAGGAAGGCGTTTGAGAGGAGGAGCGTACTTTCTCAACACGGTTAATTAAAAAGCGGTGAAAACGAGACAGGAAACATGAATGCGCCGCGATTCCGGGGCCGGCAGCAGGGCGGCCAGGTCAACCCGGCAGGCCGCGGTGCTGCCGGAGCTGCCCCCGGGCCCTCGGTTGCCGCTGAGCCCCGGTGGGTCGGGGCCCCCGCCTCGGCCGGGTCCCGGCTCCTCGCAGCGAGGCCTCGGGGCTCGGGGCAGGCCGAAGATCGAGGGCTGAGGCCCGGAGCCTTCCCCCGGCCGCCCTCCGCCCCTTTCTCCTCACGGGGGCGCCGGGCCCGCGGCGGGCGGAGCCGCGGCCGGAGCGGGGCCGGGGCTGGAGCCGGGCCCCCCGTGCCTCAGAGAAGCCCCTGGTCTCGGTCCCCAGCCAGCCTAGGGTCGCTTTGGTTCCTCAAGTCGATGTCCCCAGGACTGGGGGTGCCCCCTGAGCCGGGCTGGCGGCCCCCAAATCCCCCCCCCGAGCAGCCCGTTCACACAGCGCAGCACCACACGGGGCATGGTCACCCCTGAGTGGGGCGGATAAAATTGATAAATTTGGTGGCACAAACAGAGCAAATGGTGGCAAGGAGGGTACAACAAAGAGGGCCACACTAAGCACTTTGCAACTTTTTACACCAAAGCTGTGTGGAAACAGCAGCGAGCAAAGGGGAGCTTCATGGGGACCTTCAGAGCATCGCCCTGGCACGGGTGTAGGACTCGTGTAGGACTCGGAGCAATGGGGAAATTAAATGCCATGGCCAAAGAGGCACCCCACAGGGTGTCCCGAGGGAATTGGACCCTACAGGGGCCTGGCTACAACAGCCAGGAGAAGCTTTGCACGGGAACGTTGTGGTGTGAGCTACCCAGGGCTTACTGGGTTTGTAGGCGCACCCTCTCTATTCCCCTGCCAGAAGCAGCTCTTCCCCAACACACCTAATAGTCCTTGGGTGTTTTTATTAAAACAACAAACAAACAAAGGTCTGATATTTAACACTTGTGATGTTTTCCGTGTTCAGAAGCTTTAGCAAACATGACGGAGGCCTGCTGGAAGATACTATGTGCAGATGAAGGAAGAGTTTAGCCCACGATACCAAAATACGTCCTTTAATTTTTCCTAATCTTTTTATTGTTCTCTCAAACATTTCAGAAAGATATAAACCAAGACAGTGAAAAGAGAGAGATCCCAGGATGCCCAAGAACTGCTTGCCAGTGCCCTGACAGGGATTGAATTTCACACCTCCCCTCGCCTGACTCCTGCGAGCCGTCCCGAAGCAGGATGTTATCTGCTGCGCCCAGAGCCGCTGAGTTAGCACGGCCGCTATATTTAGTGCTCAGACGGTCCTGGAATCCGGTTCCATGCTCGGATCATGGTGCTTCTCCGAGACGATTTTGTCTGCAGTAAACAGCGGCGGTTCAGACGCCGCCGCCATCTCAACCTCCATCGTCCTCGTTGCTTTCAGGCCCAGCGAGGCATGAGCTGCTGCTTCCCTGCAGCTGATAGCGAATTGCTTCCAAACATCACCAGTGCTCTGGGCAGAACTGAGAGCAGTAAATAATCTCACTGGTTATGTCAAATAACCTAGCTGTGTATTACTCATCTGCTGGTTCTCATCCTAACATTTTCAGCTCTGGCCTATTTTTCCTAAGTATTGCCTTAAGAGCTCTTCTCAGGCTGTCTGGGTTTACCCGTGCTGAGCAAGACGGTGGAGCAACATTGACGCCTGCACAAACAGAAGTCCTGTCTGAGAGGAAGATGGAGAAAAAAAATTAGCCCATGAGACAAAAATATGTGATCCAAAGAGCTCCAGCTAAGGAAATGAGGAATTATGGTGTTTTTTTTTTCCTTGCTTTTAAGGATCTGTAAAACGCAGGCTTATTTCCTACACAACTGCCAAGGTCTGGAGCCATTTATTTGCAGTGGCTTGTGACTGTTGAAAAGTGAACATGGAGATGGAAGCAGTGAAATGCTGCCATGAAGCTACTGGAGGATCCTGTACGGAAAATAATTCTTAGCGAGAAGACAGACACAGAATAGAATAGATCCTTTCCTCCAAGGATGCGGAGTGCTCTGCCAAAATTTACATGCTAACATCACACTGCCTACATTTGTTGGGGAAGCACAGCACCCAGGAGGTGATTTCATTTCACCTGAGGTGTCTGAAAGTGCAGTGACGAAGCCTGAGCTGGTCGCTGCCATGGGGAGAAAGCGGCCCTGCCAAGGAGTGACTGGAGAGCTACCTGGGACACGGCTTCAGGCTGAGAACTGCTCTCTGGAGCTGCTTCTCTTCCTCTAATGATGGAAGCTGGCCCTCGGACAGGCTGGTCCTCCAAACTGCCTAAATTGGGGCAGTAGCTCTGGGCAGCAAAGCGGTGATTTCCACCACCAAAGGCATAAGCAGAGGTGCGAGGCTGCATTTTCCTCCTGTGCTCTCCTGACTTTGGCATAATCGCAGGCATTTGTCTTGCTGAAAGCAAGTAAGACAGGGTATGGAGACAATGAAAATACAGCCTGGCTCCAGCTAAAGGGTTGGCTGTCATCCAGATGCTTTCATATTTGATCCCTGCTTCTGTTAAGAGGGAAATATAAAACATTTTACCTTGCTAGCCTCAGAGAGGAGCTACTTTTGGCGATTAATTTGCATATCAAATGTATAAATACTCTCCCCGTATTTATCCTACTGTTGCAGGCAAACGGAGTTTCCTTTCTGAAGGAAGAAATCAGTGTCAATCAGGGCTCTGACGTGACAAAGAAACATTCAGGGTGACTTACTGCTGACGTTCGTACAGAGAAAAAATGTTCCCTTGCCTCAAAGGCATCCACAAATAAAAGATAGTGGAGATGATTATGCACTGATTTATTACAAGCACAACGAACGGCAACATTTCGCTTGGAACAAAAAGAGGATTTAGGATTTGCTAAATTCTGGAGAAAATGTTTCTCCCTTAGTATTGCAGAGGTGAGGGAAGAACAGTCTGCTTGGGTCTGCTGCATGAATAAGAGGAAGTTTTCCCCTTAATTCTAGACAATTTTTAGCAAATGCCAGACATGAGCTAAGAAAGCTGTCGCCGCTGAAGGCTCGCTCAACTTGCTCCCATGCAAATCCTGATCTTACCTCTTTGAAAATGCTGGTTTCTTTGAAGGTTCTGTTTGCTTGTTTTCTTTTTCTTCGGGGAGAAAGAGAGGTTTCACCAGAACGGCCATCAATTCGTAGCTGCTTCCGTGATTAGGTTTGGATTAATGTAAGAGACTCAAGATCGTACAGAAACAGTGCAAAACATTATGCCTAGGCAACCACACAAAGATCTGTATCGTTTACAGATACTGCCTTTTCTTTCTATAAAAGCTTAAAACAACAACTCCCAAGCAAAGGCTGCGGGTACAGAGTTGAACCTCCCGTCAGGGGCGCTGATCACACATACTAATTGTGGAAGTGCTCACTGACTTCACAGCCTGATGTGGTGAGTTGCTAGAGATAAATTGTTTGGGGCTGGTGTCATGCCACAAACATCACTGGTGTGGTATACGTCATGTATGGAACACAGCACACGAGTCTGGGGGGGGACTTTTCAAGGTAAAACACACCCCTGATAAAGAGGTGGCTTTCTTTTACATACAGTTAACTGTCTTCCACGCTGCAGGCAGCCTAAGACAGTGAACACAGGGCAGAGCCTATAACATGGCTCAGAGACATCAGAGGTTTAGTCCAGTGCTGGATTGGAGAAATGGGAATCAAGCAGGAGTTTGGCTGTAAGCAAAACTTCAACAGGAAGGGGCCCACAAAGACAGTGAGCATCTTCTGTGCTGGCCAGACACAAGATCCACTCTGCTCACTGCTGGAATCCAAAGAGGGATTCACTTCTGATGGGTCCACAGACTCTTAGGCTTCCTCCTAAGTCCTAAATGAAACAAAATCAGTTTGTGCTGATCAGCATCATATTACTGGGCCCTGTTGCATCACATTTTAAACCCTCCAGCCAGAGAAATTAGGTTTATGCACGTCCTGTGCCTGCTGACAAACACATTCCTACCTTACCCTCTTGTGCCCTGCAGCCCTCGCTGCCTGCAGGGCAGCAAACACACAACTTGCTGGGGACAGCCTGGGGCTTAGAGGTGGTACCCTCTGAATTTTAATCTTCCAAGTGCCAAACTGGAGGTTGTGCTGAAGCAGAGCTTGGAACGGCTGACAGCAAGCTCCCGTTCCTAGGCCGAGGGCTCAGCTGTTGATCAAACCGCTCCACTTCCTCCGCCGCGCGGTTGCTTGGCCCCGAGCGCCTCCGGCTCCATGCATGGGCGGCGACTGCTCCTCCCGGCCGAGCGCGCAGCTTGTTTCTGCTGGATGTTTTGATTCCTTATCTCCGAGTCATCGCAACTTGTTTACTGAACTCAAGTGTAAGGATTCGGGCTCCGCCGCAGCAGTTTTCACAGGCTGGAGCACGAGGCTCGCTCTGCGGTCTTGCAAGAGCTTTTCTTTTGGCTTTAGCAAGCAGGAATCAGAGAGCCCAGGCAGCTGCTAGTCACAGGAGTTGAACTCCAGAAAGAACAAATGTTTTGCCCCTCATTTTTCAGTGTGCATAAAAGCAAAAGGGAAGAAAGAACAAAAGAATCCAATACTATCTAAAGTTAGACACAAAAGAACCCCACACTCCTGCAGGACCTTGTGGGACTTTGGCTATCTGGACTCTTACTAGTTTCACCTAGTAATTCACATTTTATATATGGTGCAAACATCTTGTGTGGAAAACACCTGAGCAGTGCCTTAGGTAGGACATCCAGAAATAACTTGATGCAATTACATTTTTTTTTTTCAAGGAAAAAATCCTGCACCAAAGACATGTCTAATTTCCATCCCTACCCCCTGAAAAGCTGTCCCCTGGCAGCTGCTCCTCCAGCACTCAGCCCTTCAGCTACCCCAGAGCTGAGCACAACCCACCAGGTCCCCTCCAGGAGCAGGACCCAAGGTCAGCTCTGAACCGTGGCCATGCCCAGCCCAGGCAGCAGGGAGCTTTCGCAGCAGAACTTCTCTTGATTTTTGTTCCCTTATGGCAGTTATTGTGTAATCACCGAGTTACTTTAACAGGAAGGAAGAGGCTCAAAAACCCAACCTACTTTCACTAGCGTGTGCAATTAGGTGTTTTGTTAAATCAAGAGCTTGATGAAAGTGAAGAAATTTCCACTTGCTCAGAAATCCACAGTAAGTCTTTCCCTGCCCCTCCTCTGGCTCTCCTTGCACTGTCAGCTGCAGGTCCCTCAGTGCTGTGAGGTTACCAGAATTCACAAGTTCCTCCTGAAAAGAACAACATTACTAACCAGGTTCACTAAAGGAGCTTATTTTCAATCACTGAGAGCATGCATATTTCAGAAAAGTCATTTTACATGACCAGCACTCAATGAATCCTCAGAAGGCCCTCCCAGGCAATAAGGAAAAGGCATTCCTAATGACAGCTTTATTCACCCAGTCCTTAACCAGAAGCCTACATGAACCTTGAACAATTACTCTTGTAACACTGGATTTATTTTCTAAATATCTGGTAAGTTCTGGATGTTTTATTTCTCAGGTAGCTGACTGCATCTCATGAAACACGGTAAGAAAACAAGCTTTCAAGCAAACCTGAATTGATTTTCAAAGCCAGAGCACCCCCACTGATGTCGTTCATTTGCTAAAATGATTTTGGTGCAGGAAAGTGATCGAGTGATAGGGCTGGAGTTCTTCAGAAACAACTGCTCTAGGAACCAGAGAGACCCAGAATCAAAACTGCACTGCAAAGCAGGGTAAAGTTTCCGGTCATATTTCAGGGTTTTCTCGCTCACAGTTTCAGAGAGCTGAGGTGTGTCCTTGCCATACATGAATTCTGCTCTTTACAGTGCAGAAGGGAGGGAGGAGAACGCAGGTTCCTGTTAATCCACAGAAGATCTACGTAGACCCAAGAACTTTTACAGCTTATATATTGTTATATAAGCTGTAAAAGTTCTTGTTCTATGTTATATGTTATAATAATATGTTATATTATTATCGAGACAAATATTCGTAAGAAGAACTACCCATATACATCAGCATGACTTGCTCTGAGCATTTTCAGAGATTTCGTGTTCACAGCACCAGGCAAATCTCAGGCCTATGAAGGCTGACAAGGAGAAATCACTGTTTTGCTGCAGAACAGCCAGCAATCCGTTTCTGGAGGAGGCTGAGGCTGGCTTATTCAGAAAACAGCTAAAAATAATTAAAGAAGAGCCTAACTCTGCAATACCGAGATACATGATTTATACAGAAGCATGCCACCCACACCGACACACACAAGCGTCATCAATATTTTAAATATTGAGTACCAAACTGGTTGCCAAACGCAACTTCAGCAAATTCACTTTTACTGTAGGAAAAGCAATCAGGAATCAGCACGAGCTCTCTTAGCAAAGAGCTTGCTGGGGACCAGAGACCTCCATGGGTACTTCCTTTGTTTGAAACACAAGATGTGGCTGAACATAACAGAGAAATCAGTTGAAAGCCTCCACACACTGAGGACAAATCCAAAAAATGATTTCATCATACCAATATGAGGCTGTATATGTTTATTCATTGTCAGTAATTTTTGTACACAAGGCAAATATTAATAGCTGAAAGGCAACACTTTTGGAGAGTATGTACAGAGCGATGTACAAGCAAATGGAAGAGGTTTTAAACTAATTGATTTAACCGTTTTATAAAAAGGAAGCAATGCTTTTTCTTCTAAGCCATCCCTTAGAAATAACTTATTGCCAATCTTAAACTAAAGCAAGGAGAAAAAAAAATTTACAATAAAAAGTAGTCCCTGGAAAGTTTATAAAAAGTTAAACATATAAAAGTGTAAGCCACAAACATTTATACAAAGCTAATACAAATCTTGGTTTTGTTAAAGATCTATGAGGTTGTTACAAAATATATTTTTACATAAAGGCTTCACGTAAGGTAAGCTCTCACTGCTACTGAAAGCGCAGGAAAGCGGTTTTAAATAGTCTGCAATTCATTTTCAAGTACAATGCAAAGAAATTGCAAAATGGCACTGTATTGCAATGCTGTGTAATTAAAAAACAACTATGTTAATTAATGGTACCATCAAACAGACAAGACCTGTAAAGTTCACTTGTGGACAATTCGGTATGGCATGAAGCTTCCGATCTGGAACAGGAAACGTTACTGGCGGAAAATGAACAATTTGCAATCAACCTTGAAGAGAAACAGCTAGAGGAGTCTCCTGATGGCAACGGCCACATCAAACGCGTACAGTTCTCAGTCTTTAAGCAGTGAGTTGCTTCTAAACACGACGAGCAGAAGCGGTTTGATAAGCTCTTCGGAACTGATCATAAATACTATTATTAGCCAAGTGTCACGAAGCTTGAAACACTCACCTCATCTGAACAATTTGTGAGGATAATTCTGATGGACAGAATTTAAAGCCACTTACTAGACAAACGAGTCCAATATACAGCCATTGAGATCAATGAACCCACCTTTTATTTTTTATTATTTTTTTTTTTTAATCAGTGGGTATTCCGAAAGAAAGCTTTAAGTCTTACACAAGCTGATGGCTTATGCTCCCACATACAAGACATAAAAAAGTACAAATTTTTAAAGCCCTGATGAACAGCCACAGTTTTAAGGTATCAGACAACGCAGCTGAACGCACCGCAGCTGGGAACAGTCCCAAAAACACCGATTTCACCTTCACCTACAGGAGGACTGGACAAGACAGTGGTATAAAGTTTTGTGAACCTTGCTTCCCCACCTTCACTGGAAACATCTCCTGCCTCTGTACCGCAGACTGGCTGCCGCTAATGAGCGTGACTCTTACCAGCCACGTGTGACTTGTTCGCTTGCCTCAAGCTTCAGAAAAATAAAATCAGTCTGCTCAACGACATCAGCCCTTCAGCTCTTGTACCAAAATTAAATCCCGCTATGAAGGAGTTATATTTAGAATGAAATCAAAAAGACAGACAACAGTACGTGATGTGCTTCTTTTCAGGTAGCTAATGAATAGTGAGTTTGGAGACGGAGAAGCCCGATGTTGATTCACGTTGTTTACCCAGCACGTTAACCTAGGAACCATGTAAACAGTTACAGCAAGGCTGCTTGCCTCACTCCCTGGAAAGAAGTGGGAGTGGGAAAGGCAAGTGATTTGATTCAGTAAGTTCATTAAAATTAATTCATTGCTGCCTGAGATTCACATAGTGCTTATCTCCCAGGGCCGACTTTGGCAGAAGTGACCCAGCATTGCTGGGCCCACCTCGCTACCTTGCAGGCCCCGGTGTTCACAGGGAAAATGATCTGAAAGGATTAAAAACAGGGAGGGGTTGGGTTTATTTTTTGGTGTTGGTTCAGGGAGAAGCCTGCTGAGTATTTTTCCTACTTTAGCTAATACCAGAAGTGTCCAGTGCCTTGGTGATACTGATTACATCCTTAGACTGACATCAGTTCTGAGGATCTTTAAGTAAATTAACAGGTCCCTAGACAAAAATTCATCAACACTTCACATAAAACTGATTTTAGACTGATTCCTGGTAGTTTTCATCATCATCCAATACCCAGTCTTTAATCATCAAGTCTGACATCCTGCAAAACACCTACTACAGACCCTCTCCAAATTAATTATTTTAATTAGAGCAGACTTAAGTCTCTTTTCAAAAGAAACTTGTTCAAACAACTGTCAGCAATAGAAAGAAAAAAGTCTCTTACTCCTCCTGTTGATTTGTTCCAATGGTTAATTGCCCTCACTCCAAGGGTGTGGGTTTGTTCAACTTCTGCTTGCAAACAACGGACTTTGTTACACACTCGGAGGCTACTGGACAGAGGTTTGTTGCCTGCTCACACAGCACTTAGAGCTCAGCCAGATCAACCTGTAATCCTTCCCCAGGGAGGAAAAGGGAGAACTTTTGGACCCTCATTACGTGCACGTTGCCCAATCCTTCAAAAAGGGCCACAGAGGGTATTTAAAGGCCTTTAGTTCACCCTTCTTGAATTGCTGACATATGAACTGAAGACAAAACCCAAAGTAATCATATTCATGCCTGCTACGGAGGCAAAATCTCCATTAAATATCCCCATCTAAAGATTGTATTAATCCTCTTGACATCAGTGCTGCACTGACTTCCTTGAGAGGATTATGCACTGACTTCTCCAAAGCTCCTTTCAGAACCCTTTCTTCCCAAAATAGTGCCTCACCGCAGACACTGCAGACTAATCTATGACTACTCCTTGGATGATATAAAAAAATAGAGGTCTTTCAAAGCACTTAACTAAATAAGAACACACCATTCCCCTTCCGCAGGCAGGAGAATGAGGTCCAGAGATGTTAACACAACTTACAGTCACAGTGAGGAAAGGCTAAGTTCAGGCAATGGGCAGTTTTCCTATGTCCTAACGTGCTCACAGCTGCAGGGACACTGCTCCAAGCAGTGAGGATATCACGTCACTCCTCTCGCCACCCACGTGCCGTGTTAATAAAAACTCCTTGAAGGAAACATTGGCCAGCATCACAATCCACAGGAATTTGCCAGTGGCAAGCTGAACAGACTAAAGCTACAGCCTGGGGGAGACTTGGTAGCGACACTACTTAAAAACACATTGGCACCTTGGCGAGCTCACTCAGATGCATGCTGCATGAGGATTTCTGGGCAAGAAGCATTTTCTTATTTTGTAATCGTATGGCAACAGTACCCCCACCCCCCAAAAAAAATTTGAAATGGAACTTTTGGTAAAGTATTATTAGTCACAGCCAGCACTCGGGAGTATGCTGTGCAACGGATTTGGCTCAAGTACACTTTGGACTGGTAGACCCCATTTGGGAAGTCTCCCAAAGAACCTCATCAGCTGAAGCACGTTCTGCTGCGATATGTTGGTTTTTCCCTTTAAAAAAAACATTCATCTTCACGGTGTCAGCTACACAAGGCCTCTGCTGGGAACACACACGCTCATAAGGCCACTGAAACTGCTGTAGGAGGACAGAACACAAGGAGGCACTTAGGTCTGCGAGTACTTCCATCCATCACCAGATGCTTACGACTGAGAGGAGGCACACTACGATAACCCAGCGATATATTGAAGCGCTTCAAGAATGGTAAGGTACCTGCACGTAACATCTGGCTCGTGAAGATCAGAAATACAAGTTTAGCTTGCTCCCCCTTCCCACATCCGAATTTCAGGAGGACCATCTCATAGTGCTCTGTGCTTCGCCATGGCTCTGAGACGTCGAGTACTTACGCTGCGAAGGAGTGGAGCAGTGTGCTGTGCCTTTCGCTGATCCCTCGTCTCGGGACTGCTGCCTGCACGGGTACTTCCTGCCAGATGTCTGTAGTTCCCAACCTAAGTATTTTTAAAGCGTATCCTAGTCAAACCCCATGCAAAGATTTATACTTGAATAGGAAGTACGTTACACCCAGGATTTCTAGCTTCAAATACACGATTCCAGCAAGGGATTGATGGGTTTGCTAGCCAACAACAGACCTGAGAAATCGTAAGTCAGCTACGGTATCACAGTCTTCGTTATGAAGTCAAATGTGAAAAGTTTTCTCCCCCCAAAAAATTACTGCCAAAGCTTAACAATTGCAACGATTTCACTCAAGTTTGGGCTTGGAATTCTGAAGGTGGAATGAATTTTCTAGGATAATGTACATGTTCTTCTCAAAAGGTCAAATTTAATCACTTTACAGGTAACTTAGACATAGGTCTGCTATGAAATTACAACTTGAGTCAACTTGAAGCTACACTGGTGGAGATTAAGCCTGAATTACTGCAGAAATTGGCAATAATGTGTTCAGCAGCAGCTTTTAGCCACATATCAAGAAGTCTGACAGGATCTGAATTTCTCTATTCCTGCTGTAAACTCCTAGTTAAAAAAAAAACACACAATAGTTACTCAAATAAAAATGTCTCTTTGCACATCACTGTAGCATAAGCTGCTTGAGGTTGTCGTGAAGGATGGTATCCTTGACATCACGGAAAACTAGCCGGATGTTTTCTGTGTTAATAGCAGTGGTGAAGTGGTGGTAGAGGGGCTTCTGCTGCTGGTCCCGGCGTTTGGTACGAAAACAATCCACCAGGAATTTTTGGACATCTGTTAAGCAGTGGGGATCCCCTTCAAATTCTGGAAAATAGTCTTTGATGCTCACTTTTTGTACTTTTTCCTCAAGCAAGTCCGTCTTATTTAAGAAGAGAATGATGGAGACGTTGCTGAAAACCCGGTTATTGACTATTGTTTCAAAAATGTTCAGGGACTCCGTGAGGCGATTCGTTTGCCGATCCTCCATAAGCACTTGGTCAAACTCACTTGAGGACACGAGGAAGAGTATCGATGTGACGCTGTCGAAGCATTCAAACCACCGTTTCCGTTCTGACCTTTGGCCACCTACATCAACCATTTTGAAAGGAACATTTTTTATTTCAAAGTCGTACTCATGAATCCCTTTTGTGGGTCTTCGTGCCAGCAGAATGTCTTGCTGTGAGGGAAGGTAATCCTAAAAAAATAAAGGAGTTTGGTGATTAGGACACAAGGCACAGGCATGATGATCGCAGCTGACCTGCAATCAAGAGCAAGCTTGCAGGGGAACAGCATGAGCTTTTGAACAAACGTACACACGTATGTATATTTCTATTCCAACCCAAGCATTTTTTAAAGATCTAGAGTCTAAAGCAGGAAACCCATCCCATGCTAAATCCAAACATTTGCTACCCGCAGAGAACTGAAGCTTTCCATTCGCCACATGACAAGCATCCCTGAACAACCCCGAAAGGTGTCCCAGCAGCTCCTCGTGCCAGTTCCCCTCATTCTGTATTCTTTTTGCTTCATTCATCTTCCCATAAATCTGGAAGACAAGCTTGGCACCAACACCAGAACGCAGCAAATGGGGTCTCAAATAGGTTTCTCAAACCAATACCCGTGGTATTATCTTATTTTAACTGTGGGCACTCGATTTTCCCCATGTTCTCCTGCATACTGCACAGCTGCCTCAAAAAAAGAGCTGTTCCAGTAATTAAGGCAATCAATTAACTACACCAAAAAAGCCAAACCTAAGCAACTTGCTGTGTTTGTACCTTGGATTTTTTGGATCCAGCTGTCCAAAAAAAGCTCTTATATTAATTAGCTGTATCCTATCTGAGCTCCCACAGCCTGATTTTGCCTAAAACATCCTGTGCAATCAGAACAGGGAGCAGCAGGCAGAGGAGGGCAGCTTTTTGCAGTAGTACAGTCTAGGAGGCACCAGGGACTCCTGCCCCTCCAGCCTGCTTTCTCCCCCAGCATTAAGCAGGGGCTGTACGAGTTCCTGCAGTTTTTACACAATCATTGTCAGCAGATGCTTACGAAAATCCAAATTCTTATTAGTCAGCTTTTGATGGCATGAAAAAAATCAAGACTCATACTGGGGATTTCTTCACTCTAAAAATTACATTCTTCCATATGGCCCAAGCCTTGTGCTATTTAAGAAGTGCACCTATAACAGCTGGTTGGTGCCAAAGCCTACAGCTTTCTTGTTCCCTTCTTACTGAAACTCTTCCTTACATTTTTCCAGCATTTCTCATAGCTTCAGAGGGAGTGGTTTGGGTTTCAGAGCTGGATCTTTACTCTCTTCTTAGTGAATGATCTGTGGCCTTCCTTTGGCACTGCCAGTTACCAAGCCTGAAGCTTTTATGAAGATGTGTAAGACAATAGCCCACAAAGGTTGATTCAACTACTAACCTGGGAGCTGAGGGCAGGAGGCAAACTACACGGTAATTCGAATACCAGTACTCCAAATTTAAGGGAGCTGGAAAAATGTGACCCGCAGCCTTAAGAAAGCAACTTAAAAATCATAAGGGAAGTGTAATGCTCCAAAAATTCAAGGATCAAGTTCCTTTACTATGTAAGCTCGAAAGTGAAACTAGCTGGGCTGTTTTGTTTGAACTCCTGAGTCTTAATTTGGAGCTGCCCAGGACTAAGCCCCATATTTTTATCACGGCTTGCAATCACAGAGCAGTTCTCCGAAGCTCAGGCTCCCCACCCTGCACTTTTTGCTGCCCAACTAATACACATCTCGAGCCTGCACCACTCAAATCCATAGGGCAGTTCAACTCTGAAGCAGCACGAACTTCTCCTCAAACTGAGCACCAGACATACTTCCATCCTCTTCTGACAAAAAAAGAAGCAAATATAAAGGGTAGTGAGATTTTTGATATTTGTTAGGTTTATTTTGGGTCTTTTCAACCCAAAACTGTTAGGGAGGGAGGCCAACAAGAGGAATCGTGTGGGCTACCAGAGGAATATATTGTGCAATGTGCTCTAGTGACTCTGCTTGGCAGGGGGCTGGACTAGTTGATCTCCAGAGGTCCCTTCCAACCTCAACCCTCCTGTGACTCTGAAGAGAGCAATGACTATCAAATGGCACTGGGTGCTTGAAAGGACATTTTGAGTAAAGTTGACTGTAAGCACTTTGGGAAGAGAATGTTGCAGGTTCAACGCTTATTTCCATCTTACAAACATGTATTTTTTATTCAGGAAGTTGGTCACAAGGTCTCAGAACAAAACCAGAAAGCCTTAGGGAAGCTCAGGAGTGACTGCTATCCTTAAAGTAAATAAATGAATAAAATCAAATAGGAAGAGCCATATACATAGTCTTCAATACTGGAACAAGGACAAAGCAGACTCTTCTGGGAGCTAGCCCTGGCCATTTATTCAGTAAAGCTTTCAAGAAAAGAAGCTTATCCCAGAATTCCTGACAAATTCCCTCTTGAGTATCATTATTCATTTAAAATTCCTTCTACACTTGCAACCACAACTAAAACATTTTCAAGTGCTTTCAACTTCTACATGCACAGAAGAAAACCTACCACGTTTTATCCTCGATAATTGGCTACTCTGATGTAACAGGCTGCAAATGAGTGCACTGGAAGTCAAGTGTTTGGTGTAGAGACATCATTTGGCTACTGGAGGCTAAAAACAACAGCTCCAAAAGAGATCTCCCAGCCCTTTAATGCTCTCTTTGAATGATGATCCTGTTCTTTGCTCCCTCATGCAGAGATCCTTTGGATACTAGCAGCTTGCTCCTACAGCAGCTCTGATACAGCCCTTTGCTCACCGTTGATCCCATGCTCTGTGTCCGAAGCCTGCAGCACTAGGTAAGTCCTGGGCCAGCACCTAGGATTATTTTCCAATGTCCTTTCAGTGTCTCTCCAATGTTAATTTGTACTTGTCCTGCAAGCATCTCAATCCTCTCTACTTTTCTATGCTTTTCCCACTTCTGTTGACTGTTTTATCACCTTTTTTCCTCCTTTCTGTGCAGCTCAACTTGTCCGCAAGTATCAGCTCTTCCCAGGGATTCAGACTGACACTGACTCCTAAAAGTGACTTCAGCTTCTTTTCTACCTTTCACTTTCTTCCCAAATTGTTGTCCTCCTCAAATTCACTATGGTCTGCTTTCTTCAAAAGGAGAACTTCTGGTTATCGGGTAGCTATTTCAGCTATCACATCACTGTTTGCCCAGTTAAAATTGGCATTTAAGGTATGAGTAAGATCCAGCCACACCATGGAAACCGATGTCTTGTTATGAGATACTTTGAGTAAGTGTAGCCTGCCCTGGCAGCGGAAGTCACAAGGAGTTGCAAGGAATCCAGTCGACCCCAGCCACTCTTACTCTGCTGAGCTGATTAGCTCTGAACAGTGAGTTCTTTTCCCTATGTGCTCTTATCAGCAGCTCCCTTTTTGGCATGAGGCACGGGAGCTCCTTTTTGGCAAGAGGCGCATGAATTGGAGGTCTGTCTGTTTATATGCAATTTAGTTGCAGGCCAGCCTAGTCGTATCCACTGATCAGATAAGAATAGTAAAATACTTACATTAATACAGTTTGAAGAAACAATCATTAGACAAATCTTGCATATAGATAAGAACAAACCAGAAGAACCTATCAAATCTTTCACTCTCAGTAACAAAACGTAGCTGGCGCTTTTTCCACAAAGACCTAACATTTTTGAATCAGATCTTGAAGAATCCTTTGTGTCTCAGTAGCATTTGGTCTAACTTTAAATTGGGAATGCTGTAATTCAGAGCTCAGCACTCCCACAACAGTATCAGAGCTACAATGTGTGTGCACACATACCTACATAGAATTGTTGTCCTTCAAACTACTGACCTCTAGTTTTATGCTTTAATCAAAGGACAGATCAAGGTTTCTAGTACAGGTTTCTTCTCTGAATGAGAAGCTGCAAAAATCCACACCCAAGTGTGCACAAATATGTGGGGGGAAAAATCTTTGAAATTAGAGTGGCATTGGATTCAGAGGCTATGAGAAACCCACCAGTAATGGTAATTTAAGTAGTTTGTTAAAAGTGAATGCAGTTTTTGTATTCTCTTGTAACTCAAGACCTATAAAAATTCAAAGAGCGCTGGAGTTCAAGCAAGATACCTGGGAAGAGCATGCACTCAACAAGATGATCACCAGTGCTCTATTTAGAAAAAATACTGCTTGTCTGCTTTGAACTGGCTGGCTCAAAATTTATTTATCTGCTGAAGAGAAAAAGAAGAATCCTGTTACATCAGGCTTAATTTTACTTATTTGAAGTGGTTTGGATTCCTTCATCATTTGTTACCATCAGCTGGAAATGACCATGGAGAAACCACCTCCCCATGGAGTTCAAGCTGCCATCCCCTTTTAAAGGCAATTTTTCACATGCTGTTTCTGCAATACAAGACTAATGACTATTGGCATACAGCTTCATCATTGAAGCAGTAACCAGCACTTTATCTAAAAGTATTCTACAGAAGTTTCGGCTTTTTCCCCAGAGAAAACACATTTTATTCAATAGGAAATCTGTTGACTAACTACAGAAAGGTACCCCGATTTGTATGCCGATTTAGCTTCGTGTTTATAAGTGGGTATTCAAAAATAAAACAACAACCATTTTTGGATATCAATGCATGCTGCAGTGCCACTTTAACAATCCTGTGACTGGACAAACATTTGTAACTTGCTTTTTGTTCAATTTCCATAGAAGTTCTATTGCCAAAGACACTTGGCCCTCACAATGCCCTGTGTTTTTGACACATCAGTGATGATCTGCTGAGATAATGGGACAGGCAAAGTTAGCTAAAGTTACTGAGTAGACACAAAATTACATTTCATCTACTTAAAATCCAGAGATTAAAGACCAATTAGAACTCACAAATGGAAAAAAAACCACAAACTTACTTGTTCTCCAAGTTTATCCAAGTTGTCCAAAAAGTATTTTACAGATTCCCCCTAGAAAACAAAGCGAAATGTTAGTTAATAAGCAGCACACTTGATTCCAGTGGTTTATATTCTGAAGTCCTGTTAATTCACCTGAATCTAAACTGCTGGAAGCTTTAAATACTACTTTTTTTTTTTTTTCTTAAGCAGCAATCCTAAGTGCACAATTGAAGTTATTTTAGGCCAGTTAATATTTAAGCTTTATAAAGCATAGGCAGCCACGTTTATGGTAGTTAAATTCTTTCCAAGTTTAGCATTGCTAGGTAAATCCTACTGTGTTATTCATAGGGACTACCAAAGAAGCAACCACGCCTTCATTATGAAAAGACGCATTCACTTCCTCCAGCCCTTTGAAGAGTCTGCACATACAGGCACTCAGAGGCGAGGATCAATCATGGGAGACAAGTTAATTTATAACTGCATTGCCTTAAGGTCCCATTCGTACAGGTACCCCACCCTGTGTACAACAAACGATGGACAGCAGTTGAAGCATTTTACCAAACTTTCATGTCAAAAACCAAGTAGGACAAGAACCCCTTCCTTGGGATTAGCAATCAGAACTCCCTCCACACGGCAATACTGCATGTTAACAAACCTACCGCACGGCCTACCTTCCAAATCAAGCCATCATTGACCTTGCAAGTAGTAAGGTCGGTTCTTAATGCCTCCAGTAATGCACAACTAAAGCTTGTGTTTGTAACCCTGACTGCAGTCAGCTCTCCAGGCCTCTGTTAGGGTGCTGACATTAAGGAAGAACCCTTACAGGGATGCTGCTGGACCTGAGTTCAATTGCAACAGGCAAAATACACCAATTAAGATCATCACAAAGCAAAGTACCACCTTCTTAGGATTCTCAGCTTCATGACAGAAGCAGAAATGTGATTCCTTTTGAAAGCTCTTGCTAACCAAGCTGTAACTTCACTTGCTTGTTATTAATACTCAAAGGGAACCATCTGTGCTCGCACTCTGTGGACACAGAGCAGGAATTCTGACCGTGTTCCATCAATGACAAACCCACCAAGTATCCAGCACCGGGGCAGCTACCCCCAAGCCAGACAAGTAAACTAGGACAGCAGTCACACCTCAGTCATGATTTCCTCCTCACTTGAACTTGCCAGATTTATCTAGGAAGACTATCGAATCTCAGTATTAGTCTGTCATCTAAGCAGCAGTGCCAGGCTAGGGTGAAGTAACAGCACAAGAAGGGTTCTGCAACACACCTGAGCCATGCCCCTTTGCAAGGTTTGCAGGTGATTCAAGAGTCACTTCGTGCAGGCAGCTACTGCACCTTTACCGTGCACTCTGAACACCAACCTGTATCTAGGCAAGGCTGAAACGTGCCTTGTGCTCGACACACCTGCAGGAACAGAGTCCATCAGTGATCTGTTACTTTATTCTACTTCCCATTTTGACTTAACATGGCCTATTCTCTCTACGGTGATGAGCTGCAGTGGTAACACAGACCAGACTGCTGGGGCACAGCAGCAACCACTTGCCATGACTGCACTGAGCACTTTATACCTACATCTTTTCCAGCACTTCAGAAATCAGTTCTGGTCTCAGTCCTGTAAAGAAAGCGTAGGTGGAAGCACTTTCCTGTTCCACAGGCAACAAAAACACAAGCTTGATGCAAAAATCTATCAGGAGTACTTCTGCTTAGAGCTTCCTTAACAGGAGTAGCAGGGTCAGAATTCAGGCCTTCCAAGTACTAAAACCACCGTCTTCAGGTGAATGTTAAGGCAAAATAAAAGTTAAGGTCAGATTTAATTTCTTGTTTAGGTTCTAGTCGGAGCCGAGAACCCTCCTCCCCCACATGAATAAGTACGAATTGGCCAGATTTCAGACGCGTTAAGTGGAGGCATTCATTCTAAAATACCTGGGCCTCAGAGGCTGTAGGGCTGTGTGTGTGCATACACATATTTTAATCCTAGCTCTTTTTGCATGCTACTTACAGCAATGCTAACTCCCTGAAGAAGCATTAACTCAGCAGTGCTGGAATGCACAACTTGCTACCTCTCCTGTGAATCCCAGGGCTTGGAGCAAGCATGCAAGCAAGCCACTGCCTGGAAAGGTCACAAAGCAACAGAAGCAGCTTCCCAAAAGAAGGAATTTCCAGAAAACACACACACAAAATACATTGTCCTGTAGCAATGGTAGTGCTCTAGAGGCACACATCCAACATCAGTGAAGTAAGTGGGGAGAAAGCACGCTGAGAAGACTGCTCCAACTCATAGGCTGTCATGGGTCAAAGTCAACAGCGGATAAATATCATGGTGGCTGGTGTGAAACTCAGGAGACTGAGCTATAAAAACCATCAGCTGCAAGCACAGTGAGGTTAGAGCAGCAGCAACAGACCAATTTCCCTCCTCCACATCAGCAGCTCACTGGACCTGTATTATCCTTGAGGATAAAAGCTGTTCAGTCATTGGCTTTTATCAATTTGTACGTTATCAGGAACTCAAAAGAGCTTCAAATTTATCTTCTGTTCTTCCCTCTATCCCAGACACTCCCCATGTCATACAGCTGCAAGCCAGGGGCTTGACTTGAGGTAATTTTTTCTCAGACCTGAACTTTTTCACATTGCAGGCCAAACGCTGCTAACCACTGACACTCCTGAACAGCAAACTGCCACGATTAACAGATTGTTATCAGAGAGCACTACTGCAATACTGAAGGGTTTTGACACATCTTCAATAACCTTTAAAAAGGCAGCACTACAAAGCAACCAAGCAAGGCTTTAGATAGCTTTGCAGAGGTTGTAGAGCTGTATGCTTTATGTAATGATTAAGAGAAACCCACAGGAAAAAAAAAAAAAAAAAGAAAACCAAGCAAAGATTTACTACCAGCAATTAAAGCTGAGTAAGACGATGATCCATTTGCAGTCTCGTATGACAGCAGGTCCAAAGACAGTTTCGGTGTTTGACTGTCCTGATACTAGATAGAGAACGAGGTCTCGCACAGTGAATTGATGCCATGGGCTGTATTTAGGCAGTTGGCTTCAACGTCCACCTGGCACGTTCTAGAATTTCCCTTCAGACAAACTGTAAGCGAGCTGTTTTACCTGACAGGACTCAAAAAAAAGCAGCCGGGTTTCCCCGCTCTGCCCCAGTAGCTCCCATGCGGCTGACCACGTCCTACCCCTGCCACGTGGCCGCCGCAGCAGCAGCTCGGTGCTCCAGCGTTCCCAGCCGTGAGACAGGGGAGCCACCCAAAAACAAAACCAACAGCTTGAGAACTGCAGGGTCTCTCTCCGTTGAAGAAGTTGGGTTTTCCAGTACATAACTGTTGTCTTTAAACCCACATTCTGTAAGCACAAAGCACCAAACTCCAATTTAAAAACCTCGTTAAGGCATGGCGATGCAGCCAGCTCACTTCAGGGGCCTCATTCTACACAGAGGTCCTTAACAAGTCACGAAGCCAGAAATAATGCATCTTTAATTCTATTTTAGGGGTCAAAAAATGTATCAGAAAGTTCCTGTGAGAATTAGGAGTGAAGGGAAAAAAAAAAAAAACAACAAAAAACCACGTGCTGATTTGATACCTGATATAAACATGAGGTAGCGACCAGCTGCTCTCCGGTACCCAGCTTCTCATCCAAGCTAAACACAGAACATCAGGCAACTGTTAGAGCACAGCCCCTGAAATTTAGGGCCACGAGCACTTTCACAGAACACATTACATCATATAGATGGTGCTACTCACATTATGGGAAGGTCTTAAATTAGCCCCAGGTGAATTTTTTTTTTTTTAATGCAGGTGAGCCCTTTCAAGTCATTTTTACAGTCAGCAGCTCTCCACTGCAAACTCCCGAGGTGTGGCTGAAGGTTACCAGCGACCTGTTCTGCTACGTGGACCATGGCACCAAGCCCCTCTGACTTGTCCACTGCTCGTTTCCTCCCACTGAGCTCCGAGCACAGGCCCAAAGACGCCAACACAAGCAAAGTCACACGTGTAGCAGGCTCGAGCACACTTCTTGTGCACGTGTTGACATAGAGCAACTTGAAACGACCAGCGCTGCGACAAAGCCATCTTCCTGAACGTGTGCAGCAGAAACAACCAACCTCTGCTAGCTTCAGACATCTCCCCCTGTCAGACAACTGTGCTCTCCTACCTCCAGTGCAAGATTTAAGTAAGCCGTATTAGAATCTCGGATTTTAAGCGATCCCTTTGCTGGTAAAAGATGCCCTTTTTTGTTCAGGCGAGGCATATATATCTCAGCTGCAACCCTCCAGCCTCCTCCTGATTCAGAAATGCATGTAAACCACAGGAAGTTGACTGTTAAATAACTTTATTCATAACTGTCAAGTATTCCATTTTCAGAAAGGTTTGAATCAAAACAGCTTGTGTGCCTCCTGGAGTCTTATGATCCTTACTGAGGGAAGTCAAGCCAAGTCGTTTTATCACGAACACACAAGTGATTTATAAGAAAGCACAACTAAATCATGCTCTTATCAAGGTATTTGACATTAGAACTACAGCTTTCCTTCCCACTGTGTTCATTTCAACCAGCCTTGCTCATGCCTGTCTGAGGAGCCCGAGTTGTGGGTAACAATCTTCCTGCAAGACGAGGACCACAGCAGTGGTTATTTACCAACAGGACAAGTGCTCATGTGGTCTCCTGAAGTAAAGCAGATTACTAATCTTGTATAAACGAAACATGGCACAGAGAGAGATTACTTTGCTCGAGGCACGAAGTGGTGACATTCTGGACAGTAACCACAAACTATTTTGGGGAGGGGAGGAAAACTAGGTGAAACGTACAGCAGATGAACACTGCTTTTAAAGCCCGGAAGTGGCACCAATTTATTTGGTTTCCATGAAAACCATGTCAGCAACCAAAACATGATTTGATGACACCTTAAGATAGCTACATGAATTCTAGTTGCTTTGGGGGAACACAGACACTACGTTTTTTTCCCAAAAGCTATCAATTAAAGAAGGGAGAGGAAAAGCATCAAGAAAGATTTAGTCATCACAAGCTTTAAATAAACACATGATTTATCAAACTGCAGTTTGGCTGCAAGTTCAGTGGAGCACACTAAGTTGACAAGACTTAAGTATCTGGAAGAGTAAATCAGATATTTAATGCTAATAGGAGATAGAGCTTGGTTACTAGAATAGAATTACAGAAACCAATCATTTTCTCTTCTTGACCTTATTTGAATTTCTGGGAAAAGAGCAACCAACATTTCCTCTCCTATTACAAACAAAATAACAGCAACAAAAAGCACTTTTTTTTTTTTTTTTTTAAAGAAAGCCTAGTTTAGAGGAAGACCAGGTAACTACACTGTTTTTAAGTTGCCATGGATATACCTAAATTGGCATAGAAAGCAAACCACCTGTAACTGTGGAAAAGCAACCTGAAGGAGGAGAGAATGTAGAAAGAACCAGAGCACTAAAATTCTGCATTTTACCCTAATAATCCTTAAAAGCTACACCCCATTATGTACAGTTTTTGCTATTGAAGACTTAAAGACTGAGGACTTTAACAACAAATCCAACAAAAAAGATCTCTAACCTTTATTTTTGAGCCCCACCCCAAACCCTGCTGACTCAGAAGAAGTCTGACTGCAGATCAATAGTGCTGCATTTGAGGTTTTAGCAGTGTTCAGAAATTCCCGTAATAAGCCCAGAAGCAGTTCACGGAGATGGTTTACTCAAAGAGAGGTCTCTCTCACCAGGAAATCTGCACTGAAGAGCACCACAGCCCTCTCCCCCCAAACCAGTGATACTCTGAACTCTGCATGAAAGCAGCAGATGATGGAGATGGTGCACTCATGCCATGAACGCATCCAGCCCTAATTAACATGTTCAGCTCATCCAAAATTATATCGATCGTTAGAGCAGTAAAAGCTGAGCCCAGTCTCAAGTCCAGACATTAAATTTGTCCAGTTTCTTTCACTAGCCTCAGAGTTAAAATAATCCTGGTTCCTCCTCAACTCCCATGGTCCTACAACTTAATAATTGTTCACTGCTCCCAGTGCTTTCTAACGAGGGTTCCTCTTTCAAGCGTGCCTCAGTCAACAGAAAAGGATGAAACTTCTACACTTTCATAGCAGCAACTTGTTTATTCAAGGAACTGAATTTTAAATAAACAGGTATTTTCCCTATTTTACATTAACATTTCAGTAACTCCCCCGGCATCTCCTGTGGCTGGGGGGAAACCATTTGTTTCCCAGTTGCCATTCCTCTGCTCTGACGCTTGATGCACCGCTCTCTGCTTAGGGAACAATTTTCTTAGCACTGTTTCAGAATGTACAGTAAGCTTATACAGTAAGACAGCCTTGTTATAACAGTGCTAAGATACTGAGAGAAACACATCACATAAGCAGCAGTACTTTTACTTACCAAACTGCAGGCCTCCATCAAAATATTTGAAAATGTGCTAACAGAAAACATTTCCTGAAGAGAAACGTTTCCTTTTTCTAAGTGTTAATTATGGACCAAGTTATGTTAAAACCAGCACAAACCGGCACTCCTTCCCAAAGCAGCCCCCATTTATGCCCACAAAAGCAGGATTGCAGCCTTGTGGTACAACCAGATCCAACAACTGATCTACATTAAACTCATCCCCCCAAGAAGGGAGGGCAAACTGCTTGAAAACTGCACTGCTGCCAGTGGAAGCATTAATGAAACAGCAGCCTTAGAAGGGGATAATGCACAGATACCTTACGTCAAGACCAGAAATTTTAGGGTCTCCTAGCTTCTTTCTCTCCAGTTCAACCAGCAGAACAGCCAGCTCAGTTCTGATTTGTCCATTTTCAAGATAAAACTTAAACGTATTGGGATTAGTCTCAGCATTCTTTTTTTTTTTTTTACTGACCTGGAGAGTTTCAGATAGAGACTACATTTGCTTTTATAGGGGCAACAAAACAATTCTTTTCTCCACCAATGCACGTCACAAATGCGTCACTGCTCATCCTACCTCTGCTGAGAGCACTATCCTATTTCCTCTTTTCAGCACTTCCTATGTGCAGCTCAAGTTGTGTTTGCCTTTTTTCAGAGCAATCAGCAATGCATCACGCAGCGTAGAAGTGAAACCTCTCTTGCATTCAGTCACGTGGCTGAGTGTCTGTCCTCAAAAAAAGAAAGGTTTAAGCCTTGATTCAAGAAGTAGTGATTTGAGAAACCGTTTGGTCGTAGAGCAGAGTTTGGATTCACAGCAGCTGGATGCAATTTGGTGGAGGGGGCTCCGTGTGAAGCTCCAGAAGAACCAAGGAGGGAGGACTCTCACGTAGTTATTTCATGATTGGCATTTTTATCTTGTGTAATGGCACTAACAGCGAAAGGTGAAAAAGTTTAAGAAGGGTTTTTAACCCAACAATATCCCTTTAATCTATTATCCCCTATTTACTGGGCAATCCAATTAAAGCACAATTCTCCAAACGTGGTTAACGAACGGAGGTAGACAGAGCACGTCCACCTGGGCGCCTGCACTGCAGCCACCCCGCAGCACCTGCGGGCTGCTGGGCACCCAGGCACATGGGAGCTGCTCTGGCTGCCAAACCCCAACAGCTGCGCGTGGAACAGGGGAGGCAACTGAGCCACGTGTGCCTGAGTCAACAGCAAACTGCTCGAAGAAGGCCCTGGCAAAACTGTTTTTCTTGCACCAAATCTGGTGTCGCACTGCCCTGCAAAGCACTTCAATGACTTACAAAACGCCAATCTGGTGCTGCTCCCAGCAGTTTTGAGTTGTATTACGATGAGGCAGAAAATCCAATTTCATTTTTCTTAGCTAGGTACCCCTCCTCACTCCTGGAGGGATTTAATTGCCAGCTTCCTAATAAGGTTCCCTTACAAGTAAGTATGAACATTCACTACAGCTTCTAGGCGAGAGCAGAGACAACTTTGCACTAAAACCTACCGAACTGCAGTCGCTTCCACGTACAGTACTCAGCTGTGACATCTCCAGCTAACTCTGAAAGATTGGTCAAGAAGCAGAGCAAGCCATATTCCACTAGCAGCTGAAAATACTAAAAAACAGAGTAGCTTTAGGTTGTACCAAGTGATGTGCTGTTTGTGCAGCCCAGCAGCAAACCCCAGCCACACACAGCATTTATACCGGCAGGCCACAGAGCCTCAGGACCAGCTCAGGAGCATTCTGAATGTGAAGCAAACAGAAGGCTGCTGCAGCCTCCTCCAGAGATCAGAGCCAGGTGAACAAACGCAATAAACGGCAGCTGGGACACGGCATCTGCAAACCCAGACCATGCAATAAAGATGCTTACGTTTGCCAGAACATGAAGAGAAACCAATCCATGAACACGAATTAGGACACGCTATCCACCCCATCAGGTGCACTTCCTTTCTTCAAAGAACTTTTTACTCCCTCCCTATTTACAGATCCAAACTCCTCTTCTAGAAAATTTCCTTTAGGAAAGACACCGATACTTTGTGAAAGATTTTCAAAATTTCATTGACGAAACAACTCCCCCAGGTCACAACACCCCCCCCACAGGCCTAGCAGAAGCCATCCGAAAAGAGGCACTGACCGAGACAAAACAGCCACCTCCCAATTACTATTTACACTCCGGGAAGCATCTATATAAACTCAATGTTTTGCACACAACACAGACTGGAACCAGACTGTAAACATTTGCTCCTCTTTCAGTGCAGTGACCCACTGGCTCCATGACTTCATGTGTTTGCAACTCCAAGTGCATTTCATCTAATGCTGAAGCAGGAGTGAGTCTGCAGATCTGCCATCCATCATGGAGAGAGAGCTCCGCTCGTTTCCAAGTTGGACAGGACTGGTGAAGGCTCCAAAAAACACGAGAAATATTTGGCATGCGGAAACACATCAGCACTAAAACTGGTCATGTTGAACTTTAAGATGCTTGAAAAGCATCTGATTGCATATTCTGTAAACTAAATCATAACATTTTAAAAGCAGAACCCTAAACTAGACACTGATGCAGGCACTGAAGTATCCCTAGGATTCAGTTTTACAACACACATTTGGTTTCTATTTCAGCCTCATGAGAAATCCAGGCGACCAAATGCTTTCTATTTCCTTCCTCTGCCTCAATTAGCAGAATCCATTTCAATTAAGTTTTGGTACTTCTGTTTGCAAACAGCGCTCCACCAGCAGAATTAAGCATCTATAACATACAACATCCCAACTCTTGTTACAAGCTATCTGATAAGATTCAGCGATAAATTTACTATGTCTTATGAAAGACCTACAAGTACCATTACGTGAACGTTAATTTCTTTAAGAAGTAGCAAAGTTGCATCCAAAGCACTCAAAATAATAAAGTCAAGTCCTGAAGACTCCCTAAACAGCAGCAATATCCAAGAGGCTGTGAACATTTTGCAGAATTTAGGATTTTGTACTAGCAATTAACCTACTAAAGCCCCTGTGCAACTGTTCCACGGGGTTTTGTAGCAGGCCTCTGGCTGGCAGAAGGCAGCAGCACGCTGCTCCTTCCTTCCCTGCAGCTTCTGCATCCTCTCTGTTCGGTCACCAGTGGGTGATCAAACACCACCACGTGTCTCTAGGCAGCCTGCTGAGACTGCAGGCGGTTTTTTAGAATCATTTCTCTAGCATCATTAAATGTGGGAGAAAGACACAGAAACTCACACGATTGTGCCTTCCCGTACCTCTCACCAAAAAGAGAATTTGTGGCCTTGGTTATAAGTCAAGGAGGAGGTGCACGACACTCTAGCTACTTTAACAGAAGAGACTCTAAAGTACCGGGCAGAAATGTAAGGCACTAATGCCTGACGGAGAAGCATGCAGCACGGTACAGTGAATTAAGTGCTGCAGAAGGCAGCTCACTGCCTGTTATGGTCCACATTCTTACTTCTCTGAAATTGTTAAAGTTGTCAGGCTAAAAGCATTGTGATGGCAAAAAAAAAAATAAATCAGGTTGTTTCCTGCATTTAAAATTCCATAACCTCTCAGTCATATTACCCGATGCTTATTGTTGATTAGAACATATTAGAATTCATTTAGGACCTTCTTTAGCTGCTGACAGTCTTCAACTTCTTTATTCACCACTTAAATTTGTTCCACAGAGCAACTTTGGTTGTAGAGAACAAGGCCAAGCTCTTGCTCACTAGGATTATTCTATTTAGACTGAGCACATTTAATGTTTGAGGTTCTCGGGTTAACTAATGTCGTGTTTTATGACCAATTTCTTCATCCTTAACATTTTATAAACAAAAGCTTCATATTCCAGAGCAGAACAAGATACCACTTGGTACTCTGTCAAGATTACAGCTCAGCATTCTGACAGGCCCTGCACCCTCTGAACTTCTCAGACAATTTGTGGTAAATTCGGATACTTCAAAACCAAAGTGTGAGCAGACACGAGGCTGGTATGGAGAATCAGAGTGACATGGAACGGATTTTACTTCTTACACCAGTAACACTGTTCTATTGCTTTTCTTACGCAGTCAGGTCAACTGTACTTTACGTTTTCTCACATTTTCTTAAGCAACTTCCTCAGCTACCACCAGCTAAAGTTTCCTACCATTTTGCTGCTTCTGCATAGGAGCTACGGCACTAACAGCACACATTTCGATAGCACTCATCACAAACTGAAGTTCAGGTCAATGCAGGCAGCCCAAGCAGTCACCCGAATGCAACCCAAGTATCACGTGCTCAACGAGAGGAGACTTACCAGCCTCCAAGGCTGAAATCTCATTACAGTAAACTCAAATTAGGGAACAGCAGCACAAATCAACGCTGCCCCTGGCACTGCACCTTAATCCTAGAGGATCCCATTTTGCATATGAAAAAGATCACTCTATTCTTTGCCTCAGGTGCAAAATTAATTTTACCTGTATAGATGGAACGTCACAGCTGCTCTCATCCCACATGTTTTGCCAGCATGCAGATTTGCTGACAGCTATGGATACTGGGACTTTGTAGTGTAGATCGGGCTTATGTTTAGTAATTCATTTCTACGTGGCCAAAGAACAAGTCCTAGCCATTGCTATACTGAAGTTTTGTGAAACGGTGCAATATGCAGTGCTACAGGTACTAACATGTCGTGTACTGCAGGTTAGTTAATACGGAAATCGGCTCTGAACCAGTGTTTGTACGGAGGTCTCACATTAGCCTTTGGGCAGCAGGAGCAGCTGAAGCTCATCTAGCACATTTGCACCAATTTAAAAGAAGTTGCTGAGAACTGGTTTACCCATTCAAGTCATGAAAGGCTGAGAAAGTCTCTTCCTGTGAACTCTTTAGAGGTTGCTGACACGTACAGCGTGTTCAGAACAGCACTTTCATTTACCTTTATTGTTGCTTTTAATCAAGGCTCATTTATAGAAATCCAGAGCTTTGCAGAAAGAACAACGTCACCTTCTAGTCTTCTGCAACAAAATCTTTAGAAAACTAAGGCACACGATCAATATTGCCTTGGCTGTTCAAGCCTGAATTTGCATAACAACCCAACACTGTGCTCTCAAACTATTATGGAAGGCAGCATTTTAAAAGCAGTTGTTGCCCGTAAGCAGGTATCTAGATCGAGTTTAAATTGAGAAAAGTAGCACAGTAGCCCCCAGAAAGTTGCTAGCATTGTTGGTTCGAAGTTGACTCAATGTGCTTCTGTCTCATGTGTGTGTATCAGGGTAACATGTTAATATCAAGAGGGCCCTCACTGAAAAAAAAACAAAAAAATTAAAAAAAAGTTTTAAGTACAGATATCACTCTGGATTAAGAATAATTTTTATGTTGTTTGTATATATACGCACACAGTTGGAGTAGCTGCACATTCTGCACCAAAGGCCTTGGCAGCGTGCAGTGTAACAACCACAGTCACCACTTTGCAAGCGGAGACAAAGGCCATATCAAAATAACTCTTAAACGTGAAAAAAACCCTACCGTGGGCACCAGCAAATCTACTTCCTATGCGTTCAGGAAAGAAAACTGACAGAGATGTTCATCAGTAAAATGAGACCAGCCTGCAGCACAAATCAGCTGGAACTACAAGACCACTCCAGGTGCTTCAGTGCCTTGCTGCTGCAAACTTCACAGGCAGGGAAGGGAGAACGGCACGAAGGCAAGCTGGCAGCCCCAGCAGCAGCCGTTCAAGGCACAGCAACTCAGAGGTTCAGACAGAAATCCTAATCCCAATTTGGAAAACGAAGAAAATTAGCATTTGTGTGAAATTAAAAGTTAAAGCTCATTTGAAGGTAATTGAGCTCAATTAAAATCTTATGGCCAATCCCCATTACCCAGAGCACTAGTACACATGTTCCTGGCCAAAAAGCAAGAATAAGGAAGCTCAAGCCTCCTTATTGTTTGACTCAAGCGTTAATCGCTATAAAGAGCCTTATTAATACAAATCAGCATGATCTTGTCACCAGGGCAAGAAAAACAGCAAAACAGCAAAGACTCCGAGCCTCTCCCGAGAATCTGAATGACTCATTTTTAAGTAGAAATTTGTAAAACGTTTTTCTTTCCACAGTTATAGCAACAATCTTTGGTAAATCCGTTTCATGTGTAAGGAAAGACCAAAAGACAGCAAGCAGCTCTAACTCTTCCAGGGGTTTTAACGAGCAAAGCTCACCATACACATGCCATCCTGTGATGGGACATTTGGCAGGCCAGGGAAAAAAGGGGAAAATAATTCGTATTTCAACACTGACAAAGCAGCAGCAGGCTTGTGGCGTTTTTTTTCTCTCACCACTAAAATTTAAGCACCATTCAGTATAATCACTATGCTTTATTTAAATACGGTAAGTCTCAATTATATGATTAAGTCAATGCATGTGTTTACAGGAATACCGGGGGAGTGGATCTCATGCCTGCAATGAAGGTTCTTACATCAGTCTAGGAAACTTTCTGACAGTTTATGCACTCAAGCACATCCGAAATAGAAGAGCCACCTATGCACTTCAGGAGATCTGGGACATTGAAGGGAGAAAAGCAAATAAAAGACATCTCTGCCCCCAGCTTGGGGGTCTGGGGAGGCTGCAGAGGATGAATACCAGGAGGAATATTTACACATGCCAGAGGGCACAAGGTGCCAAAAAGCTTTGGAAGTTCCGTGTCACAAGCATGATGTAGAAGACACGGACAAAGTACAGATAACACACTCTGCCTTTTTCCAAGTTCTACACCAGTGACTTCAGAGCTGTTGAGGCACTGACCTCACAACGGTTTCCTAAGACGTGCGTCCACACTTGAGAAAGAGGAAGACGCCAACTCGGGGCAGCCTAGTCAGCTGTCAAACCACTGGCCTTCTCAGCTTCACTATGCTATAACCAGGCACAGACCTGTGGCCCACGGACCTGAAAGCATGGCAAATATTGCTAATGCTTTGCAGTGGCTATTTGAGGGCGGACTCTTTCCATAAATGAAAATTCACAGAAATTTGATGTTCTCTTACATACAACAGCCCCATCGATACTCAGAGACAGAAGCCAGAGAAGCCCCAAAAGAGTAAGATGAAACACAATCTTCCAGTAAAACAAACAACACTCTGAAAATGCTACAGAGAAGCTGCAGCTAAACTAGCAGAACTTCAAGCTGAACACGCCTTTTCCTGTCTTCTATAATCTGATCAAGCACTAGCAGACATGTCACAAAAGTAAACAGGACCCAGAAGTAAACGCACATCCAGTCGTCCTTGCTGTACCCGTGGCTGCACTTCTATGCAAATGCTGTTAGAATAGTGTCATTGCTGCCTCCTGGCACTGAAGGGTCACAGCATTTACAAAAATCGGTGTGATCTGCAAGTAGGGCATGTACAGTATGCATCTGAAGATTGCATCCCTCTTTTCCAGTGTCAGAGAAGTAGAAGACTCATGGAGATGGTTTCAAAATCCTTCTTTGTTAGTGACTCTAGCAGCAAGCCTCAGGACCTGCAGGTTCATGGTGAACTGAGGTGAGAGGCAGCACACAGGGGCCCTGTCCTCGGTGTTACAGACACACAGCGCCAGAGCAAGGCACTTCCTCAGCTGCCAGCACCTCAAAGCAAATCTCGATGAGAGCAGCAAACCTTTGCAGCCACAGAAGTCTGAGTACCTCCTGAGTATAAACGTAACAGCCAGGAAAAAGCTCTAGGTAGGTCCTGAGACAGCCTTTACAGTTTAAAAAAACAAACAAAAAAAAACCCCACACCTCTGTTTTCTTCCTCATCCATACGAATAAATATGCTGCTTCCCACCTCCTCCAAACAAAGTGACACAAATTTCACTCCAGCATTCATCAGCTTTCTGACCAACTGGAATAGTGACTGGGTTTTGTGCTGAAATTAACCACTGGTCTGCATGCTGCAGAATTAAGCTAATGGGTATGGTTATACAAGTCCCTTCAGGAGATATTTTTTTTTTTCAATTGGAAATCAATTTGCAATGGGAAATCCAAAACGTTAATTGGATGACAAAGCATTAGGGTGATACAGACCAACTCCATCAATAATCCACGTTTGCTATCTGATGCAAGGCCACAGGAGAAAATTTCAGGAGATGAAGAGCAAGCTTGAGGATGCCCAAAATCCCAAGCATAACTGCAGAACCTAAGCTACAGATCCCAAATAACCTGCAGGTACCCATGTTGGTACCTGAATGGCTTTGGGTTGTAACGAAGTTTGAGGGATCGTTACACTGACCAACTAAGCAGTACTGAAATTGTGTATGCTGCACCATAAACTGCCATTAGTTCTTTCCAGTTTTAAAGCATCACACGAGGGCGAACTGATGAGTTTTCAAACAGTGCTGTGCCTGGCCAGCAGGCCCCTATGTCACACCGAGGGAACCAGATGATATTCTATTCGCATGACCACCGAAGTTACCAAAATGAGGAAGAACTGGGCATGGAAATGCTGATTTCTAATTCCATTAAAATCTAACCACGTTCTGTTTTTCCCCCTCACGCTGCTATAAAAAGCCTACGCTGTTTCTTCAGGCTCCCAGAGTCATGTCTGGCACTATGAATGGAAGACGGACTAAAACGAAACAGAAGCAAGAACAGCTCCATGATCTCTCACAAACACCTTCAGATTTTAGCTTATAAATGCAGAAACTTTAATCCTGGCCTCTCTTTTTCTGTACTTCCTATCTCTTCCAAGTGCAAATGGCTCCTAGAGCAGCACTGTTGCTTCCTTTTCTCCTGGATTTCCATGTAAATTTGTTTCACTCCTTATCCATCACCGCTGTTCTTCATTTGCACACCTCTACCTTTGCCCCAAACTGTCTTATTCCCATCGTAAACAGCATTTTCTCAGCATTCCTGCCGGTGCCCTCATAATAGGAACCATGTTTTCAGAGCAGTGTCAAACTCAGTCCAGTGGAAAAAAAGCTCAGCTCCCTCAGTCTGGAGTAGATGCAGGCAAATAATTCTCTTCTACCATGCTCAGTCCCAGCACTGGACTTTTTTTTTTTTTTTTAAACAACACTCTTCCCTCTCCCCTAAACATATAATTATACTATTGCTGATCTCTCTCCTTTCATTTTTTGCTGCATGCAGTTGAACTGGACGTAGAACAGTATTCGTCTTTTACTCCCCATATTCCAATACCAGCCATTTTCAGTCTTTTAAGCCTTATTTCAAGAGTCAGTTCTCAATACAACTGATCTGTGTGTCTTCCAGTTTCCTCCACCCTACCTCCTGACTCGGGGAACACCCATAACTCCCTCCTCCATCATTGGTGTCTTCCCTCCACACCACGACGTGAACTCTGAACACGTTTCTATAAATGTCTGCCAGCAGCTATGACAAAACCGTGCACTGCTTTCAGGAGTTTGTCCTTCCGTTCTGCACGTGGAGCTCTCTCATAACTCATGTTTAAGCTTACTGGGGCAAAACTGAGACTTGATGCTCAGGCATCACTTTATCACGCTGCTTGTGCTCAATACAATGACATCATTCTGCTTTTTTTTCTTTTTTACTCATGCTTCTAACTTGGCAGAAATACACTGGGCTGAGATTTTGAAAGGATTTAGGAAATACAGCAATGTAAGTATAAATAAAGCAGTTACCTATCTGCAAAATCTAATATTAGGACAATACTCAACTATGCGTAACACTTCAAGAAGTACTTTAAATTCTGTCCTAAACCAAGACATACATATAGTAGATAATACTATACAGATTTAGGGGCTACCAAAAACATAGCAATCTTTTTCTTTCCCGTCAGTAAATTCAGAAGAAAACCTCTTCAGCTCCTACTCAAAGTGAAACTCTGCACATGGTTCAGTTATGGAAAGAACCTACTTGTCAGAAACTCGAGATGACAGCAGCAGCAGCGAAGGAAAAGGGAGCTATTTAACCTGAAGTCACCAAGCGTGCCTAGTAAAGACGAAACGATTTTACTTAACGGATTTTAAAACGGCTCACTCCAGCACAGCAGTTACGTCACAGAAGTCACATCTGCACCAGAAGAGGATCTTGAACACAGCAGAGCGGTCGGTTACCCCTTTCTGATCACTCCGAATGCAAAATGCAAGTGTCAGGTCTCCCTAGGAACCTATCTACCCAGCGCAGTACCAGGCCGGGCAGGCGATAGGCTACTCGAGCACCTGCCATTCAGCAGGCTCTGGAAGACACTCCAGGATTAGGGCAATACATATTTATAAAGAGTATTTACACAACCTCTTTAAGACAGCCTACAATTACACAATCGTTCATAATAGCTCAACGGGAGGCATCATCAGCTATTGTTCAGATTCATGCTAACACAAAGGTTATTTTTAAGACATAAAAACACAAAGCCACTTAGGTTTAAGAGACCTACAGGAACAGATTTAATCTATTTTAAGGTTCTCAACCTGCAACCCCACCCCTAAGAAACCCTAT
Source organism: Anas acuta (assembly GCF_963932015.1). Lineage (NCBI taxonomy): Eukaryota > Metazoa > Chordata > Aves > Anseriformes > Anatidae > Anas > Anas acuta. The sequence goes on along the minus strand of NC_088996.1, from coordinate 10,622,294 downwards.
GCCATTGGCATTTCACTACAGAGGCCTACAAAACAAACAGCAAATTAACTTAAGTCTTCATTTCCTTTTGCACCATTAGCATGGAAATCGAGGGACTTTAGCTGTCACAAACAGTTAAAGCTCCAACTCGAGAATCAGGACATTCCCTTTTCCTTCCCAGCCCTACCGTTGGATTGTATACTACATCTTCAGCCGAGAACTTCCATATAACAAAAATCTCATTACACGAGAATTAGCATAGACATTCTAAATTAAACAGGAAGTATAGAGGGAATGTTTGCTAGATTGCTCAAATTGGAATAGAGAAGGGAGTGGTTTTTGAATTCTTCTCATTAACCCATGCATACCTTTTCCTAAAAATCACATTACTATCAAGTCTTCCTTTATGGTGAACTAAGATTTTTAATTTTTAAAGTTAACGCACCAGTTAGCACGAGGTAAAAAATAATCATACAGTAAAAACACTAGACAGGTCCTAGCCCTGTGGCAGAACATAAAAAGCACTCTACACCTGAGCTTTCTCACATATTAAATGAGGACAATTATGTCAGGAGCTCTACATTAATCTTGGTTTTGGAAAACAAGATTATGGATGGAGCTAAGCATCCGTCTGCAACACCAGTGTACCCGTCTGCCACCCAAAACGCTCAAAACCCGTAAGGAGGCCGCCCAGGAATCAATTTTTCCCGTTTCACTGAAAAGCGAAATAGGAACAAGACACAGCACACACCCCGCTGAAAACTCCAAAAAGCAAATCTTACCAGCTGGAATTCTCTGCGCCTGTCGTACGCGTGCTGGATGCCGCTGTCTGCCCAGAGAGCTCTTATGGCCGGGAGGTACTGTAAAAAAACTGCCGTCTCCACCATCCCTTGCACCACCGTGACCGACCGGGTATCAAAAGCCATCATCGTATCTCCATTGCTCTGGTTAGCAGGATCTCCCCATGGGATATGAAGTTTCTCTCTGGCATCTACGAGGACTCTCACACCTTTAACAACATGAAAGAGCAGCGCAATTAGGATTTCTCAGCATCTAATGTTTCACTGGCCTACAAGTCTGCGAGGGTTCAAACAATACCCTCACTCTGTACAATCGAGGTTCAGTAAGACTATGCGCCCAGCAGAAAATAAAAAAGGTTCTGAAAAACTGATTTTAAGTACTACATTTCCAGGTAATATCAAAACTCAGAGAACTGCTACCAGAAAAGCACGGCCTTAATAAACAGTGTAACATCCAAAGTACAAGTTTAACTCCTGCAGAAGTACAGTAATTACTAAATCCCCAACCTATGTCACTATGTAAATAACTTTTACAGATATTCCTCCTTTCCTCTGATCTCCAAAACCATTTTACCGCCATTATATTTACCTGGCAGAAAAACAAGACACAGGAAACATGTTTAAAAGCTCATTTCAGAATACGTTAAAGCATCTGATGGCTTTTTTTAAGATTGCCTAGTCCTTGTATTCTTATTAACTTTGTGTACAGTTATAACTCATTGTAGAGAATTGTCACTGCCTTTAATATTTTCACAGATATGTAGACTACACTTACTAAAGTCACAGCGCTTTCTCAACTCAGTGTTTTACCACTTAAGAGCAGAATGAATTGTTTTACATACAGACTTTCCCACAGTTATTGTAGTTTGTTTTTTTGTTTTTTTTTTTAAGTAAATGCTCTGTAAGAGAAACTGATTATTTTAAACTCGCCTTACACAGGTCTTCAAATAAAAAAAAGACCACTGTGCTGACACTGATAAATCAAATGAACTAAATTCTACTATTAGATTTACTAGTGGCAAAGAAATAATAACCCAGGAAGAATAAGCTACTGTAAAGGCGTGGGGGAAGGTATAAGACGCACTGACAGACTGCTGTAAGATGACATGCCCCTTCAACACCACGGTACTTTTTCAATTCCACTCTGACTGTTGTATCTGTCAAAAGCAATGATTTCAGCAAAAGACGACCTGCAGTTTCTATGGGTATACTCGAGCGCAGTAAGAATTACTTTATTAATAGACTATAACCTCATCAACTTTCCTGTTTGTGATTTTCACTACCTTGCTATTTTTGAGTTTTTTGGACCTGATTTGTGCACAGCCTTGTAAAGCAACTCCCTGAGAAACGGTGGGATTTAGGAGCCCTGTTGAGGGGCTGTACTGTACTGTGCTGCCTCGGGAAACTTGGTTATGACTTTGTCCCAACGTCACCCAGCTCCAACTCCAAACCTGACCAGCAAAAGCAGTGATTTGGGAAGCAGAGAGCAAGCGTGGCAGATACAGGAGGGTGACAGCAGCGAAACCTGGAGCCACGCACCCCGGAGGCGGCTGCTGGGCGAGCTCCCAGCCGGGGGCAGCCCTTTTACCCCCAAAACGAGGGGCTCAAACCCCTTCCCCCGCCACCCCAGACCCAATCACCTCCCCACACCCTACCAGGGGGGTCCTTTTCCCGTCATGAGGGCTCACCCCTCGCCCCAGGGGTCACCAAGCCCGGCTGAGACGAGCCCTGTGAGGGGCCAGGACCGGAGTCTCCTCACTGTAGGGCCGGGGCAGCCACGGGGCGGCCCTAAAACCGGCCCCAGCACCCCACAGCCAGCCCCAGCCCCTCAGGGCGGCGACCCAAGGCTACCACAGAACGGAGAGGCTCCCCAAACACGCACCTTTGATCACATTGCTGTAGATAGTGGCCCGAAACTCCTCCCGAGCCGCCCGATCCCAATCCTGCCCGTGGATGATCCTCATCTGCTTGAGGAAGGTGGACTTGCCGCTCTCCCCGGCGCCCAGCAGCAGGATCTTCACCAGGCGCTTGACGTAGGTTTTCTCGCGGTTCAGGCACTTGTCGATCTCCTTCGACTTGCGCTGCTGCTCGGCCTCGCCGCTGGTCAGCAGGCAGCCGGGGAAGCAGCCCGACAAGACGGAGCGGGACGGCAGGAAGTCCGCCATCTTAGCGCACTCTGCCAGCCAGGGGAGCGGCCGCCCGGCCCGGCCCGGCCCGCACCAGCCCGCCCTGCGCAGCGCGCATGCGCCCCCCGCCCCGCCTCGCCTCAGCGCCGCCACCGCCCCGCCCGCGCGTTGCCCGGCCTGACAGGAAATGGCGGGAAGCGCGGCGCCATGGTGGATGTGAGGCGCTTCCCCCCCCAACACACACACATCTCGGGGTGCTCAGCCCTCGGTGAAGTGTTCTCGGCGAGGAAATAAAATGGTTTTATACTAAAATATATTTGTGGCTCGAGTGGTTTTGTGGAAGCGGGCTCAACGTTTCGGTGTGCACTGCTTGGTTCCGCTGAGGAGAGCGTTGCTGTGCTGCTGGGTGATGGCAACAAACTGGTTATAAATGAAGTCTCAACTAAATCTGAATTTTGCAATATTTATACTTAAAAAAAAATAAAGTATACACTCTCAATCTGAATTTTGTAATATTTATACTTATAAAATAAAGTATGCACTCCCAAATCTCCACCTTCTTTATTAATATTGACCATTTTCTCAACACGAATTATCACTCCATATATAACACGCTGAACGAACACTGCTGGCCTCCCAGCGGGGCTTGGCCCTTGAATGTATTTAATAGTGAAGTTTTCCTAAAAGTTAATGTCCCTTCACGTGATGGGTAAAGCGAGTAATATACATAAGACATGCAAGGATTGAAAATCCCACTTCTTGTGTGATCCATCCCTCAGCACAATTATTCTGTTAATCATTTGTACAACATGAAAAAATTACCCTACACTGTCACATAAACCAGCGTAGTGTGAGGTGACACGACACTGCCAATGCAGGACTGCGCTGCCAAGATGTGGTCCACGGGATAACCGGCAACCTTAAATGTTCATCTCTCCTTACATCTCAAATGTGATGCCTGCTATCTTTTCTCTCGGCATGTTTCTGCTTTTTCTAACGATAATCCTAAATTAGAAAATAGGAAGAAAGGATGGAGGAAACTGAGTTGAATTTAACTCAAGGAAATATCACTGTGCCTTTACTGGAAGGGTCTCCTTCCACATGGCTTTGCAAAAAAGAAAACAAAACAACATTTCTTATAGGAGGGCAGGATGTGGTATAAAATTCATATAGTCACCTAATAAGCACATCCTGGTGGTTTTAGTACAGACATGGAAGACAGTAATTCGTGAGCTCTTGTCCAAGGTTTTAAAACAGTGATTGCCTCCTTTCTGAGAAGCAAATTAACACCTACCAGTGAAGTATAACAACAACAAAAAACGCAGAAGGCAGTAGATGCAGTTTAGGAAAAATGAAAGTTGTGAAGCAGAAGAGGTAGCTGACAGCCAGGCCTGTGCAGGAATGCCATAATGAGTCCTTCTCTTCCAGGCCGTCAGCAAAATGCACCTAAAACCTGGGCGGCAACAATAACAGGGGAAGGAATGAAGAGTAATAGCTATTTCTTGGTGTCTTTCAACAGCAAAACCACCTTCCTAACCCAGGATATCCTTCACCAGAGGTCAGATCTGCTTCAGGATAGCCAGGTGTCTCCTAGGTCTACCTGTGCTTCCTTCAAGGCTGCTTCGGTCCCTCATCAGCTCTCCCTGGCAGTCTCGGTTTTGCCCTTTTCCTTCCTCTTTTCCCTCTTTTTGTGTCACTGCCCACCCACTCTCCTTCCCAGTGACTTGCTGGAGCCTCTCCCTGCAGCCGCAGTGCTCCAGGCAGCTGCTTCCTGCTGGCCGTCCCCGGGCAGCTCCCTGTCACTGCTGCTGGCTGCCACCCCACTCCCAAATTTGTCACCTTCTTCTCTGATACTCGCGCTCCACATTTCCAGCTGTCCACGTCTCCTAAGGGCTGGGCCATCCGTGGCTTGCCCTCAGTGCTGCCATCGCTCCTCTCCCTTTCACGTTCCCAGCAGTGGCCAAGCCCTTCAGAGCCTCCTAGGTGCATCGTTCCCAATCTCCTGGCAAACCAACGTGGCCCTCAGGGTACTGCAGAGAAGGAAGGGCTATTCCTGCTCTGAGGATGGCAGATTTCCATGGAGAGGAGACTGAATGTTAGCCGGCTCAGCAGGGGAAGCCAAATAGCTCCGTCCTGCATCAGGTGTGAGCGAGCCCAGCTGCATCCTCTCTCCCAAGCAGCCAAGTTTCATCTCCAAGGCAGGGTGCACAAGGTTTTTCTGTTTTCCTTTTTTTTTTTTTTCCTTCCCCTTTGACACTTCTTAACTTAGTATTCCTGTCCCTGGAAAGTCCAGGAGTGATGGGAAATGAATCTTTGCTGCCCATTCCTGCTCACGGCTCTTCCCATGTGGCAGCTGAGGAAGCCTCTCGCTTGGAGTGCGTGTGCCCTGCCACACAGGACAATGGGCTGGGGAGATACTGCTTCAACCATTGCCTTATTGGGAGACCTGAGATTAAGTCATGCCTCTCTCTCTGCCAAGTTTGCACTCTTTTTTTTTGATAAACTGCTTTGAAATCTTCCTGGAAGGAACTGCGTACCGAAATTCAGCCTGAGCTTGACACACTTGCAGGGCCATTCTCACTGATTCATTTACGTTACTCCTTCCTTCCCCTCACCGCCGGCCCCTGTTTCCTTAGATAGAAAGGTAGTTACTCACCACATGCCTTTTGTGTTGCATGATGAACTTCTGATGTGTGAAGAAGGGGCAACCACGTAGGAAATGTGATCTTTAAACCTGGGGGGATTCCACCTGCAGCGCTTTCCACAAGAGAAAGCGACAAGAATTGTTGCTTCATCTGGTGAGAGTGAAAGTTACCCACAGGGACTTCACAAGGAGGACCAGAAGACACAGTTTAATTCTGAGCAGACCTTTCCCTGTGTGGAACAGGTCAGGAATAACACAGGGAACCAGAAATTAGTGGGAAGGCAGTGAGCCTGCAAGGCTTGTGCCAGCCCTCTGTCTGCTGCTCTGCCCCGCTGTCCAAGCCCATTGCTTTCCTGACTCACAAATTCACACAAATAACTGCAGGACTGTATCGGGGACAGTAAATGTCTCTTTGCTCTCCACCAGTGAGGGTTTTGTCATTAAAGCCCAGGGCTGTCTGCCCTTTACAAGCTTGTCTAATCAGCTTTAGATGCCTCGTGCTTCACGTGGCAAATCTGCCATGGTGCATTAAGAGCTGGGGTAATTCACCTGGGCAGCAGGTGAAGCGCGGCTCATCTCTGATCTCTGTGTTTGCTGGTTTGTGTCATTTCCAGATGTTATCATCGCTGAATTTATATCGGGTGTTTTTCTAACAAAGACACGAGGTAGTTTTGTAACAGGCAGAGACGTGCTCATAAGTTTTATTTGAGCTTGTCAGGGAAGAATAGAAATTGAAAAAATCCAAACCTGGGCTACAAGGAGGGTGTCAGGGTGGGACAGCAGGGTCTAACATTGCCAGGAGCTTCAGGGCTCGGCAAGGTTAGAGCTCCCACCTGAGCTGGAGCTCCTTCCAGCTATTTCTCCTGGATCTCCTGCAAGGAAGTTTTGGTTTGTTTTTTTTTGAATTCATGGGTAGCCCCAGTTTTCCAAAGTGTTTCTCCTAACTAAGACACCTAGATGCCTCAATGGCACATGTAAAGGCAGTATTTTGGGGTGAAATGACTGGTTGTGCTCCTCTGCATGGGGTGCATGCAGTTGGTGGTAACTAATCCTTTATTTAGGCCGGTGTTTGTGTCTCACCTGGGCTGCTTCTGGGTCCTGCAGGGGGGCAGCGCCAAGAGCAGTTCAGAAAAAAAAAAAAATAAACATCTGTAGTTTATAAAGAGTTTTCCCAGTTGGCTTACAAAACCAAGAAATTGAGCTACATCTGAGTGCCATTTGCCCTGGTATCATGTCCAGGAGTTACAGACATCCTATTCTCCTGCCGATATCTGTCTCACTTTTGTTCGCTACCACCTTCAAAATGCCTGCACGCTTTCACTGTTTTTTCCCTTTCTTTGTTTGACTCCCCTTGTAATTCCCTCTCTCCTGTTTGCCCACGGAACAGGCAGTGCCACCAGAGTTTCTGTCGTCTTGGCACTTTTAGAGGGCCTGAGGATCTGAGGATTTTGAGAAACCCAACAGCAACTCAGCACTTGAATTAGGAGGCACTGCAAGTGCGTGCAGAGCTCTCCTCCTGCTCCTTCTGTCAGGCAGCTGATGCCTTGAAGCATGAGGTAGGCTAACTTTGATACGAGTGTGTGGAATGCCAGAGGTTACTCATCGGCATCAAGTTAGCAAGCAGCACAGACCGCAGCACGGTGGAAAAGCCTCTGGAAAGTAAGGAGTGTCTGCGAGCCAGCGGCTGCTGTGACTCACGCGGGGATTTCACATGGGAATGGCTCCAAGCAGATACAGGAGAGGAGCCTTCCAAAGCGCTGGCTTGTTCAGACGCTGTGAAAGAGCAGAGATGGAGATAAAACTTCCACGAGGGCAGCAGAGCAATGCCTGTGCCTTCAGGGTGTCGGTATGAGGGGAGGAAGCTCTGTTTGAGCCAACGTGCTTTCCTGAAGCACATGAGCACAGCGTGGCATGTCGGAGCTGTCACAAAGTGTGGTGGAAATGGACCTGCAGTGTGTGGCTGTACTCAGGCAGCACCTATAGGTGTGCAAGGACAGAAGGCACCGTGCCCACCCGGCGGGCAGGAGACCCAGGGAATGCCCACCCTGAGCCCTGGCACCATCAGCTGCGGTGTGTGGGGTGTCCCAGCCCCCTGTGCTCCCCAGCAGCAGGAGGAAATTCCGCCCTTCACCCGAGCGACCCCACAAACCCCGCTCACAGTTTCCAGCGCTGCCATCATGTCCCGATCCCCCACCCAGCAGTGTGAGTCGTCTGCCTCGCGAGGAAGCGCCCCGTAACCCTGCGGGCTTCCTCCAGGCACCGTTACTCACCCTTTCCTCGCATGACAAATCCACCCAAGCCCCAAAACCACGCGGGCAGGCCCGGTGACAGCCGCTGCCATTCAGGGCACGAGTGCCTGAGCCCCTGCCTGTGGCCACAGCACCCTGCGCACCCTGCGTTACCCCTGCCAGGAGCATTTTGGGGAGGGTTTCTCCCTGATTCTGTGATGGGAGCGCTGTGTGGGGGCTCTGCAGGGAACCTGCTGGGGACAAATCCCTGCCTGCCCCCCACGCCTGGCCCCCAGAGCCCCCCAGGAGCAGCCCCCAGACCCCAGAGACCCCCAGAGGCAGCCCCCAGAGCCCCCCAGGGGAAGCCCCCAGACCCCAGAGCCCCCCTGGAGCAGCCTCCAGCTCCCAGAGCCCCCTAGGGGCAGCCCCCAAACCCCAGAGCCCCCCAGGAGCATCCCCCAAAGCCCCCCAAGGGCAGCACCCAGACCCCAGCACCCAGAGCAGAATCCGACCCTGCCCAGACCACGCCCACCCGCGCCCAGACCACGCCCCCGCACCCCCAGACCACGCCCACCACGCTGAGGCCACGCCCCCCTCCCGCTCCCCACTAGCGCCCCGAGGCGGCAGCCGCGCCGCCCCTCGCCTCTATGCAAATGAGCCGGGGGCGCGGCGGGCGCTGATTGGCTACGACGCGCGGCGGAGGCTCCGCCCCCTTAGGGGGCCGGGAGGCGGCGGTGGCGAGGGGCGGCGGGGGGCAGGTGCTGCCCGGCGGGCACGGCTCGGCTCGGCTCGGCCCCGCTCCGCTCCGCAATGACCGTCACACGGCTGGACCAGGGGCAGCGCTACCGGCCTCGGATGGCCTTCCTGAAAAAGGTGAGCTCACAGCCCGCCTGGCAGCGCTGGGGGTTACGCCGGGCTCGTATTAAGCCATGTCGTGACATGCGATGCTGTGTCGTGACATGACATGCTATATCGTGACATGCCATGCTATATCGTGCCATGCCGTGCCATGCCATCCTATGCTATGCCATGCTCGAGGCAGTGCTCTCAGATGGTCCAGGCAGGGGTCCCCTTATCCACCCCACGCCCAGCCACCCGAGCATCCCGCCAGGCTGCGGCTCCCCGGAGCCTTTTTGGGGTCCGTGGGGTCCCGTCCCCATCCCCGGGGCTGGGACCTGTTGCGGAGCCACCTGGAGCCCTGCTGGCACCCGCCTGGGTTGCGGTTAGGGGGCTGGGGGCGAGCTGGTCAGAAGTCACAGGGGAAAAGAAATCTGCAATTTTGATTTATTTATTTAGAATTGCTTCAGATGAATTACTGTGACAGTTTTTCTCCCTCTCCTATGTGTTTCCCCAAAAACCGTGTCATTCCCTAGGGGAAATCCCATCACACACGGTGCCCGGCCACCCACTTCTGCTCCGTGTTACGGCCTGCGGTGCGTTCCCAGTGCTCCCAGCCCCTGCCTGCTCCTAGGGCACACATCCTGGCCAGCTGCTCGCTCCCTGCCTCTTTCCACTTTTTCTTTTTCCAGAAACGAGCGTATTTGTGACCAGAAACAGTTGAAGGAGTGGGAAGACGCATGCCCACGCGTTTGGATGCGATGTGTAATCTTGTAAAGCATTCGGTGTGTTTTTTTTCCTGCAGCATTCATTCAGAAGTGTAACCGGTTTTAGCCCAGCTGCTATCTGCCGAGGTTTCAGAAAGCAGAGTGTTAAGCTAGCTCCCCTGCCACCCACCTCTCCTGCCCGTGGCTTATCTTGTTGAGTGGAATTAGCTGGATTCCCAGCGACGAGCACAGCCCCCAGCCGCTGCTCGAATCACAGCTCTCCTGCAACGCCCCCGACCTGAGGAGCTGGGGAGGTTCTGGGGGAAAAAAGGGGGGAAAAATGAGGCTGTTCAGCACTCAGGTGAGAGCCCGGCACGACAAGAGCCCCCCTGTGCTCCTCTTACTGGAGGAAGCAAGGAGGAGATTTTCTTCAGGGCTGTGTCTTTCGAGGTAAATTTGGCTGGGGAGCCCTGCCGGAGGAAACACGCTGGGCCAAACTCTGCACTGAGTAACACCCCGCGGGGTTTTACGCAGGAGCGCGAAGGAGAAGCTGTGTGCTTTGGGAAAACCTCCCCCAGCCGTGCTTCAGCTGCTCCACGGGGGTGTAGGCATCCTCGCAAAGCGCTCGGAGTTCCTCAGGTGGGAAGAGCTGTGCAAGCACAGCAGCTCACTGAGCAGCAGAGGATTCGAGGAGTTCTTGCTCTAGCCCTTAGGAAGGGGAGCTCCTGGACGGTCAGCAGGCCAGCTTCGGCTCTCACCTCTGCTTCCCTTCCTCCTCTCTTTCTTCCAGACCTCAGGGAAGCTGTGGATGAGCCTCAGCTCTTACAGTACCTGTGCTGATGGCTGTGGCCCCGGGGCACAGCCCTGCCACTCCGCAGACCTTTCGTGACTGTCCCCGGTGGGATCCAAGTGCCTGGCACGCCTCCAGCGAGCGCTCTGCGGGCTTAGAGCCTCGAGGAGCTAAAATCCTGGAGAGAAGCTTTGTTAATTGCTTAAGTCCGGGCTCGTGCTTTGCCACCAGCTGGCACGGATGCCGTAGCTGTGGTTCATGCCAGCAGCACAAGGGGTTGCCTGCGGGTCCGTGGTGCCCTTACAGCCACGATGTGTCTCCAGCAGGCTGCTCGTGGCCGGAGCAGTGCCGTGGTCAGACAGGGGAGATGAAAAGGGGTTTGCTCTGGGGGTGGGCAGCGCCGTGTACCTGCTGTGGGGCTGCTCTGCGGGCCTCGCTCTTCGTGTCTGACCCCCAGGGGAACCAAGGAGCCCCCCAGGGCTCTGTGATGCTCCCCACAAAATGCCCGTGACTGATGCTGAGGTTGATTTATTATGTTTTTTTTTTCCTAAACTGCCAAGAAAGTCCCTGAGGACAGGGAGAAAGCCCCCAAAAGGCACATTTCAGGCCAGATGCTGCGATGGGACTTTGCCTGGGGCTGTGCTCGCCGGCAGCTGGTGGGCTGTGTGCTTTTCCTTGCTGTGCTCCAGGAGCTGCATCGTGACTCAGAGCTGGTGGGGAGGGTTTGCTGGATTTGCCTCTGCCTCCTCCTTGCTCTGGTCCCCGGTGGCTGGGCAGCTCCTCCTGGACCTGCAGCAGGGCCAGGGGCTTCTCATCCCAGCACCCTCATCCCACAGAGGCTCTCCAGCTTCTCTTCATCCCCCTGGCTGTTTGCAGAGGGGTGTTAGTGCTGGAATTGGGGTGTCACTGGAAGGAGCCCTTCAGGAGGCTCCTGTTTACCTGAGGCCCCGTACGCTGCTGGAGCTGAGCTGCCAGGAAACCTGTGGGTGGTGTGATGCCCCGTCTGTCCTGCCCCATCCCCACAGATGAGGTGGGCAGAGGTGAGCCCCTTCCTCGTTCCCCATGGTCTCCTAGGGACGAGAAGCTCGTGCCCTGGTGAGGCCGGGCACACAGCTGCCCTTTGCTTTGGGTTTGCTTCCTTGTGGGTTTAATTGGCAGTGGGGTTGGCAGCCTGATGGGGAAGGGCAGAGGCAGCCACAGCCCTCCTTTCCCCATTTACAGTCCTCCTTTCCCCATTTACAGCCCTCTTTTCCCCAGTTACAGCCTCAGGGTGTGTGTGTGTGGGGTGGGAACAGGCCTCCAGCCCTCACCGTTGGCTAAGGAAAAGCAGGAAGTTTTAGCTGGGTAACAAGGGACTCTTCTTTTATTTTCTTTTATATTTTTCCTGATCATCACCAAATATGCAAAGCAGGACTGTCGTAAACAGAAAAAAAAATAATGGAGTTAGCCTTGCGAGGCTGGAGTAACGAGGGAAGCGTGTGCTGCTACCTGGGGAGGTGTTTGGGGTTTTTTTACAGGTGGTGCGAGGCTCTGGGGGGGACCAGAGCTGGGCACACGGTCACGGCGGAGGCTGCAGGTGTTTAATTCCAGCACCAGAGCTGCTGGAAAATTCCTCATCTTTCCATCCGAAGCACATCAACCGCTGGTGAGCACCTCGCAGGGAGGCCCCTCTCCATCCTGGGGGCTCCCGAAATGCTTTTTCTTACCGCTGCTGGCTTGGAGAGCTTCGCTCTGCACATCACAACCCCGCTGAGCGGTCGGGAGGCAGTTTTCCTGTTGTCTTCGCTGCGGTTTTTGGGGTGACGCCGCCCCCGTGCCGATGCTCCGGCTGGCCCGGCGGGACTCCTCGGCGGGGTTCGAGCCTTGTGGCAGCTCGGTGCTCGAGGCGAGCTTGCTCCAGAGCCCGGCTCCTCTCGTATTTACCTCTCTGCACGTCCCCCACCCATCGACCGAGGGCAGGAAGTGGCTTCTCGCCCTGCAGAGCTCAAACCAGGCGCTGCTTCCCCGGCCCAAAGCGTGACAAAATGGGTGACAGCCCTTAGCAAAGCAGGGAAATATCCTCGCTGGGTTTTAACCAGCTGGTGGGCTCCTCGTCTCCAGCAACCTGGAACGAGCTGGGCTTCCCCTGGGAGAAGGGGAAGAGGCAGGCTGAGCTGGGGTTTGCCCGGTGTGCAGCAATTTGGTGGCAATGAGCAGCCTGAATTTACCTCCCGGTGTCCCTGCGGGGTGAGGAGATGCTGCCTGCGGAGCAGAGGGTTACAGAGAGGCTAAGGGAATTCCCCGAGATCCCCTGCATTTGCTTAGGGGGATCTTGGGGGTTTGAACTCAATATGAGGTTCCTAAATCAATGCCCTACCTGTGGGACCGTCCTGCTTCATCCCATATTGTGTGGGTGCACGGGCGCCTCTCCATGGGGACTTGCTGAGGCTGAAATTGGGACCCAAGTGGTTGCAGAGCCATGTGAGCTGGAGAGAGGGAGGACCTTCATCTCAGAATGAGTAAATTAGGGTCTCGCGGCTCTCTTGCACAAGAAAAGTCCCGTTCCTCATCCTCAGGGCTGAAGCTGAACCCACAAGTCTCAGATCTCAGAAGGTAACCAAGGAGGTGACGACTTCGTCTGTGCTGCATCTGGCCAAGATGGTGCTGTCACCAAAATGGGTTCGGCTCAGTGGGTCAGTTAAAATGTCTTTAAAAAATCATCACGTTGCATTGGTTTGGGTCTGGTTTTGCTATTTTGAAGTATTTTATGGGAGTATTTATATCGAAGTACTTGTGTGAGATGTTAGCAGCCCTCTCTGTTACAGTCATAATTTGCCACTGGCTTTAAACACAGTTGAAAATACATTTTTACTGTCAAGCCCAGATTGCATCCTGTCACTACAGCTTAAATCCTCGCTGAACTTGGCAAGCCCGGGGACCAAAGTCACTGTGGTGCCTGTGGAAACAATGCCCCTCATTGTGCCGGGGTGTCATCAAGTCCCGTTCATTAAATTCACTGATCCCAGCTAAAAAGCTACTGCCTCTCTGAATGGAAGTGCGGAGAGACCGAATCGGTCCTGGTGGGGCAATTTGGATTGAATATCTCCGGCAGCAGAAGGCAAAAGGAAGAGCATCTTCTGCAGACCCCTCACCTGAGCAGGAGGCTTGTGCTCCGTTAGGGTTTTGCTGTCAGGATGTGAAATGTAAGAGAAGGAAAATGCCTTTGAAAATCCCCAGCTGTGCTTCCTCAGGTTGGGCCCTTCTCATCTCCCCAGGGCTCTCGCTTCTTGCTCAGCCCCACAGCAAAGCGTGGGGCTTTTCCCGGTGCTCTTCTTGGTTGTTCTCTGCAGACCAGAAGCAGAACCTTTGCTGGCTGGGTGACGGCCAAAATATTGCTTGTTTTCTTGGTGCGTGGTGCAATACCTACAAGTGTGCACAGCTGGGGTATTTTTGCAACAAAAGCAGCTTTCCAGATTTTATTTCCTTCCTTTTTTTTTTTTTCTTTCCCCTTATTGCCCCAGCCAGGAGCCCACTGAACCAGAGAACTTTGATGGGTAGCAGAGATTTCTGTCAATAAAAGAAAAATGTTGCGGTGTTAGGCCTGTTAAAAAAATAAAAGAAAAGCTAAGAATTATTTAACGTTTCTCTCTCATGGCATGGTTAGTTCCTGTCCCTCGTCTGCACACCCTGCCTGTGCATGTGCTGTCTGTAGGAGGCAGTGACACTGAGTCAGCACAAAAGCTGACATCGGCTTTTGTAGGAGGAGTAGGAACCCTCCTGGAAAGGGGAGGTGTTGAGGTGTTGCATCCATTCCTGGGATGCTGCTGGGAGCTGCAGAGGTGCTGAGCTCCCTCCTGTAACCCATCCCATTATGTGTTGCAGATCGAGGCGCTGATGATGGAGATGCAGAACCCAGACACGGGCATCAAGACACAGACGCAGAGGGTGATGATCACCAACATCCCCCATGCCATGGCAGGTAAGAGCTTCTCTGGGGTCCAGGCCAAAAATTTTATCACGGAAAAACTGTGTGTGCAGGCTCCTTGGCCACCCCTGCGTTATTGCTTCATGGGGGCACGTTGGAGCCCATGTTCCCAATGAATATTTGCTGTATGGCCCATGAGATCTCCCTTTATCTTCCTCTCACTCGTGTCTTGTTTCGTTCCTAGCTCTTTGAATAAGAGACACAGAGATTTCTAATCACACACTTTCAGCTATTTCACATGAGTTTCTCTTAGAGCAGAGGTGAACAGGTGCTGCAGCCTCCAGACCTGGAGTATTGCTGGCAATGCGGGGTCACAAATAAGGATAAATATTAAAATCTGATTAAAAGAGGCAGAGTGGAATCGAAATGAGATATCATGCTTCAGAAATGAGCAACAAGCAATTAGTCTCCCCTTTAACATTTTCTGATAATAATCATTTTTCTTCATCATGCAGGAAAAGAACAAAATATTCAGCCCACTCCTTTGCCTCTAAGTGACAGCTTTCCCTCCTTCAAGCAGGCTGGAGAAGAAACAAGACGTGGAGCTGGGTTGTAAGGTGTCATGTCTAGCGGTACAGGCAGCTCTTAGCACAGTCTCCTTTGTGCCTGCTAGCTCCTTTCACAGGGCAGCAGCAATGCACCACCAGTACCTCCGCTCCCTGTTCTCCAAGCCTCCACAAAAGCCCTTGTGGGGGACCTTCCACTATAAATATTCACACATACTGAACCAATGTTTCCTCCTGATTTTTATTTTTTTTTTTTCTGCAGAACTTTGAAATTCAGAACACAAAATCCCCCTGAAACCAAAGAGCTTGCTGTGGGCAGATCAGGAGAGAGCTCAGCCAAATAGCTGAATTCATCCCGAGCATGATTGTGAAGCCCTGTAGGCTCTGCATTTTGTTTGCCCTGGTTTTTTTTCCCTTAAATGCAGAAGCAGAGGCACAGAGGTTTAAGGCAGTTGCCCATGGATCCAGTCAGAGTCAGTGAAAGAATCATAGAATCATAGAATCATAGAATATCCTGAGTTGGAAGGGACCCTTAAGGATCATCAAGTCCAACTCTTGACACCGCACAGGTCTACCCAAAAGTTCAGACCTGGGTAAGGAGAAGTTGGGTGAAGCTCATTCTCACGAGCATCCTCCACGTGTTGTAGCATATCCAGAGCCCGGCTCACACAGCTGTCACACAGCAGACCTTGTTGAGGTGCTCTGCATCTGCAAAAGACGTGTTCTTGCCTCCCCTAGCCCTTACTGCATGGTTAGGGCAGAAAAGTTCCTCCTGCAGTGCAGATGACGTGCCAGCCACACCAAGTGCAGAGGGAACAAGTACTTCTCCTGATGTCTGGCGGGTGTGAAACACCACTTCCCAAAAGGCCGTGGCTGGCTGGTGTGGAGGGAAGATGCCCGTTGCTGCTCGTTGTCTTTGCGTGCTGTGGGCTTTGTTCTGCTTCCTTAGCCAGGCTTGCTGCACGTTACCTCTCGCACAAGGCATGCATTTTAGTCCAATTCTGCTAGGCAAGGGAGTTGCAGTCTCCTTGCACCGCAGTCATCACTCTCTAAACTGTGATGGTTTTGGTGTTGCAAGAGTTGCATGTGTACTGGTTGGCTTCTGGGTGTTGCCTAAGAGACTAATTCGTTTTTAATAAAGGGATGGTGAAGACAGGAGGGTGATTCAATCAGTGGATGCAGATGCACAGAGGAGAGCTCGGGTCTTTGCGTGCAGGCAGCCAACTAGGTGGATTCAGCATCAGTAAAATGGCTTACAGCCGAGGAGACAAAGAAATGTTCGTGTTCAATGCGTGCCTTTGGGAGAAAAAGCTTACAGAGCGAGCTGTCTAGAAATGAGTGATGAGATAATCCTTTAATTTCATCTATTTCAGGAAGCAGGCAGTAGGATAAGAGCTCTAAGCCCCTATTAGAAAGCTAAGTCATCACTGCAATGTCAAGAAAGGTCAGCGTTTCGATCTGCAATCCTGGGAGACTTTTGGAGGAAAAGGCCAATAACTGATCAGGAGTTGAGTGCGTTTTCCTCTGGTCCTGTTTACGTGGAAGGAGGTTAATGCAATTTGCCTCCCAGAACAGAAAACTAAAACCAGTGGATGTTCGTGCTGACCGGGGTAGGACTGACCAAAACCAGGGGGAGATGGAGAGTTTGTGAAGGCAGAGATCTTGTTTGGGTTTCACGTGGCCTGTTACTGCTGCAGCTTGGATCTCAGACCTGGATACCCTTCTGCTCTGAAACTCGTATCCCTTAGAGGGCTGGAGGGGACTGGTCACCGGGCTGTTATTACAATCAGGACAGGACCATGCTCTGTGAACCCGGAGATGCTTTGCAATGAATCTTTCAAGGCAAGATTTGCAAAACAAGGGGCACTTCCCTTTTCCCGTGAGTGTAAGCGGTTGCACCACCCAAGTCACCCAGTGGTTGGGGTTTAAGCGTTGCTCAGGCCGTGTGTGCTTCTGTACACCTGAGTGTGTCCTCCTGAGTTCCCTGCCTGCCTCGTGCTCCTGCTCCCAGACAAAGACAGACACCTACACGGACAGGAGAACGCCAGGATGACAGCATGGCCAGGGAGATATCAGCCGTGATATTTGCAAGAAGGGGTCTGTGCAGTCCCTGGGCTCCAGAGACAGCGGTAGGTGAGGAGTGGAGAGGTCTCCTTTTGGCCTGCAGATTGCACACTCCTGCTTTCGAGTGCCTGATGTGTTCTCTGCTTTACAGGTAACGACATACTGCAGTGGATTCTCCAGCGTTTGCAGATCACTGATGAAGGTGGGTAAAAATGTAAAAAGTGATGTGCAAATTTGAGCTGTAAAACTTTAAGATCTGCATAGACAAAACCTCCTAGATGAATTCTCTCCTGAGTAGTAGCTCACTTCCAAATTCCAGCTCAGTGTTTCCGTGCAATCAAACATCTGCCTTCTCTGTTTTCAGAGGCACTACACCTGGGGGACCTGTTCGTCAAATATGGGTACATCTACCCTCTTCAGGAGCCAAAGAATCTCACCCTGAAGACAGACGGTAGTCTGTACAGGTTCCAGGTGAGTTACACCTTGTGTAAAGTGAGGGAGCTCAGCATGAGGTTTGGAAACAGGCTCCGAGGGCAGTTCCCCACGAGCTGGAGCCACGAGGCCCTGCGCTGTAGCCGTGCGAATCACTCAGATTATGGGAGGAAGGAAGAAGGGATCCACAGAGCAGCCTCAGACCAGTTCCCCCAGCCTGATGTCAGTGCTGGGTATCAGAGCACGGTTTACAGACAAACCGTGATACTTCCTTTAACTAAATTAGTGTTCCTGCTCAGCTTTAAAATAGCTGTCCTTTCCTGCAAATGTATGCTTCCTTCCAGCTTTAATGCAGCAAGTGGAATCTGTGAGTGATTGTAGCATGATGTGGGGAGGCTGAATAGTGAATGCACAAAACCCACAGTAAAGGTGGGGTATTATCGAGGTTCACGGCTGGAGAGCTTCCACTATGATGGGAAATTAGGGGTACTTTGAATGAGAAGTCTGTTTCCCTCATGCTGACAAATCAGGCTCCAGCATCTCAGTCCAAATGCCCAGGCAGCAGTGTAAGGTTGGCCACGTTGAGTGGCTGCAGGGCAGAAGTGGGGTTGGCATCGGCAGCCTGGTGACCCCGATTCTTCTCCTGTAGCCGTCCTGCACCGCCGCATGTGCTGACACTGCTAAGGAGCTCAGGTTCTCAGCGGGGCAGAGGAAAGGTTTCTTCTCCCTCTGGTGTGGGCAGTGCTGTGTGCTGCTTGGCGTGAGTTCAAGGCTGTTGTGCACTAGCAAAAGGCTTGTTTTTTTCTGCAGACGCCGTATTTCTGGCCCACGCAGAGCTGGCCTGCTGATGACACAGACTACGGTACGTGATAGCGTTGTATGTGTCTAGGAGGGATATAACCAGTCCACGTGTTTGTGCTTGCAGTCCTGTGACCAGCCCTTAGGTTTTCTTTTGTACTGTTTCGTGAACAATTGTGTGTGATGCTGAGCGGAGGGAATGCTCTGGATGTGCACACCTTGCTGTGCCCTTGGTGATGTGACGTGCTTAAAGTCCTCTTACATTCCAACAAGTTCCATCAGACTGGAATGAATCTAAAATGCTCTGCTGTGTACAGAAGACTTTAAACACAAGGTTAGATTTCCCTAAATCCTTAAGTGTATTTCTGGATATGAGCCCAAGGCTGTCTTCCTGAAGGTTCAAATCCAGCCCTGCATCCAGAGATGGTTCTTTCTGTACATCATGCACAGTGCCTACCAATATCTCTTGACAGCTCTTCCCTCTCAATCTTTTGCTGCCATGATGATGCCTTTTACTATTGGGCTGGTGATGAAACTAGGGCTGATCAGCTTGATTTGCTCCTCTGGGCTGTGCAGTTCATGGATGAGTTTGTTTATGCCAAGATTGTCCTCTGTGGTTTTATCTATGTTTTATCTATGTAGAACTTCTGGAAAAAAAGCACATTTTACATTGGAATGCTTTAAATAGAACTTGGAAGAAAACATTGGCCTGTAACTGGAAAACTTGGAGGATGAACTCTAAGAAACCTCAACATCTTAAAGATTTGTCCCAGTATAGTTTGACCCCTGAAGCCCTGCCTGAGCTCCCAGAGGAGGAGGAGCTGCTGGTGGAAGGCACACGCCACCGTGGTTGCTCCCCACCAACACACTGCCTTGCGAAGTGCTGGTGACAAAGCAAAGCAGCAGGTTCATTTTTCTTCAGTGAGCTTTTGTGAGCTTGGAGCTCATGCCCAGGAGGGAATTATAACAGACCAAGGTCCCTGTGTTTTCCATGGGGGCAATTTATTAATTATTCTTGAATTTGTTGGTCTAAGTATAGCTGACCGCTTGTGTGCTTCTCCACCCGCAGCAATTTACCTAGCAAAGAAGAACATTAAGAGGAAGGGGATTTTAGAAGAATATGAGAAGGTAAGGAGATGCTGTACTCATTCCACTGCAACCCCCTAAGTTGCTGTGTAATTTGTAGCCCTCCATTGCTGTGAAAGGGGCATGGCAAAAATCATCTCTTTTCAATGAGGCGTTACTCCATTTGTGTCAAAAGCCAAAGCTGTGGAATTGAAATATTTGGCTAATGCAGAAAAATACTCTTAATTCAGTGACAATTTTAGCAGGAGTAATTGCTCTCCTTGCTATGGCATTTCAAATTGTTGCAATTCATATAATTACATTCAGAGCAATCCAGATTTTTTGGCTCAGTTGCCAGCCTGGCCTGGTGGAGCTATGGAGAGTGAAGAAAACCCCAGTCTGGGAGCACCTTATCCAGAATTTTCACACTAACTGCTTTTTCATTTTTATTCCAGGAACATTACAACATGCTCAATAAAAAAATAAACTACAAGTGGGATTTTGTTATTATGCAAGCCAAAGAGCAGTATAAGTGAGTTGACTTGCGTTCTGTTATTTGCATCACTGGGGAGGGTATGAGGAGGCAGAGCTTTCCTGTCTCGGTACACAGTTAAATTACAGCTTCAAGCATAAACTGCAGTTTTAAAATAACTTGTGAGTGCTCCTCAGGATGGTGAAATAAAGATGCTGTTCATTTTGGGCTGAGGGGTTCTCCATTGGACGTGGAAACTTTGCTCACTACACACACCACAAGTGCAGGATTTCAGCCGTTTCCAAATGACTGGACACCTCCTTGTGAAGTCTCACCCTCACCTGCTGCACCTGCATTTCTCTCCCTGCCTGACATTTGTCCACCAGGGACCAGGAATCGGTGTGGTCTGTCAGAGCAAGAGCACAGGGGTGGGAGCCCTTCCAGCTGACATAAGCACATGGCTCTTCACAAGTGGTTTTTGCACATGTACAAGTGTGAAAGGGGAGGCTTGTTGCACCTGATGCGATTCTCTGCAGAAGCTGCTGCAGCATGCACGCCCCGTGAGGTTCAGCTGCCTTTAGCTCAATGCCAGGGTTGTCCGTGAGCATTTGCAGGTCCGGCCACCAGCTATTACTGGGCTGTTTCAGTTACTGTTTGTACACGTCTCACGGCAGAACGTCAGGCCTGAATCAAGAAGTGTTCCCAGCAGAGACTTCTGGAGAAAACTCTGAAATACATGCTTAGGCAGCGTGCCAGAATGACTTGATGTGGGGAGCTGAATCCGTCAGATTCCCAGGAAAGTCGGTGGAAATGAGATGGGATTGCTCCTTTGGAGATTAGATCTTGCCTCGTTCTGTGGCTTCCTTTTAGCATTTCTTACCTTGCAGCGTGCCATGCGCTGCCCCTGCCGTTCTGCAGCCGTTTCTGCCTTCGCTGGGATGGGAGCCAAGCCGTCAGCGTGCAGCTCATCAGATAACTGTCTCATTAAGCACGGCGCTGTTGCTCTTGTAAATTGAGGTCAAACTTGGGCTCAGAGATACCAAATGCCGTTCTGGAGGTGGATGCTGACACAGTGCCTGAACTAGTGGATTCAACGTGGCTGAGGCTGTTCGGTGGTGCTGAGCGGTGCAGAGCAGCCCACAGCCACTGCATTCAGCCACAGCAGGGTGGCCCCATGCAAACACCCCGTCGGGGATGCTCCCTTACCATGCTCAGCACTGAAATGTGCCCAGGGCTCGTCTGGGAAAAAATGAGTTGGTTCAGCCCCAAACCACGCTAGTTCCTCTTCTGCTTAATAGTAGAGATTGAGTTTTTTAGTGCCTGGGAACGCAGCTTGGCACTGCTTTCCAAATAATTTCTCTGAGAAATGTGCCTTTTACCGAGGGGTGCCAGGCTGGGTGTGGGCAGCATCTCTGCACAGCGCTGCTCAGGTACCGCACGGTGACATCGGAGGGGGGTGGACACGAAGCAGCGGGGCTGGCTGCAAGCAGCGGGGGTTTCAGGGTGAAACCCGACCGCAGGGCTGGCTGCCTGATCAAAAGAGGATGTGTCTGCTTCCAGCTGAGCTCGGGAAGAAGACGATTTCTCAAAAGCTAGAAGCAGGGAGGAGAGGCAGTCATGTGCGGCCATGTGAACGGCGGGCGGCGTGGTCCAGAATTAGCTGTGCAGGGCTGTGGTCAGGAGCCTGATGCAGAGCTCCCATGGTGGGGGGGCTGAGGATGTGCCACCTTTGTCATCTTGATGTTTTTAGGGGAGAAACATTCCTGATTTCCCGTTCTTGGCTTTGCAGGGCAGGGAAGGAGCGGAAGAAGGCGGACAGGTACGCCCTGGATTGCCAGGAGAGAGCCTACTGGCTTGTGAACCGGACTCCTGTAAGTAGAGGATGGAGGTGTGTGGCTTTCTATCTCAGCAGTGCCCTCCTTAGAGCCCCTGGGACAAGCTCCTGCCTGCTAGGGGAACAGCCATGGTCACAGCCCCGGGGTGTGCACCCCACTGCAGGGAAGGGGTCAGCCTGGACCCAGTATGAAATGTAGAGAGCCATGAGCAGAGAAAAAGGGGGCCTTGGGGCAAACCTGTGCTGCTCACAGCCTGCTCTGGGGCTGTGCTCCGTGCTCTCAGGTCAGAGGTTTTGAAGGTGAGAGCGGAGAGTGATGAGTGGCAGCCCTCAGGGCTTGGGAACCTCCCTGTGCATTCGTGTGTCCCCCTGACTTTAAATCAGAGAGTGACAAAGCTCTGCTTGTTTCCTGCTCCTAACAGCCCGGCATGCTCGACGTCCTGGAGTATGGATTAGACCGCGCGACCGATCCCAATGAAAATAAGGTAAACCAGGTGAGGCAGCATTCGTTCACTGTTGGATTCGTTTGGGAGGACCCAGACAATGTCCCCGGGATGGTGTTTTTTGGGGGGAACGTGGGCTGTGCGAGTCAGCCCGGCCACGACAGCCAAATGTGCCAGAAGTTGAAGCTGTCTCATTGTCCAGGGTGTGGGGCCCTCAAAATAGGCTTTGGCAGCTTCTTCTGGCTTTGTCAGCTTCCATGACACATCCGTCGGTGTGTGTGTAGCTAGAGGAAGTGTTTTCTCTGCTGGTGAGGCTGAATTAAGGAATCCTCTGCCCGCAGATGCTGATTGCTGCCTTGCTATTAGTGCTGAATGAACTCAGCGTGGGCTTGGGGAGTGTAAAGGACCAGAGGAAAGATTCGAGTTTAAAATAAAATGGCAGAATCCCTCCGTGGGGGTAAATGTGTGGCAAAAAGTTGGGGTGGTGGGTGGGAGACACAATTGTTGTGTGAGAATGCACATTGTGAGGCTGACCCATACAGAAACACAATTAATGAACTGAGACTGTGGACGCTGCAACTGGGTGGGACTGGTTTGGAGTCCACAATGAGGTGAACGCAGCTCGAGGAGGAGCTGGAGCTGATCTCCTGCTCCTTCCCCAGCCCTTTAAAGCGATCCTGTGTTTGTGCACTTAATGGTGTTCATCTGAAAGTGAAGCCAGAGCGTGTCTCAGCAATTAAATGCAAATGTGACTGTGATCACACTCGCTGCATTCCCATAACTTCTCATTTTTGTAACAGCCTTTAAACATCTCAACAGCCAGAGGCAGGATAATTGCTTTGGCCAACTGTGTTCTGTTACCATAGAGACTGAAAATGAGCAAAATGTAGGTTTGGGGTGTATTTTATTTTTTTTCTTGCTGTAAGTAGCAGCTGCAGAGAGCCCTTGTTTTTTGAGAGAGAGGGAAAGAGAAACAGAGAGAGAGAGAGAGAGCAGGAGGGGGGAAAGAGGGAAATGGAAGAGGAGTAGCCAGCTTCTCACCCACAGTTTTACAGCTGACACAAGAGGTTTTAGCTTTGCAAATAGCCTGAAAGCCCATAGGCATCCAAAACCAAAAAAAAATCCAAAATCTGTGGACAGCCAAAAGCTCACACATATTCACCACTGGACTTGAAGCTTTTTTTTTTCTTCTTTTTCCCTGCAGGCTGCAGAAAGCACAACAAACAGAAACACCTGTGGCTCAGCAGCCTCTGTTGAGCAGCAGGGGTGAATCTGTCTGTAAATTCGGACCTGGGCTGTATTTGTTTGTATCCCATCCCTTGCTAAGGCAGCAGGGAGTTTTACTGATGTTTTCTGTGGGCCCAGCCTCTTGCTCTGACATAGGTGAAACAACAGGAGCAGAAAACAAGTGCTTGAATCCAGCACCCATTTGTTGGATTTTTGACTCCGATCCCACTCGATACAGCTTGACTTCACTGGCCAATTAATTTACCTTTATCTTGACAGCCGAGAAAGAAAAGACTCCCAGTGATAATTCATTCCTGACATCAGGATGGCTTCTTTGAAGCTGCTAGTGGCAAGAACATCTCTTTTTCGCTTGCCTCAGACCCTTTGGTGAGCTGCTCGCTCTAATTGATAGATAAACAGGCGCTCAGCCACACGTTGCACTCCTTCCAAGGGGACTTTCATCGCTGACCCGTGGGCACGCTATTAGAATGAGTTAGGAGTTGTAGCTGGACAGGAGAAGCAAGGCAGCAATCGTTGTCCATTGATCAGCTAATTAAGGGCTGCTTTAGCCTTTTTTAACCCAGGTCTCGGGCTCAGGATGAAGCATTGCTGCTCAGTGAGTTACCAGGCAACTGCCAGAGCCCACTGGCTCTCCTGCCGGTGCGGCTTTTGCCTTCTTCTGTGAGCAGAAGGCCTTTAAAATGATGCTCTAGCCTAGCCAAAATCACCGTGCTAGATTCAGGGACTCCTGAACGAAACACCCTGGTGTGTTGCATGCAGCAAACCAGCTGCAGCAGTTCCCTGTAGTCGCTGCTCACCTTGAATTTCCCCAGCCTCCGTCAGTTTGGCTGCCCCATAAACACGCGGCTTCCGCTGCATCCGTCTGGTGAACCAACGGGATCAGGAGCAAATGAACAAGATCGGGGGGAAAAACGGCTATTTGAAAGGAACCCAACATCTGGACTGCTCAAAGGCTGATTTCCAGCTGTTTGGGGGGGAAACATGAGCGCAGCAGAGCTGTGTGTGCAGATGGGTGTGTGCTAGGTGCTGAATTCACCTCTGGAGTGCAGGGCTCCCAGCTGGCTGCCTGCAGGGAGCTTTGCACACCAAAAGCGGGGTTTGTGTGTGCAGAAGCAGCTGGCTGCATGCTCCAGTGCTGCTGCTCATTGAGAGAGGCGGTGCCTGCAGGTTTTTGCTCTGACTGGAGGAAAGTGAGCTGTGCAGGGGGACAGGCTGTTGGTGCTGCCCCGTGCTTGGTGCAGGTGCTTTGCGCAGCATCCCCGTGCTCATTTTTGCTGCTTACTGACCTGCAAGGGGGGCACTGCCAGCAGTCGGGGAACAGGCAGACTGCAGGGTGATTCGACCAGGTCTAAAATTCCCTCTGAGCTCCATCTGGGCACACGTGAAAGCTGCTGTCCAGCTGTTTGCATCCCCTGCAAACACCTCACAGCAGCCTGACGGGCCAAAACCCATCACCATCATCTCCACAGCGTGGTCGGGACAGCCCACGCCGAGAGCAGAGGAGGTCCGTCATGCAGCTGGAAGCTAGCAGGGGACATCCCAGCTCTCTGTAGGAGCTCGGGGCTCCAGCCACGTGGATCAGCCCTCGGCTTGGGTGCTGGCTGCCTCCCAGCTCCGCTTTGCAGCTGCGTGCACGGGGAGCGCTCAGCTGGCAGCAGAGCTGTGACGAGGCTGCTCTGGGTCCCGGGGAGGAGGATGTGCTTCTAATGAGCATGTGGCCCTCGCCTGAGTCAGCCGGAGCTCTTTCACTAATTGCCATTTTGATTGGAAGCCTGCAGGGCTGGGGAGCTTATCCACGGTAATTGCGCTAAGTCACTCATTAAGCGCATTGCAAAATTAATCTCGTTATGAGAAATTACACTTTTGTTCCAAATGTGATTTCCTTCTAAATGGCAGAGGGCGGATGGGTGCTATGGGGCCTTGCTGCTGTCAGCAGCTGGGGGTCGGGGTGGGGAGTGCAGCGGGGACAACTGGCGGAGCTCAAAAGGAGACAGAGAATAGGCAGGGTCATGGTACCAGCAGCAAAGCTGGAAATGCTGCTGTGGGGAGCACTGTGGGAGGAAGGAAAATGAAATGATGTGCAGCCATGGGGTGAGAGCTGAGATCCTTCCCAGTTGCTATTGGTTTCAGAACTGGAGAGGGCTGAGCACAGCCAGAGCCTGCAGTCATCGGTGGGGTGATGGATGCTGTGCTCCGTGCTGGGTTCCTGTTTGAGTCCTCTCCAGTTCAATTTGTGACAACTGAGCCATGCTCAGCCCTTCTCATGCCACAGCCCCATTTTCTGTGCAGTCCCCACCCAGGAGCATCCCACCAAATCCCCCCAGCTTCCCAGGCTGTCCAGCTCCTACCTGCTGCAGCAGGAGGGGGTCCTCGGTGTAGGATGCACCTACAAAAAATCTTTCCCTGTATGCAGATGTCTCATTAGCTTTGATTTTTTTTTTACATATATACACATAACTTCAGTGATGGCGGTTTAATATATTTCTGGCTCTGTGTAACGCTTAACTTACTGGGTTCTCTTTCTCTTTCCCCACAGCTATTTGTCTCGTGTGTGTGTGGTGTGCTGCGTGACTCTGAGACCCCTGTAGAAGACAAACCCAACCTAACAGCCTCGTGAGCTACTGTCCAGCCGTTAGCCAGCATCCACCTCCTCACCCCTGCACCACGCCTGCCCAAGGCACCCACCTGACAAAGCAGAAGACGACATGAGGGGCCTTTTAAAATCCTCTAATGGTTTTAACCTCTTGATTTTCCTAAAGTAAATGCCCCAGCCACTCTTAAGTTTCCTCAAACGGAACAGGTCAGCTGGCACTTTGGAAATCTGATGGGGCCTCACTTGTGTCTCAGGTTCCCCAAGCAGACAACGAGCTCCTCTTGTGCAGGAATTAGGTGACCTGAAACAGAAAGTTCTCTAAAGAGGGCGTTTCTAGGACAGTAACTGCAGCTTGTTTCTCTGTGCAAGCAGGTGGTGAGTTTTTTTTTTGTTTTTTTTTTTGACTTCCATTTCTACAGCATATCTGAAACAATAATGCTGCTGTAGAAATGGGGGGGAAGAAGAGGTGCCCGCACAAGAGCTTTCCTGGCATCAGGGGTGCAGCTAAGCCGAGAAAGGTGAAAAGCTGCCCTGTAGTCCTTGTGCCTTCCAGTTCTGAGGCTGTACGGCCCTGTGGCCAACGATCCTGTTGTTGACCAAGAGCTTTGTACCCTGTTGATGTGTCAACCCCAAAAAGGGCAGCTCAGTGTGCAGGTTCCCTGCTGGGAAGGTGGGAGACGCAGGCTGCCTCTGGCATTTGCTGCCAGATGTTTCCTTCCTCACCACTCACAAACACTGCGCTTCCACCAGGCACTCTGCAGCCTGGTGTCTGCCACGGGGTTAATTGGCTGGGGTGATTCTGGGCCGCACATTAGCTGCAGGACTCTTGTTGGCTAAAATGGGAGATGCAGAACTGAAAGGCTGCAGAAGCCTTTAAAGGCTTGCTGGGAGCATCACCGACTGAGCCTGTCTTTCGCTCTCCTTCCTCAAGTTTATTTCCCACAAAGTAACTGTGCTTCAAAGGAAGCTGGGTGAATAAACACCCTGCAGTTAATTTCTTGCCTTCAATTGCTTGCTCATTTGTGGATGACATCTAACACAGTCTGCGTTCCTCAAATCCCGACGTAAGCACCCCTTGCGCAGCAGATACTGCATCTGAGGCTTTTAATTGTGGTGTTTGTATTTTGCAATGTGTTGGTTCCTGTCTCCTTTAGCGAATATTGAATGATCTAATCTGTGTCTCGTAAACGAATCTATTTTAGCTACATTAGAATACCCCCTTAATTGAAGGCACACAGGCAGGCTGTGATGGAAGAAGCAACACTAAATAGTAAATAGAGCTAATGGCACGATTTACGGTGTGTGGATGCTCTTAGCTTTGATGATACCCTGATTAGCTGAGCTGCTGTGTTTGATTTTAATTGTAATGAGAATTAATTGGAGAGCACTGCACAAGAGCAGCCCCGCAATAGTGTTTTCGTGTTTCAAAAAAAGGTGAGTGCAAGCACCCACCCCAATTTAATGGTTTTTGTTTCTTTATGTTACAGAAAAAAACAATGGATGTTTATAGGAGAGAGGTAACTAACCATTCCCTTATTTCTACACGTTCAGCCTGTATGTATTGCTTATTTCAGTATTGTGTGGGGGACCAAAACCCCCTTTGCAGGGGATAAACTCTTTTTAAAAATGCCTGGGTTTGGCTGTCAGAGTCTCTGAGCTATGAAGCTCCCAGTCAATATGTTTTCAGGACGTTTTCTCCCACTACAGGCAGCCAGCAGCTCTCCCAGCGATGGGAAGGCTCAGCAAGGGCTGATAGCGGGGCTGAAATCCAATCGATCAAAATTAGTGGTGGGGAAATCATGGGAGCTACATCCAGCGGCGCCAGCGTAGAGACAGCCAAGGATCAATGATAATTACATGCTAAATCATCCAGAGCGTTTCTAGGTGCCCAGAATGGTAGCTATTACCCAATTTTTATATAGCACGGAGAGTGGTTTTAATTACTTGCACATTGCAAAATGCTCTGGTGATATTTGCAATAAGCTCGGTGCAAATAGCCCCTTCGCTGTGACAGCTGAGGGATTCTGTGATTCCGTGGGCATCCAGTGGGTTACTGGGAGGATGCCCTCCCCCAGCACTCAGGTTCAGATGGAGCTGGCCTCGTCTTCACATCTCCCTGCTCCTAACCACGGCTGTTTCTGATCCCTCTCAGATCATGTACTATCAGCAGGCCATCATGAAGTCCAGAGTGAAATCTTCCGTCTCCCTTGGAGGGTAAGTCCTGATTTCTTTCTGTCCACACCTTAATTAGGCTCCGGCGCTCATCTCTAGCGAGATGATTCAGCTCTGTTCTGGCAGCCAGTGACTCACCGGGGGAATCGATCCGGTGGCCACGCTCAGTGCTGTCTGAGTCCTGCCTTGTCTGCGCCCGAAGGCACGAGGCAGAGGGGGGGCAGAGCCCCAGTCACGATGAAGAGCCCCTTGCAGCTAAGGGAGCTTTACTACAACTGCCTGCAGAGCAGCTTCAGCCTCTCCTTTGAAATTGGCTCTGCAGGCTGGAAAAGCAGCTCTGGAGGCTGGCCTGCTGGGGTGCAGCCCTATGTCCTGTGCCTGTTCTGTGTGGGATGAGAAAGCAGGGAGACAGATCGACCCTCCTGGCCCCAGGATTCAGCCCCAGGGAGTGTTCCTGCTCAAAAGGTATCGCCCTCAGAAGGCAGCAGGGCTGGGGGAGTCTCTGATTAGTCTGCATTACGAAGGAACACACTTTCCTCCCCAGGAAAAGTCCAAGCAATTAATTAGCAAGTCCTCTTCTCAGTGGGAGTGTTTCCTGATCAGATTTTTGATGAAGCCAATTAAGTGCAAAACTCCCAGTCCTAGCGTTAGCTGCTGCTGCATTTGCCACGGGTGTTTCTTACCTGGAATCGTGTGTGCTGGGCAGCTCCCTGGAGGTGCAGTCCACATCCCCAGGCTGTTTCACATAGTCCTTGCCATCCAGTGTTTCCTATAAAACCTGAGATAAACACGATGCTCAGGCCTGTTAGACAGAAGATGAACGAAATAGGAGGAAGAGCCCAGGAAGCTGTACCATCTCCTGAGAACCACAGCTTGCAAGGCACCAGCAGCTCTGTTTCTTCACCTGTCACTGACTGCCTGGTCGCATGAAATGCTCCTTGCCTCAATTTTCCAACCTGTGAGCTGGAGCTGGGGGCACCTGTCTGCCTTTAGGATTTTTGCAGTGCTTAACTGTTTGGCACAAACATTTTTTACACAATACTCCTTGTCTTATGATGGATAATACCCAGCGTCTGGATCAAAAACTCCTTAGAAAAGTTGGATCCCCACCTTGAGCTATGGGATTTGCTCCAAATCAAATTATTATTGATGAGGATAAGATCAGCGAGTAGATAATGTGCATGCATCAGAGCATTGCATTGATTTAGGAGGAGCTGCAAAGCACTCATCATTCAAAGGACAGAGCAATGTTACCCGAGTTGACAGGTTTAGATTTGCAGCTCGATTAGAATACATGGATCGGATTGAATTATGCAGGTGCTGAATGCCTTGGCATTTCGGATGAGAAGATAGGATCAAGCACTCCTGTGCCAAACCTGCGGTGTGCTTTGTGCAGTCGCATTGTAGAACCGAGGGATCCGTGCCAAGGTGCCTGTTAGCTACGGGCCCTTGGACAGTGCGCTCCCAGCTCTGAGCACATAAAAGCAGCTTGGCCTGGAAGGAGTTTTAAACAGAGAAACCAGAGGAATTTTTTTTTTTTTTTTCAAGAATGAAAAAGGGAGGAGAAAGCTAAAATTCCAGGACATTAGTGAAATTGGTTGTAATTACCAGTCTCACCAGCCTAGAAGGTAGGAGAAATGTTTGTCTGGTTCCTGCTAGGGTAGGGAGATTTTTGCTTTGTGCTGAGCCCTCAGACTCATTTGCAGAGGAATGGGCTGTGTGGTAGGTGAGCAGTGGCACGGGGAAGCCCCCAGCACCACCTCACCTCTCCCAGAGCTCGCTGGGCTCTCCCACACCCTGCCAGGAGGCTGCAGAGAGCCCAGCCTGAGCAAACACCGTGCTTGCTTTCCTCTTCTTTGGCACTTCCCTCCCTGTAGTGTGTGGCACGAAACAGCACGGGCAGGCGTTTCTCAGTCTGAGCTGCTGGCTGGAGAAGGAACCAGCACTCGTCTGGGGGCTCAGTCCCACTGCTTGAAGTGAGGAGGCAAAAAGGAGGGAGGAGAGTCTGGGATTTCCCAGCACTTGAGCTGACAAAATCCCTGCTTTGAAAGACACTTGGGAGATTACTGCTAGGCAAGGGGAAAAGATGAACAGCACTAATGAATCAATTTTTGCAGTAAGGCAGGGGTCACGTTGCAGACCCCCGTGGTAAGGCTGCGCCTCTGAAGATACCCGAAATCTGTGCAGCCACTTGGTGGTTGTAACGGGGCTGGCAGCAACTCTGCTTGCAAATTAAGATTTTCGTTTTGCTGGATTTGCTTGCAGGCTTGTGAAGTACTCCGAGCAGTTCCTCTCCAACGACCCTATCCTGTCGGGATGTCTCCCCAGCAACCCCTGGGTAACAGACGACCCTGAGTTCTGGGATCTCAACGCCAAGCTGTATGTATTTATATTCGTTTGCCAGCCTGTGGTTTACGCTGACCTTTATGCTGATAGAGATCAGAAAGGGGAAGCATTGATCTCATCGTGATATCCGGCCTCTGGTTGTGAGCAGGGAAGCATTCCCTTTCTGACACAGCTACAGAAAGTGTCTCCTGGGAATACTTTGTGCTGAACTTGCAGCATTATCTTCTTGAAGTGGGGCCTTCTTTAATGTTATAGAAATGTCTGAACTGTTGGGAGCATGCACTTAAAAGCTGCCGAGTGGGTCTAATCCTCCCCTAGGATAAGTGCAGTCCAGTTTTACTAGCACAGCAGCGTGGAACATGACCAGTTATGCTCAGGTATAGCACTGGATTTAGTGCTAACCTTACTACAGCTGCTGCCAGTGGTGTAGCAATTCGGAGTTCAGCTATTTGGTCTCCACACACACCTGAAGTTGCTTTCTTATAGAGAGGTTGGGTTGGAGACACCTGCTGGTGGTCCACCCCTTCTCTGAAGTCTCCCTTGGTGTTCCATTCGGACAGCATTTGCTAATTACACAGAGGCATCTCCGTGTTTGAAGCATACAGCATGTAGCTGGTTCTAACGTGAGAGCAGCAATCCTGTTACAGTGCTGGTATCCCATTAGACAGCCCCAAAGGTACCTTCACAGAGTGCCTTTATGCGAAGCAAAGCTTTGAGCACCAACCAGTTCCTTCTCCAGAATGGGACTGAGTCAAACCTCCATCAAAGCTGGGCTGGCATTGTGAGAGCAGAATAAACCCAAGATAAATCCTCATCCCACTGTGTACCAAGTTGCTTAATTACTGCTTGCTTAGTGGGCTGACTCGAGGAGCTCGTTACAGCATTCTGCAAAACAGAAAATGCCGAGAAGTCTCCTGACACCCCAGCAAAGCATGGTTCAGTTTTAATTAATCTGCCATTTAGATGGGCCCTGTGAAACTGTCGGTGCTGTTTGCCTTTATCCTTTGCAGGGTGGAAGTCCCCACCAGAATGCGTGTGGAGCGCTGGGCCTTCAACTTCAGCGAGCTGATCCGGGACCCCAAAGGTCGGCAGAACTTCCAGCTCTTCCTGAAGAAGGAGTTCAGCGGTGGGTCTGCTCGCTGCCCCTTTCCTTTAGATTCCAACAGATGCTTTGGTCCTACATAATGGTAAAGTCACAAAGTGGAGCGAGTAGAAGTGATTTTGGAGGCAGTGGCTGTGCTGCCAGTGCGTGCGATACCACCTAGTGGCACAGGACCCAAAATACAGCGCAGAGCAGCCCCGGGCGAGGGGACTGGTCCCAGGCAAGCTGGAACTGGCTGAATTCACATCCTCCTGCAGGTTTGTCACTGAGCAGAAGGCAGCGGAAGGTGGTTTCCTCCTGCAGGCTCAAGGAGATTTACAGGTGGCTGTAAGACTCTGAGCTGGGGCCAACTTGTATTGAATGAAACAAATTCAGTTTAGGAGTTAATAAACGGGATTGCAAATTCCTTGCTCTCGCTCTCTGCTGACTGAGTCCTTGTTATGCAGGAGAGAATCTGAGTTTCTGGGAAGCCTGTGAGGATCTCAAGTACGGAGACCAATCCAAGGTCAAAGAAAAAGCAGAAGAAATTTACAAGTGAGTGTGGAAATTTTACATTCTTAAACTTTCTGCATGAGTCCCATACGCTACTTCCATGTGTTCACATTCTCCAAACAATTTATTCCCGAGGCTTTCCTCTGTAAGCTGTCATTAAGTGTGGCTGTGCTATGTCCCCGTGTAGGAAAGGAGCTCGTGAAGATGAAAGCATAAATATTGTTTTGTTATTGAGCTCCTTTTCCCCTCTGTTCTCCAGTATGACATTTAAATCTCGTCAAGGAGAGGTCTTAGCATGTATTTTAAATACAGGTTTGGAATAGCAAATATCTTGGGGCTGCCACAAGGCGAGTGGAGAGACCCTTTTGATTCCAGTGAGGTAAAATTTGTTTTATATTGAGGAAGCAACTGTAGGTCACTCAGCTTGCTCTGCTGAGGAGATCGATTGCCCAAGATTAGGACAGCAAATTGTAGTGGGAAGTTGAAGGGACTTTTCCTTTCATCCGGAGGCAGAGGAATCTCTGGGAATTCACTTGTTAATGGCCCTGTTGATCCTCCTCCTTGCAGGCTCTTCCTGGCTCCAGGAGCAAGGCGCTGGATTAACATTGACGGCACCACAATGGGCATCACTGTCAAAGGCCTCAAGCACCCTCATCGCTATGTGCTGGATGCTGCTCAGACCCACATTTACATGCTGATGAAAAAGGTTTGGTGTTTGTTTCCAAAGCCTGAGGGGGATTCCAGGTCTCTGGGCCTTTCCGTGCCTTTGAGTGTTATCAGCTGTCGCTTTCAAGTGGCCTCTGTTGGAAAAATCCCTCCAATGTGCTGACTTAGGCAAGCACTGGCTCAGGCCTTTGTATTGTGCTGCTGCTTCCTCCCTCCGAGGCAGCTTGCCCCCACGGTGGCTGAGGTTGGGTGTCTGCTCCAAGTCCTGTTTTCTGACATCAGCTTGGTCACCAGCTCCTTCAAAGCTTGAGCAAATCGTTTAACTCCCTGGCTGAAAAATTGAATTGCTGGTGCCTTTTTACCTCCAGAACCGGTGTGAGGCTAACTCAGTGTTAATTCAGCACCTGAAAGTTTTATATGTTCCTAGTATCAGTGTCTAGTACAGTGCCAGCTACATTTTCTTTTATTTTCCTTTATTTGGCTGGTACCACGCTGTGTGCAACATCAGGTGTCCCTGTGGGGGGATGCTTGTGTCCAACTGTTTCATAGCAGTGGATGGAAAAGGCAGGAGCACCTGTGATCCAGCTGCATGAGTTGTGTACCTAGAGCATAGCCAGACCTGATAAATCTCTTGAAAACAAGCTTTACTGCTTTTATTTTTTTAAAGCATTTTTCTGTGGTTGTGTTGGTGGACGCCTCTTTCTGAGGTCTGCCTGGTGCAGCGGACTGAGGGCTGACACGGACAGGACGTAATCATGTCAGGGCTTTCGCTAGGGCATGATGACCACCGATAGCCTACAGCTCCTCCTTATAAGTGATACAAAATGCACGTAGCAGGAAGGAGCATCATTGGCCAGGTCAGCAGCTAATGTAGATTGACAATGAAAGCAAAAGAGCTGTGTTGATTTTAGCCAGCTGCTGAAAGGTTTGGCTTCCAAAACATAAGTACTTCCCCCTGCAATGGCTGTGGGATAGCTCTGGCCTGGATTAAGACCTCTTGGTCTGAATCTTACCTGGGAAACTCTACTGGAAAAAGAAAAATCTTGGGAATTTTGCAAGATGAAAGGGTATTGGTTTCAGTAACTACATCTTCCTGAGAGATGCTAAGTTTCTTAGGCTGCTGGGCGAGATTTTCCAATTCCCATCTTCCTGAGCAGCTGTATTTGGTGGTGTTTGGTGTCTGCAGCCCGTAACAACCAGTTTCCCTTTTTTTCTCCTAGTAGGACTCCTATGGCCGCTATTTAAAGTCTCCAATATACAAGGAAATGCTGGCCAAGGCTGTTGTGCCTCAAGAGACTGTCAAAAAAAGGCAAGTGAAGCTGGATGTAATTGTGGGGTTTGCTTTTCTTGTTGTAGCAAGGGTAGAAACAGCCTGAGCTGCAGCAAAATTACTATGATTTAGCTGTTTGCTTAATGAAATAATTTTTTTTCACTAGAAGATGCCTTGCTTTGAGACTGATTATGCTCTTTATTTGTGAGCCCTTTGGAAATGGCTCACGTGCAGCTGGGATATACTTGCCGATTGCTCAGCTGCCTCGTGTGTTGGGTCTGTTTAGAAAGGCTGTGATTGTTGAATTAATCACGGCTCCTTTCCTGGAAGGAGAGAGCACTGCGTACCGGGCATGGGAAACCTCCCAGCCGCGAGGCGCTGGCTGCTGGAGGAGCCACGGAGCCAGTGCAGGGTCCTCGGTGGATTCTGCTCAGCTCTGCCTGGACAAAGCTGCTCACACCCTGTGAAGTGAAGGTGAAAGGCAGCCAAAATGGAAACGAATGGCACCGTACCTGTGAGGGCACAAGGTAGAAGGGGCAGGCTTGAAATGGCTTTTTTCAAACCAAGCTAAGAGCCGCATGGCAAATTTGGAGCGTTTGAACTGCAGTTGCTTCTTAAAGCAGAATGTGCAGTGTCAGAGCCAGGCTGGGTGGTGTGCTGCTTTTTGTTCCTCTTCCCCTCGCCAGCCTCGCAAGCAAAAAGAGGAATCGCGGACTTTCACACTAGTGCTTCATCCAGAGCCCGTTTCAAGCCAGTGGGGAAAAAAAAAAACAAAAACAACCACCTCCTGCTTGGGGCTTGGTTAGTTTTTCCCTGAGCCACACATCACAAGGGTGCTGGCAGATGTTGGTTGACCCCCAGTGACCACTGTCACGTCTGTCAGGGCCTGTCCTGGGCACGCAGTGCTGAGACAGCACGCTGAGGGCACTGCGGGGCTGGCACCCCGTCTGGACGAGGTTTAACATTTGTTTGCACTGCTTGGTAATGCATCTGCTGAAGCAGATAGCAGGTGTTTTTGGGGTATCGGGGATGCCAGAACCACCCACACTGCTCCTTATCTTGATCTTATTGAGAAGAAAATCACCCCATGGCAGTTGTTTGGGTTCACACGGAGTGTGAGTTGCTTTTGAATGCTTACAGGAAAAGAGCGGTGTACTGGACATCTCCTGGCCTCGATGTCCCCACTAGGAGCAGAAACAAGACTGCCTTTACTCTTTTAGGAGTTCTGCAGCTGGCGTGTGACACTGAGTCACCGAGCCCTGTTTAAACCACCTAGTCTGCACTTGCACTTCCCTGTTGTTGGGTGCGTGACAGCGCCCAGCAGCATTTCTGTCTCGGTATCTGAGCCTGCCCTCCTGTAAGGAGCTCCAGGAGTGCTCGTTGGCTTCTCTCTGGGAGAGACATTAAGAGACCAAAAGTCTTTGAGAGCAAAGTCAGCCAAAATGCTGAGATTCTTCTCTGTTTCATGTATGAAGAGCCTTTCTTCTGCCTGGTCAGGTACCAGCGGTGCTGTGACAGGTGCCCCGCTCCCCGTGCACAGCCTCGGGGATTTAAGCAGCGTGTTTTTTCTAACTGGTGACTCCGTGTCCCTGAGGCCATCCAGAGGTGCAGGGGTTTCAGGGACACTGTTCCTTGCTCAGTTAGTGTCGGTGTGGTTTCGGTGCCCTTCCACCTCTCGGTAACACCCTGCTTCTCTCTCTTTCTGCTCAGCTCCAATTTCCCTTTTGGCCGCCGTCAGCTCCGCTCCAGCCCCAGCCCCGTCATCCTGAGGCAGCAAGAGGAAGAGGCCAAAGCCAAAGAAGCTGCCACCACTGTGGACATCACGCAGGTCATGAGCAAGCTGGATCGGAGGAGCCAGCTCAAGCAGGAACCTCCCAAGTAGGCTCTGAGCCCTGCAGGGCACAGCGCAGGGAAAAGACAAGCTGAGGCTGGTGTTGAGCTTCGTCTCCCCTTCCTGAAGGTGTCAGTGCTGCTTTAGGTTTCCCAGGCCAGCTCTGCCAGCAGCCTGCTTCCTGCATGTTGCCATGGCTTCTGCAGCAGCAGATGTCACTTCCCAGGCACGGCGGGCATGGGAATGCTGCCGGAGCCAGGCCGCTGGCTGTGCCAGGCTCATGGCACGGGGCCAGAGCCCTTTTGTGCACACCACGGAGGT
This sequence comes from Anas acuta, assembly GCF_963932015.1. Taxonomy (NCBI): domain Eukaryota; kingdom Metazoa; phylum Chordata; class Aves; order Anseriformes; family Anatidae; genus Anas; species Anas acuta. The sequence goes on along the minus strand of NC_088996.1, from coordinate 10,586,564 downwards.
GTGATGCCTCCTGGCTGCCCCAAAACCCCAGGAAGTTGGGCAGCCCAGGCCCTTCTCCCTGCCTCCTGCTCCTCCAGGAGCCGGGATGGCACAGGGTAGAGTGGAGTTGTGCTGTCCCAGTCCTTTGGGTTCAAATCGGCCTTCCCCGGAGCAGGGTGAGGCAGTCCGCCTCAGAGCATGTCCGTGCCGGCATCCATCCTCTCAGCAGGACGTGCACCCTCCCAGGGGGTGAAGAGTGGTCACCCCCCTGAGAGGAGCGGTCACATAAATCCTCCATCTGCCATAGGGCACCCAAAGTATCCTCCACCTCCAAGTCACTGCAGAGGAGTCACAGAGAGAAGGGTGGGCTAGGCTTCTTGTGAGAATAGCACCACGGCCATTTCTGAAGGTTTGGGTGACCCTTTGAATTTTAACAACATCCCCCCATCTTGTTGGAGATGATCAGTAGAAAGCTCTGCTCTCCCTGTTCCTCCCCCACGCAACGAGCTAGGTGTGCAGGCTTAGAGCCATCCCTCTCAGGAGCCTGCTGGAGAGATACAGCCACAGCTTTGTGTTTCTTTTATCAAATCCTTTCTGCCTCTTCTCTTGTCTTTTTCCTGCTATTCTATTTTATACTGTTAAAAAAACTCAGAGGAGGTAGGTCTAGTTGTCACTGGTCTGTAGCCCAGAGGCAAGGAGAAAACAGGGCAGAGGTGTTAAGAGCTGACTTCAACTTTAAGTAGTGTTTTTTCATTTGTTCTTTTGCTCTTTAGAATAAGGAAACCTAAATAACTGTGTTAGCACTAGAGAGCTTCGGGAGATTCCAGGCTTTGCTGGGAACCCCCTGCCTGTCTGGACCAGGCTGATGATTACCAGAAGTGGGAAGATTCCTGCAAAGCCAGTAAAGAGAATTGTGGGGGAGCAGAAAAACTTCCTTGTTTGTTAGAATTTAGGGGAAGTGGAGGGACTGGGTGGGAAGCACTGGAATACAGGAAACTTCTTAACTCCTACTTGCATTATTATTATTAATATTATTATATTGCGTTTTTACTGCTGCAATGAATTTACAGGAAAATGGAGATAGAGAAAACTGGATGTGAGTGGGAATTCTGAGGTAGTAGGGTGTATGGAGACCAGCCTCTCCCTGATGGGGAGACAGCCAGGCCATGGGTCCAGACAGCTCTGAATGGCAATTCTTGCCCTCCCTGTATGTGTTATCAGAGGCAGAATCAGGGCTATGTGGTCTGATCTGGTGTCACTTCAGAACCAGCCTTCTTCATTTTGCAGCTGAGCTATGGAGATCTGTGTGACCTCTGTTAACCTAACAGTGATAAATGGTTTAGAGGAATTGAAATCAAGTTACAGGAGTATTCAGCGCTGCTGTCAAGGTCTGCTTGCTGAGTCCCTACTCGCGTTCCCGAGGGAAGCAATAGCAAATTTTGCAATGCCGTAAGGGGGAGCAGGCTCAGCCTGTAAATGCTTAAAACCTCAAGGCTTCTGTATGTGAAGTACTGTACCATCACCTCACCTTAACATAAAAGCACTGAAGGGTACTCAAGAGCTTGGCAGGGCTGGTCCGCAGCTGCTTGGCTGTGATGAGCTCTACAGTCCCTTCAGTCTGTGTACTGTGGGACACCGAGCGTGTCGGGATTGCCAGTAGCAGCAACACGTGGAAGATCAAGTCAGGGTATAAATAATAAATAACAAATCTGTGTGTTCCAGTCGGTCCCTGTGATTCTCCTTCTGTTTTGTATGTCTCTTTGCTTTTTATGTTATCTCCGTCCATTCCTTTCTCTGATTTTCTCATCATCTCCGCTTTGCATTGCTGCCCCACCGCCATGGGTTAATGCTGCCTGCTCTAGAGTCACCGTGCTTGTGAAACACCAGTCCCCCACTTGCAGGCAGAAGCTGGCTCTGTTCTGCTTATAGGCTGAATAAGCTGGTATAACCCAGCGTCCCGCTCCTTGGTCCCTTGCTGCTCGGTCCCTGAAGAGGAAGGTTGCATGGTACAAAGTGTGACCATGGTACAAATTGAACTTTGTTTTGTGTTAGCCAAGAAATTGTTTGTTTCCATTGGAAATCAGAGCAGCATGTTGTTTGTTTCTTGGCCATCACTTCCGCGCATTCATCTGTCTAATAAAAATAAATAGAAAATGAAAAAAGAACCCGGTTCATCCTTCTCTGTCTTGTCTCAGCATGTTCATCCCTCACTGTGTCATCTCTTTGCCATGCATGTGTGTATTTTCTGTATGTGCCTCTGCTCTCAGCAATTCTCTTTGGACACTTGAGCTGCATTTCATTTCTGCTGGTGGTGAAGCTCTGGGAAGTGGGTGAAGGTCCTGAGCACGCACCACATATTCTGTGGACAAATCTGTCCCCCAGCTCTTCCTGAGGGCTTGGTTAGCTCAGCCTGAGTCTTCGCAGCACCAGCTAGAGACGCTGGGGCCTTCAGCACAAGATGTGACGTCTTGTATTATCAGTCATCAGGGGGTTGAGCTCATTGTCCTGTTTCTCGGGCACCACAGCAGCTGGCACAGTGGTGCTTTGGGTTAAACGTGGTTGTACCACACACAGCCGCGCTCACACTCTCAGAACAGCAAGGAGACAAGCTGCTGTCTCCTGCAGCACCCCGTCTGATCCACCAGCACCCACCGAGGCCAGTAGCACCAATCCTGGTGCTTTCCATGAGAAAATCATGACTCCTCCGCTCCCCTCTGGGCAGGCTGGGGGTGCAGGACAGGGGGCTGGTGACAAAGCCTTGTCTCCATGCTTGGTGACACCAGCCAGCTGCCCTGACTGAGCCTCTCCTTTTCCTCCCCACAGCCATGCTGCCTCAGCTCCCCGGCCCCTCGCCCGTCCATCTACACTGGCACCAGCAGCCTGCCCCCCGCGTCCCCCGGCCCCACAGCCCTGCCCCACAGCACCGCCTGCCCCTCGCCCATCAGCGTGGCCCTGGACAGCACAGCGGGCACCGAGAGGGAGCAGGAGCCCGGCAGGGCTATACCCAGCCCCTTCCCCGACAAGGTGGGGGCTGCGGCGCCTGCCAAGCCCCGTATGGCCGCCCTCTCCCTCAGACGGTTCCTGAGGAGGGGCTGCCTGAACTCGCCCGTCTTTGCCACGCTCTCACCAAGGTGCCCGACCATGCCCCATGGGAAGGTGCAGCCGCTGGGCGAGCGGGAGCGGCGGCTCCGGCAGGACGCCAAGGCGGTGAGCAGGTAAGCGCCGCGCCTGGGTGCCTTCCCCAAGGGCTCGCCTCAGGGATTGTTTGGTTTTGTGGTTAGTTCGTGGCTATATATTCTTAACAGAGCCCTCAAAGCAGGCTTTTTGCCTCATATTCCAGTCAGCTCTCACCATCTTCCCCCATGCGTGCTCGCTGAGGGCTTCCCTTGCCTGTCATGGCGAGCGGGCAGCGGCTCCGCTCCTCACAGGCTTCAGGGCACAAAATGGAGGAGCCGCCATCTTCCCGCCTGTGCTGGGCACCAGCGGCCATGAGGCAGCTGCGTACGGTGTGGCCGAGCTGTTGTTTGCATTAGCAGAAATTTGTCCAATTCAGGTATTTCTCCCATTCAGTCTCACAATCTCCACAAGGTGCCCTTGAGGTCCTCAGACCGACGGCAGCTGGTCGCTGGCGCGTTTTGTTAGCACTGTGCGGCTGTGTGATGCCATGAACCCAGCTACAGAAGGGTTCTTACAACTCAAATCACAACTAGTATTTGATGTGCCTGTCCTGAATCACAGAAAGCCTTTCAAAACTGCCTTGTCCTGTTGGCTTCTGTTTGTTTTCTGCATGAAGCATTTTCTCTGCTGATAGGCAGGAGGTGGTCCTGGTTGCTCCTTTCTGCTGCACTCAGGCCTCCTGTTAATGCTGTAAGGTTCCCAGGGTTTACTTTAGGTCCCTGAATTCTGAAACTCACTTGCATGCTTGTGTTTATTCTCAAGCTCTGGTTCAGATATGGTTTAATGGTCAGAGGAGACCCAGAAGTAACAAGAGAGCAGAAACCTTGAGAGAGAACCTCAAAACATTTTTTGTTTTAGAACAGGATACTGTAAGAATGGGGATTTTTACGTAGAGAATCTGCCACTTTTGAGACCAAACCCTCGCTGAAATTAATGTCTACTCAGCCCCTATTAATCCACTACACTGCTGACCGAGTGGCTGAGTCCATATTAGAAATTCAGAAGCACAAATCTGAGGGCTCTTTATCCACCTGGCTGTGCACGCCAGCACACAGCAGTTTTGCTTCAAAGCTGTTGGAGTGCACTTTTTTTTTTTCTTCTTCTTTCCATTTTCCATCTATGTGGGCTTGTGCCCAGGAGTTTTGCTTTGAGATTTGGGGTTTGAACAATAAAACACTCAAAGCCAGACTCTGTGCTGCACGCTTGCTGTTTCAGAGAGCACATCAAGGAGTGCCCTGTGCGTGATGAGTTTTTATTTCACAACATAGCTTCTTCCAAATAAAAATGGACGTTCCTTTGGAGAGACGAATCTACCCCGTAGACTCTGCGGAGGAAGAGCTCAAGTGCCACCAGGTTTGTAAGGAATCTGCAAAGGAGGTGATCTGCCCCTGGGAGAGCCCCGCAGAGGAGGGCAGAGCTGGGTAACCAGCAGCGCCTGCAGCAGCCGAGATGTGACCCCCTAACGAACAGACGCCTGCTGAGATGCTGAGGTTTGCCACGTATGGCTCAGTACATGGGCCGTGCTGTTAAAGAAGTGCACTAGAGCCATCCTTCAGCATCAAGGCAGCTCCAGCTATGACATCTATGAGTAATGAACTCTGATATACCCATCTGTTTGTAATTCAAGAATTTGAAGCATTTCTGGACTGATTTTCCTATCTTTAGTATGTTCAGATCCATTCATTATAGACTTCTTGATAAATGAACCTCATTTCTTGCCTTATAGCAGATGGAGAATTTATGTACATATATCCTGGGAAATGGTGTCTTATCGGAGTTACTTGCTTGGCCATGAGGTGTCAGCACACTGTACACAACACAGCTGGAGCAGAGCTTGCAGGCATTTTTCAGAGCAGGACTAAGACTTCAAGCACTGCCAAGATCAGATGTGTCTGTGTCCCAGCTTGGGTCCACCTCTTACGATTGATAAGAATTCTTAATTTTAAATCAAATTCATTAAGAAACAGCTGATAGCTGGGGAAAAAAAAAATCAAACCTTTCCTGAGAAGCCAAGTGTTGTATGGCATAGCATCATCCCTTAAGCAAAACCAAAAAGGATCCTGAAGAGCAAGTGGTGCAGGAGAGCAACAAAGGCTCTAGGGCACTTCTGCCTCAGCTCCAGTTTCCCTTCTGTGGCTTCTCAGTGCCAGGATGGGTCTTGAAACCATGAATTGGACTGTATCCCTGCAACACTCAGGAAGGTCAGAAGTGAGTCTGTGGTGGCGTTTTGAGCCTCTCCAAACTTAGACTGATGCATTGCCTGATGCACAATTTTTAACTGTGTTTTTATCATAGTCTTAGATTTTTAATCTAAAGTCTCAGAACATTGCTCTCCTTATGTCACACCGGAGTTTCAAGATCTTTTTTTTGTTCAAATGTAGAGGGGTTTCCTGGATGTGTGTGATGTGGGCTGTTATTCTGCAAGTTGGCCATGCGGCCTGTGACTTTTGATGTTGCCATTTTGTACTTTTTAAATGTAAATGAAGTTTTGCCTGTGTGGCTGACATGGTTCATCATGCTGATTTCTACTGCAGGATTTGAAGTCTCCTCTCCTGCCTGCTCAGTGGTCCCCGTGTGCATGGCAGGAGGTGAAGCTGCTGTTCAGCGCGTTGTAGGTGGCTGACTTTGCCATGATAAATCAGCCTCATGAACTCTAAAAAGGCAAATGAGATGTGGCTTTGGTAGAACGCAATGTGGATGAGACCTGGGCAGTCCTTGCTGCATCAGAAGTCGCAGTGCCTGCAAGCCAGGTTTTGATGTGACTGAGGGTAACAGGACTTTGTGGTCCTGTGCCTCTCTTTGTATGGCTCTGTGTTTGCTCTTCCTGGCGTTGCTTTACTGGAAGGATGTGGTTCTGCTGTGGCAGTCACTAGCAGTGTCCACCCACTGCCCATGAGAGACAAATATGTCTCTTGTGATAGCTTTTGTTGATCTTGTTACTCAGCCTCTCTTGATCAGGCAGTTACGGTGTAATCCAGGAAACACGACAGGAAGATGTGATGGATAAGAGTTAAATTTTGCCGTTTAATGTCACGCACACTATATGATAAGAATTACTGTAATATTGCATTAAATGGTCCCTCGGCCTCACGCTCCTCCTCAAAACCAGAGGGAAGACCTCAGGATCCAAGCCTGGCTGCTCAGACACCCTCTATCACGCAGTTACACCAGACACAGCTCTGTGCACGTCCCGTAGGACAGCACTATGGGCTCCCATCACTTACCCCTTCAGGAAATGCTTTCCTTTCAACCTCTTTCACTTTGTAGACCCGTATCTTTTTCCCCAGGGGGGCAGGCACCTGTGTGGTCAGTCTCCAGCCTGCGCCTCGCTTTCCCTCCTTCCTTTCCATCAGCCCCCATGGTCTACAGACCCCCCAGCTGCCTGCAGGGAAACCAGAGCTCCGGAGGCCCCACATCCCTCCTGCCACGCCGCCGCGCTCGCACGGTGACATCTGACGATCTCGCCCCCGTCGGAGGCCTGGCGTGCTGGAGTCTGGAGCGCTTTCAGCTCCGGCAGTTCAAATCCCCTCGCTGTGCAGTAGCCCATTTAAAGCTGCCTGGAGTCACCTGGAGGAATTAGCTCACTGCAGCAACTTAGACATCCAAAGTATTCCGATAATGTGAGGGATGTGTAAGGTTAATGACTGGAAAAAGTGATCGCTCCCTGTGGGCAGTTTCTCAGAAAACTCCCTGCTGTTTGGCGGAGAGAAGAAAGGAGGCTCTGGCAGCAGCGAGGGAGCCCCGTGCCCTGCTTGCCCGCCTCCCACGGCTGTGTGGCCTGCCAGCTGCTGGTGCTACTGGTGCTACTGGTGCTGCTGGGGCCGCCACCTGGGAGGAGGGCATCTCCTGCTGCAGGAGAGCTCCGTGCTGTCATGCTGCAATGTTAAGTATTGTTTGGATGAATTGGGAAGGGAGAAAAGAGATGCTTAATTAGCCACGTGGCATCTACAACACGCTCCTCTCCCAGGTGGAGGTTCCTGGGCTGGGCTCCTCCAGCCTCCCCAGCTCCCGTGGGAGTTGTTGCATCCTCGCCCTGCAGCCGTGGGCCAGCTCCTGGGGTTCCCCACGCTGTAGGGAGAGCTCTTCCCAAGCTGCCTCAGCCAACAGCCTCAAGGGGACACTGTTGGGATAGGATGGGAACCATGGGCAGGATCCTGCTGCCAGCTTTGGGGCTGACCTGCTCCTCCTGTGCTGCCTCACCGCGGCTGTGGTGGTGCTGTGGGGCTAGGGGCATCCAGCTGGGCATGACCCGCAGGATGGAGGACGGGACACAGCATCTCAGTGAAGCTAAACCCCCGTTGAAATGTCCAAATTTCAGGTCTATTTCCCAGGTGATCGGCATCTCTCAAACCTCCCTTCCAGCCTGACATTTCACTCTGTTCTCTCCAGCTGGGAAACGGAGCCCGAGTGCCGAAAGCAGTGAGCACCTCTTTTTTTATTTTTCCTGAAGTCTCGGAACGTGCATCGCTCAGGTCTCGTTAATTTAAAAATGGAACAAAGGATGCTCAGCATCCCGCAGGATCAGGCCTCGGGAGCAGGAAGTACCAGCTGGCTCGGGAGAGGGCTCGTTCCCATGAGGTTCCCAGTGTGGTTTTGGCAGGCCGCGTGGTTTGGATAGCTCTGCGAGCAGCCTCTTCCTGCCTGAAATGCCAGCCGGGGAAGAACAGCTGACTCAGAGCACGACAGCTCTTCACAGCATCCCCAACGCCGCTGCCTTCACATTTTGGGCGGGTGGCTTGGAAGCCGAGCTGCGAGCCGAGCCCACGTCACGGTGCCCTTGGAAACCCTGCCCCGTGGGCGGAATTCACCTCTGCGCAGGGACTGCGGAATCCCAGCAGAGGATTTTGGTGGAACCCAAGTGGTTCATGGCACAGGCACCCCGACACCTGAGGGTCTGCGTTATGATAAATACGTTACAAAAGCATCAGCATGACTTGGCTTTTTGGGGTGCAGGGCCTCGGGGATGCAGGAAGGACTCCAGTTGGCGGGGGAGGTCTCGCCTCGCCACAAGGGATGTGTTTTGTGCATTTTGCAACACGCCTGGCCTGGAAGCAGAGGTGAGCACCTCACAGGATCCCCAGTGGGGTAAAGGTCCCCAGATCTCTTCCACACCACACTACAGAGGAAAAGATAAGCTCTTGCAAGTCAGTTTACTTTTTAAAATTCATGTTGCCATAGCAGCTTAGCACACTGTCTCAAGTCCTCCCTCTTGCAAAACTTTGATCACCATGAAAACAGAATTATGTTGTTCTCCGACATGTTCTACATATAAATATATTGAAGTTCCCATAGTTCAGGCTTCAACATCTCTGCAAAGCCCTCTTTTATTTCTCCCTCACTGACATTCCTCAGGCCAGAGGACAGTGTTTTCAATCCTCTGGCTGCCTCGGACCCGGTGGTGGGTCCTGCTGCTGCTCATCTTGCCAGCTGGCGTTCTGGTGCCAGTGCCTTCTAACACACCATGATATAACACAGCACGGAGGCCCAGCCACCAATTCTGCCCCATAAATCCCAGGAACACCCTCCCTGCTTTGCTCTGCTCTCTGTCCCTTCCCTGAGTATTTAAAAGCACAAAATCCCCTGAAATGTCCATGCACTTGCTGCCATCCCATGGAAGCACCGGGCTGCTTTATCCTCACTCACCACCACTGATCATGCTGGGTGCCCTCTGTCCCCAGGGAACGGGGTCGCTCACAGCCCTTAGGACGGGATGAATCGGCTGTGGAAGCAGTCAGCCCGAAGGGGACTAACTCAAGGCAGGACAAAACTCGCATATGGGTAGGATTTGGTGACGTTCGGCCCACCCTAACTCACGTTAGTGGCTTTATTGAAAGCGAGGGCTCAGCATGATGCCCGAGGAGACCGAATTTATCCGCATCATACCTGGGGTGGGGCGGCCTCTCCTGCTCCGAAACCTTCCCTCTGGTGCGCTCACGGCGCCAGGAGCAGCAGAAGGCGCTTTGCTGAATGTCAGCACTTCGCATCCTGCTCCGAGCAATCCTTTTGCTTTCATCGAGCGGCCCGTTTTTCTTGCTGCATTCACGCTAGCAATATTGGAAATGACCAATAAATAAATAAAATTAGGCTAGACACAGCCAAATTTGCAGCAAGAACCTCTGCAGTCATTTGGTTGAGCAGCACATCAACCCGAGCCCCCCTTCTGCTGCTGTTCTCATGCCTCCGTCTCCTCGCCCCAGACAAGACCCTTCCAGACCAGGACTGGGAAAGGTCAGTGGGAATTTTATTAACGTGCGCAGCCAGACTTCTTCCAGTCAGCTTTTATTATTTTTTTTTTCTTTTTCCCAATCAACTGAAGGGGAAAAAAAAAAAAAAGAGACGAAGAAGAAAAAATTGGGGTAAAAGTTGAAGAACACTTTAATTTATAAGAAAAAGAACTAAATAATTGATGTAGTCATGGTGCCAAAGGTAATTTCTGCTGCTCCCTCTATCTCACAAAGACATTTAGCATTGATTGAGATCAAAGTATCAAAAACCCCTGCTGCTGAGCTGAAAGGCAAAACTTTCGGCTGCCTTTCTCCGCTCTAATAATATCGTCTTTATGTAGTTAATAAACTGCACACTTCAGTCAAACTATATCATTACAGAAGACTTAGGGAGCTAATAATTTAAAAGCAAAGAATTGCCTCTGTTCTTCGCTTTGAACTAAACAACATTCTGTTGAATGAGGGGGACATCAAAGCTTTGTTACTATTACCAATGTGGCTGGAGCATAGGGCCGCACAGAGTGTGTACTTCAGTCATCAAGAGAAAAAAAAAAGAAAAAAAAAAGATTAAAGATATTGGCTTATCAACCCACAGGCAGAACCAGGTGTTTTCTTTTCTGCTGTGCAAGCATCAGGTGGTTTGCTTATCAATGAGTTTTCTTGTTAAATAGATGTACACGACTTCGCCTGGGCCCTCCAATCCCGACTGCTGCCCTTTTATTTTCTGAGCCACCTTTGAAGGACGTGGGACGAGGGCTGTTTGTTGGCTAATTGGGCCCTTTTGTGAGGGCCAGCTCCCATTTTCGCCCCGCTCCCCACTTTCTCCTTGCACGGGTGGCGTGGGGGGGAAGCGTGGCATCATTTTCACACCCCTGATGCTTCCTCGCAGCGGTTTTCCTCCAAGGACAGCAGCGGGGGAAGGCTGGTGCTGCACCGAGAGGCTGGGCTCAAGCCTCAGCACAGCCAGGGGAAGCACACAGCACCTACAGACCGAGCTTCTCCCACCTAGCCACAGCTCCCGTTGTCATTCCTGAAAATGTTTGCACAAGGATGAGAATCCTGTGGGTTTTCTCCACCCTGCTCTGGGCTGCTCTCACCCGCTGAATCGCGAGGTCAGCGTGTGCGAAAGGAGCCTCCCAGCCCTGCTGCTCTCATCTCCCGGGCCCGATGTTCCCCTGGATGTTCCAGGCAGATCTTGGAGCCGCCAGTTTGGCGTGGGCTCTATTATGGGATCCTTCGACTTCTTAAATGCTGCTTTTCATTTGCATCAAAAACTCTCCTTGGTTCGTGGCGGTCTGGATCTCATCCCCTATTAAAGATTGGAATTTAAAAAAGCAGAAAATAATGGCTTATTTCAAAGTAACAATTCAACTGCTTTTTGAAATGCTGTCCTTATTCAAAACCACTTAAATTTATACATATTTCTAAGTCTTTATTATCCTCAGAGGCTGAACCAATTTGGATCTTGATTTCCGCGAGTGTTCTCCTTGATTTTTTTTTCCAAGAAAGTTGAGATGTGATGTGAACAGATTGGACATTAACCATAGGTAACAAACGGTTTCCCGGGAATTATTGCTCAAGTTATTCTTTAAATACTTTGCAAAGCCTATTACTGTGGGCAGAAACTTCAGAGCAAAGCGACTTTTGCAAAGGGATGATCTGCTGCTTTTCATCCCGTTGAGCTGCGGGCTGGAGCGTGTGCCTGAGCACATGTGTAGACGTGTGCCTGTGCGTGCTGTTGTGGCCGTCCTTCTTCTGGCAGTGGAAGAGGCTTTCCCATACACTGAGGATGATTTTCCAGACCTGCTGTAGTGGAGTTTTTGCCTTTCATTTCGGTAAGGCTAAAATTTTGAGTTGTCTTCTAGCAGGTGTGCCCGTGGCCGACACTCATGGCCAGAATAATGGAAACTGCCCTTCGGAGAGGGGCTGGCCAAAGGGTCCCTGCCACGTTCTGCTTGGCTTGTAGGGGCTTTCTCTTACAGGATCTCTTGAGCACAACGTTGAAGATCTGCACGTAGAAATCAGCACTCTGTGGGTATTTAGGACAAGCTCTGGCCCAAAGTACCCAACACAACTTCCAGAGTGTGTTACCTGTCCGTCTGTCTGCGCATCTGTCTGTCTACAGGCAGCTCCATTCATGCCAGGACTGTTTCTGCAGTGTTTCGAAAGGCTCCCACATTCAGAAGAGCGCTGGGAACCAGCACGAAAGGTTTCCAGTTGGACAGAGATGCGGAGCTAAAGGCTCTTGAGCCAACCTGTGCAAGATCTGGTAACACAAAGATAATAAAGTGACTCTGATGGGAGTGCAAGGCAGAGTGAAGCTGTCTTTAGCCTTTACCAAAACCACTGTCAGTGCCTTTGCCTTTTCACAGCACAGCTCTCCGCAAAGCTAATTGGGTTAGTGCCTTGCAGGGGGTTTTCAGTGTCTGCAGGAGATGGGCTGCTGCAAACACCTTCCCCTTCAAGGCACACAGCGTTGCCTTTTTCACACCACAGCTCTCTCCCTGGCTTCTGTTCTCGAAAAGCAAAAGTCCCAGGCTGTTCTTCAGTATCAGCCATTACAGGGTTTCAGTTCTTTCCTCCCAGCCATTTTCAAATGTTCAACTTAAAAGGAAAATGTTTCATTTTAGGCCAAATTCCCCCCTCCTCTCCCTTTCCCCTCTCTTCTCCTTCGCCCCCCTCTTTTCTCTGGAAGAAGAACAAAGTCATTCAAATCAGGAAGCTGAGGAACTCCATGTATACTTTCCACTGGGACCTCAATCCCTACTGGTTTGGCTTGATTTGATTGAAGTGTAATTTAATCCTTCACCATTTGTCATAATGTCATTTCTGTATAAAAACACCGCCGCATCCAAACTGCAGATCAGCACCGAGGAGCTCTCCGGGAGGCACGGAGCGGGCTCTGCGGATGGCGAGGAGGGCGTAAAGCAGCCCCGTGGGGTGCGTGCTGCTGGGGATGGAGGTCCTGCACCCTCGGCGAGGTGATGGGGTAACTGAGAGCACGTCTGCACAGACTGAGCCAGGTTGTGTAGGGTAAAATGTCCAGGAGGAGGTGGACAACTTGATATCAGCATGGGCTAGCAATGAATACATTTGCAGGTAAGCGCAGTGCTGGTCATGGTGCTGGACGATTGCCCTGCGTTACCCCCAGGAGCAAGTCTGGTCTGTGCAGCTCAAACCACGTCTGTATTTGTAAAGAGGAAGGGAAGGAGAGGGCCTGGTGATGGGAATTCTCTTCCCTGATGTGCAGGTGTCTTCCACCCCCTTTTCTTCAGAGCAACCTTTATGTTTTTGGGGCTTGCATCCAAATATTGGACCTACCAGCAGCCCAGCACTAGGGGAACTGAGAGGTGTCAGGAAAACTGCACTCAGAAGCCCTGGGGGTTTTGTTTTCACCTCCATGCATGGTCACTGCTCATCCTCTCAGGCCTGCTGGCTCACTGCTCGCTGCCTGAGCACCCTTGGCAGGATCTGGCCCCGCAGCCAGGCACGTCCTGGGATGCACCTCGGCATGTCCCGTGGAGTGTCACCGCCCAGCAGCAAGGTTCTGGCTAATCTGCAAGTGTCCCATGAGGGGGTTTTGCTCCAGGATTTTTTTTTTTAGAGAGATGCCAAACATCTTTACTTTCCCCTTCCTGTCCATTCACCGCACGCCCTAAAAGGAAGTAGGAACGAGGGGAACAGATAAGCCTTATCCCCCAGAAAGAAAACATTCCTGCAGTCAGAGTATATAAGCCAGATACCGCCTGCCTTTCTTCAGCCCGAGCCGTGCGGGTATCACAGCAGCCGGAGCCTGGCTCACTGCTGGGGCTTAGGACCGGAGCCAAAGGTCGTGAGGCCGGGGGGGACAGAGCCCCCCAGACCTCCCGTCTCCTCACCACCCTCCTGAGGGACCGGGCTGCCAGACCGCCCGCATGCTGCTCGGGGAGCAGGGGCACTTTTTTGCAGCCACCGACCAGGAGGATAAGTGGAGAGGGGGCTGTAGGTGCCCCCCCGGCTCCCCGTCACCCCGCTGTCGCAGCCCTGCTCCATCCCTTCCCCCTGAGAGCAGCGCGGGGTATCTGCTCGCAACACTTGTCAAAAATTAAAGCAGAGCCTTCTTTCAAATCCGCTGCCTGTACTCGACTGCCAGAACAGTGATTCTTCCTCCAAAAAAAAAAAATAAAAAAATTTGCATTTAAAATTCCAAATATGCACTTTTGCTCAGACGAAAGAATGCGTGTTCCTGCTTTCAAGTCGGGTCCTCCATGACCTCTAGGTTTTAATATTTCCAGCAAAGTGTCATTTGACAATTCAAATACAGTCGGTAAGCACAGGAAAGTAAATGTCCTTTAAGATAAGCGCGTATTATAGCGAGAGCTGGTGATGAGAAGATTTCATCTACAGCTAGAAACTTCAGAGTGATCTGTGTGACTCTGCTGCATATTAAAAAATGGCTTTGGTGAAATATTGGCATTTCCAGATTCCAGTTTGCCAGTGCTAATGTATTCCCACTGCTTAATTCACAGGGAAGCGTGCTGGCCTGTGCGGAGAGATTTCACTGTTTAGCTTTTGCTTTTCAATTAAGAGCAAACCAGGGCTCAAATCCTGCTCGCGGCGCATCTCAGCGGGTGAAGGACCACAGCCCCACACACCTGGACGGCCGGATCCGTGCTGCCAGCACACTCCTTTGGGGTGGCACCGGGGTGCTGGGGCTGGCCCCGTCCCCTCCAGGGTGGGTACCCCCAAAGTCCTGGGCTTTTCCCTCATGCTCTGCTTTCCTCGCATCCCTTTGAGTTCATGGTAGGCTCCTGAAGCCCTCGCACGGGCGGCCGTGTTATCGCACCCCCGCCCCTCCGCGCAGCTCCAGCCACCAGTCAGCAAGCAGATCGGGCTGTCACAATAATTAATAGGCCTCCCTGTGGTCCCTGGTAATCCATCCCAGGGCCGCACAGCACCGGCTCTGTTTTACTTAGGTGTATGTAAGCCTTAGAACTGCCCCAGACAGAGCCTTTTTCATGGAGCTGATTCATTCAACACCTTAGCAGGGTTGTGGGCGCAGGGAGGGGGCAAGTTTACACAGATGCTAGTGTCTCAGGACTTGCTAGCAGGTGTCTCCTAACTTTACACAGACCACCCTCACACTAAAGGGACTCCTTTTGCTTTGAGCCTGTTTGAGTTACACGGCTTTGGTCTTTGAGTTCCTGCTCAGCGGACGATTTATGGCGCTCCTTATTGATAATGCCCCTGCGAGCAGAGGAGAGGCTTGTTCACCAGCCGTGGGGCTTTCAGAGCGCCCTCGAATAGCTGAAGTGCCCTGAGCATGCAATTCCTCCAGCTTTCGAGGGAAAGGAAAACAGCAGCACCCGTACAGGCTGTGGGGTTTTTCATTTGTTTGTTTGTTTATTTAAAGGGGGGCAAGGAGGGGGAGCTAATGGTAGGTTTAAGCAAACAGTTTCCTCTGAATTTGGCCATTTTCTCTCACTGAGGTCATGTGACAGCTGAGATTACACGATTAGAAACGTTTTAAGGCATTCCTGCAGCCTCAAGAGGGGAGGAGGGCAAATATTTTGGGATGGCTGGAACACACATCGCAGGGGGGTGCCTCTGCCCCAGGGGACGAGGCTGGGAGGCAGCCGGGAGCCCACGCTGGTGGAGGCTTGAGGCCCCGCAGGCATCGGGATGCCAGATATGGGGCAGGCTGTTGCAAAATTTGAATCAGTTCTTGTGGTTCTCTGAAACCTTTCCACATTTTCTGTATTCCAGTCGGTAAGGACACCACAACTCCAGAAACACCGACACGGAGGCAGCATCTTCCACAGTTCCTGGTGCGGACACCCCGGGAGCTTCTTGTTCCTTGGCCACAGCAGAGCAAAACTGGCCCGACTCAATTCCCATTATAAGTTAATGGGGAGAAAGCGTTACTGGTGTGACTGCAGTGCCTGAAACCCCACAACAAAGAGTCGGTCCCTGCCTCAAATCTCTCTTTTCTGTAGGTGACCTTCCCTTCATCTCCGCTGTGCTGTTGGTGTTACTGCCCCGTGTAGCCCTCATTTGTTCCCTCGCACTGGGAGACAGAAAGCAGCCTGTAAGCACCTGAAAACAAAGATTATTTCTCTTTCACATCAGTGTGCAGTTTAGCATTTCTGCTAAAGATCCCAGTTGGGTTCTGGGCGCACTCCATCACGGATCCAGCACCACAAACACTGCAGCCACACTCTGCCACCTCTCCTCCCTGAGTCCCACCTTCTCTCTGCTGTAACTCCCACTGGAATTAGCAGAGCTTCCTTGTAGGTGACAAATGGGCACCCAGCTTTTGCATGAGACTCTCGAGATCATATCAAGTTTGTTGTTTTGCTGCTGGCCAAGATTTCTTCCTGCTTTCCTGTGCTAGCTCTCTGAACATGAAACTACCCTTTCAAAGCTAAGTGGAGAGTGTGCTGTTGCAGGTTGCATGTCAGCCGCTATCAGTTAAAAAATGAAAATATAATTGGTATTCCCTGAAGCGAGCCCACCTCTCGCAAATATTTCTGTGTAGCACTCAGCACGTTTCCGCTGAGTTCAGTTTGTCAGCAAATTGCACGCTCACCCTGCTGAACCACCGAGGCACTCTGTGCAAGGGAGGGTTTCACAACACTTTCACGTTGACTCACGAGGTCAACAAGAAGCCCGTTTGGCTTCCTGTGTACCCTGAATCTGCTGCAGCTGTGCCTCTCCAGCAGGTTGGGAAGCAACGATGTGTGCTTGCTGATACAAATGGTATTTCCAGTTCGAGTCCTCATCTGGCGCAATGAGGAGTAACCACGATATCCATCTCTGTCTCCTGCTTTATCAGCTCCCACTGGAAAGGAAAGGAGAAGATCTGCTGTCCATAGGTAGTTTATTGGCTGCATTTACTCCTGGCTGCTCCATGACTTTATGCTTCAGCCCTCACCTCTCAGGCCATTCAATATTTTACTCCTGATGGAGCTGCGGAGGCACCAGTTGAAGCCCAGACCCCGAGTGTCAGGTACGGGACGGATGGCTCCTGCCAAGGCTCCTGGTGTCATCGTGAAGGGTCCCAGGCAGCTGTAAGGACGTCTTCCCACGCCCCCGTCCTGCCTCGCACACACTTCATAAAAGCTGTAAAGGGATTAGATGGGACAGACATGATAAAAAATAGATGAGTTTGTTGTGCTTTTGGAACTAAATAATGCTTTAATAGCAGAATCCTTTTTCAAAGTTAGTAGTTCAGAGTAAGCAGTACTTTAGGCAATCCAGGCATCTGCTGCAGGGACTTTCCCTTGTAATTATTTAATGAGCTTGATGTAATTTTTACATCTAATTAAGATGCCATCTTTTTAGCCTTGTTAGGAATGGTAAATTTTTGAGACACATTGGAGATGTGCTCCCTACCTGCCCCCTGACCGCGTGCTCTGATGAGCTGGCAGCAGCCAGCCTCGAAGGAGGCTTTGAGCCTTGGGGTGTGCAGAGTGGGAGCAAGAAGTGTGTTCCCCAGAAGCGGAGCAAGCCTCTCCTTCCCATGCATGACATTTTTGGCCACCTGAACAGTTCCTAAAACCATATATCTGAGGGGCAGAGTGCTGCTGATTTTGCACAGTGACCTGGGTGACCACCCCACCACGACACCTCCTCTTTAGGGATTGCTGATCAGCTGAAAGAGAGTTGGTAGAACAACAACTGGCTGCCCCTTAAAACCCAAAAGTGAACTGGTGGCTGCACCAGGGCTTCTGCTAGCTTCTGTTCCCAGCTGACCCCATTTTTATGTGCTCCCCCCTTCATCGCTGGGCTCCAAAGCCTGGATATATTTCTCCCTGGCCTGCCATCGTGCTGATTGGATTTAAATATGAAAAGCGTTGCTCTCTGTGCAAGTTCAGCCTTTGGTTAAAAGTGCAGGATGTTAAGAGGTGCAGGATTTTTTTAGTCTCTCATAAGGTCTTTTTTTTTTCAGTGTCTCCTTATGAAATGGCCTTGAAAGTGTCTGTAATATAATGATCTCACACACTGTACAGGCTGTATTTCTCCTCCCTTTATGTAGAGTTTTCCTAGCTAATTTCACAGTAAACTTCATTAAACTGCCATCCCCTGCCATGAACTCTGGAGGTTCTCACTGCCACGTGGCACACGTGGCTGCTGCTGGTGTATCTGCCTTGAATTAATGCAGGTGGGCTGCAGCTCCTGCAACCTTTTGCAGATCAATGGGCTTGGTCCTCGGCTGCAGAACCAGGCCCTGGTCACACAGATCCCTCCAGCCTCCCACCCTGTGGTCCAGCTTTTCCTCAGCAGCCTTTGAACACCAGTTTGACCCCGTCCAGTTTGGGCCATGCAGACTGCCAGAACCTCAGGCAGCTGAAGCAGGCGGTGTCTCCAGGCCAGCCTAGGGCCCTGGTCCTGAGCCACAGCCCGCCGGGGTGCTGAGGCTGCACTTATTCACTGCACACCTTTGCTATTACTCCTCCGGGCCCAGATTTGTAGGACTGAGGTAGCAGAAGGCTCCCTTCTCCTCCTGCAGCTTCAGAGTAAGGGTAGGAAGAAAGAAAAGGGGAGCACAAGTGGATTCAGGCTCCCCGCTTTGACAAGGCCTCACCCACAAGACAGTTCTGCCAGCGGTGTTCTTCCCATTGCCTTCAGTTGGCCACAAATCCCATAAATAAACTTTTTGGCATAGCAGCCCCAGCTATAAGGCTGTAGGTCACACTGCAGGTTTTCACATTCACATGGCTTCCTCTTGCCCAGCCAAAAGAAGGGAAAAGCAGGGATGAGTAGAGGACAAGAGAGCAAGCAGGGCAAGCAACACAAGGGGAAGGTCCTGCTCTAAGCCATACCACTGTGCAAGTATCTCCTCTGACCTGCACATACACTGCACAGGGGTGAACTAGGAGGCAAATCCTCTTCTTTCTGCTGCCACCCAGTCCCCGGTGGACCACCGGCCAGAAAGGAGGCTGCCAGTCACACAGGGGCACTTTGATGTGGGCACAAAAGAGCAAGCCATTCGAGACGCTTCCTGCCCGGTGGCCTCCATCAGTTTGTGAAGCCTCTGAACGCTCCTGTTTGATCCGCTCGAGGATCTTTGAAGCCTCTTCTGTCTCACAAACAAATGATCCACTGCAACTTATTTTTAATCCTTTAAAAGGTTCCAGATATTCCTCTGTAAAAAAAAAAAACAAAATACCCAGCCTGAAACTTGGTACCTCAGGAAGGAGCAAATTTTCAACTATTGGTTCGGTCTGAGCATATTCAAACATCAGTTTATGAGTTCTTTGCTGGGAAGAAATGCCAAAGGTTCAGCCTGCACTGTGACCTAATCCTAGGTGCTAAAATATTGGGATCTCAAGGAAAGTAGCTGTGAGACAAGGCTGCAATGGCTTGGACTGCAGCGTAGTGTATGGCACAGTTGATCTGAGGGGCTGCAAAGTTGGCTGGTGAGTGGAAAGAAATCCTGGCCAAGCAGCACAGGGACAAGCTCAAAGCAACACTTCCACTGTTGTCTTTCATTTACAGCTAATCATACACACAAGGGCACCGCTCGGTGCTGCAAGCCATTTATATACCTACCCTCCTGTTAAGCTTTATGTGAATTAATTGCTGCTTTCCATCCCTTCCTCCATGTTTTGCTCTAACTCTCTATTTGAACCAAAAACTAAAGTTGCAAAATCCAGCTGAAACTTAATGGAAAACACCGAGTTCCATCTGGCCTCACATAAATTATGGTCAGAGTTGCCATTTTGAAGCACAGTTGTTGTTGTTGTTGTTGTTTAATGCCAGACTATAAATCAGCTCAAATTGAGTTCAAACCAACTCCAAATTGGGACCAGGTTTGCTCAGGGAGTTTGCAAACTTGAGCAAAAGCTTTGGGTGAAGCCGGGCTGAGCACTGAACTTGCAGCAAGCCAGGTGAGCGTGGGGACAGGTACCAAAGGTTTCACAGGGCTGTAAGTTTAACAGAGAGAGGCCCAGGGCTGATTTGGGGCTGATTTGTGCTACGTGGGGATGTCTTTGCCTTCACAGAGGGGAGTTGAGAGGGGAACGTGGCCCAGGTGGCAGCACAGGCCACAGGTGCCCCTCATTTGGCTTGACGGGCTGCCAGCCCTGCCCCGACCCTCCTCAGGGGTATCTGCAGCCAAGGATCACAGTTTACTCTTTTTGGCTCTGTTGTGGGGATGCTGAGAGCAAGTCCTGCTCATGCTGGGAATTCTGCTACAGCCCTGAAGGACAATGGGATGGGGGAGCCTGGCATGGAGGCGCTGGCAGGACTGCGGCCCTGAGGGTGAGGTGAGTGTGACGTGTGGTGGGGGTGAGTGAGGCCTTGCTGCAAAGGTCTGGGCAGAGATGGGGGCGTTCTGTGTCCAGGAGCTGCTCTGAGCTGGTCCCATAGTGTGTGGGGCATGTCTGGTGTCCTGGTACCTGTGTGAGAACAGGCAGGGCTCCTCCCTCTGCATCACAACCTATTTTAACCTTAAAATCAGTCAGTCTGATGGGATTTATAACCATATAGTCTAAAAATGCCTTGTGTGATGCTCATTTTTGTTCATGGAAGCAAAACAAGTCTCTTTTTTATGTCCTTTCCTGGCTTTCTGGGCACTGAGGAAGCCTTCCTCCTTGGCCAGGTTCATGTGGGGCCAGCATCAGCCCTGAGCACTGCAGGCAGCCATGTTGCCGATGTGTGGGTCCAGGCATGGCGAGGGTGAGGCCCTCAGGCATTAACTGTATTTCCACAGCCCTGTCCTGCCTTTCAGCTGTAGAGTGGCATTTGAGAGGCTGTAAATAATACAGGAGATCCTGTGCCATGACTTTGTAAGAGGAATCGGAAGTGAGATTACTCGGTGACACGAGCAATGAAAACATCTCTTAACTCTTTGGTGAACGGCAGAGCTAATCATCACGTGAAGCATGCATAAATCCTCTGAGCATGAGGCGCTGCTGCCCTTGGGAGGCTGGATATGTGATTTTTATATTTTTTATTTTTTTAATGGCTGCACATCTTTAAGACACAAATACTCAGCTATCCTTCTTCCTTTTTGGCTGACTCTCTGCCTTCTGGTGTTGAGCATCCTCCTGTGATGTGTAAATGCTGAGTGACTTCTGGTGATCAAAGAGTAGGGGCTTGGTAGATGTATTTCAGCTACCTATTTGATACCCAGACAGCATCTCATATCAGTGCTCGCATCCAAATGCATCTGTTCAGAACACTTAGTACATTAATTCTCTTCAGGCAACCGGTTAAATGGGAACCATTCCTTCTTCAGGCCCTGCTTCTGCAACCACGAGGTGTGTGGCTGCCGGTGGCTTTGCTTGTGTGGCACCCGTGGGGGCCCCCTGGGATGCGATTCAGATGTGCAAACCTTGCTGGGAGCAGGGGATTGGGGTTGAGTTACTGGGCAAAGCATTAGTCCTGTGTTGTGGCAGTGTGAACAGAGCAAAATCCAAATTCCTGTCATTCAGAAAATAGGATGGGACAAATAAATTGTCTGTATGTGTGGCACCAGGAGTTGCGCTGGCATGCAGTGGTGGGCAAATGGCTTGTGCAGGCAGGGGCTGTGTGCTTGGTGGGCTGGGGTGTGGAGAAATTGGTGCCTGCACACCCTGTGGAGGGCTTGTCAAAGGCTCTGAGTCAAAACATGGCTCTCAGTGCAGGCTCCAGGTGTGAACTGGAGCATTTCTGCTGTACCTGGTTGGGAGATGTGTGTAATTCATCTCAGGAGAAAGAAATGGTATGTCTAAATATATGTATTAAAACGTATGCATATTTAAAAAGGACAATTAGTGTTATTTTGTCAGAGGAAGGCTACCATTCATAGCATGTGGGGAGAAGCATTGGGCTTCTACTTTTTCTCGTATTTTCTGATATTTCCTTTTGCATTTTGTCAGAAAAAAATGAAATAAAAGGCAAACCAGTATTTGCCCTCTGTGTGCTGGAGGAAGTTGCTGCAGTGGAGGTGCTCTCTGTGCACAAAGCTGTGGTACTGAAAAGGGAATTACAGGGGTACTGAAAAGGGAATTACAGGCAGCCTTTATTTGGATCAGAAAGGCATTTTGCAGAAGTGTTGTCCAGCTCCATTTTGTGTTTGCTCCTGCCCATCGAGCAGGCTCTGACTGGGCACAGCCTGGAGTGTGATGGACAGAAACCAAGCCAGATGCAAGTGATGGGAACCCAAAGGTTTTCCTCCACCATCCTGAGAGGTGAGGGATGTGGCAGCAAGACCATGGTGTCTGTAGACGTGCTCATAGCAGAAATGCCATGGCTGTGTGTCCAGTCACTACCATCTCACTATTTAACCTTCATTACTGAGGAAAAACACTATGGGCCTCTGAAAGAAACAATAAATGGCTGCCATTGGCTCCAAAATGTTGCAGGAATAGCAAGGGCTTTGATCTCCCCCCCACCTCCTCTGCTGTGTGCTGCTTAAGATTTACCAAACATTGCATCTCTTCACATAAAAACTCACCTTTGTGTTGCTGCATATAATCATTGAATAGTGATAATAACAATAAAACTCCTAGGAAATCTCCCTGTGGCAACAAGTAATTGACCCAGGAATTTTCACTACAAGGAATTATTATTATTTTTTTTAATAACCACACAGCACTAGAGATATACTTGTTCATCGGGGGATACACCACTATTGTTCTCATCAGTCCTGATGCTTTGCCTTCACCCTTTGAGTTTTCTCAAAGGATTGAGATTATTTGGTTTCTTTGAAGAACAAAGGATGAAGAATTTTTTTTAGATGACTGGCTATTTTGATCTGCAAGGTCTGCGCACAGTGTGAGGGAACAAACATCACTAAATCATTAAGGGAAAAAGGAAGGGTATGCATAATGGAAAAGAGAAACACAAAAGCCACCGAGCCCAGTGGTTAGAGGCAGGCGCTGGCAGCGGTGCCTGGGTGGTGTTTGCTGACCCAATGCAAGGTTTGCTGCCACGCTTCTCTGGCCTCAGTTTCTCCATCTATAAACTGGCAGGATTACCCTTTGACTTTGTCAGATTTGGTTACTTGGTTATAACTCATTTCCCTAAAGGTCTGAGGGCTTGGAAATAACACAAGCAGGATATCTTACTTAACCTGTGCTCTGCTGCAAGATGCAAACCCTCAGGAACGTGTCTGAGCTGCCCTGCTGCTGGAGCTGGTCCCAGCCTCGGGCACCCATCTCCCTTTGAAGGCATTTGCTCATTGCACGTTCCTCTGTCTCTTCTCCTGAAAGCTTTTGTCCCCTCCTTGGTGACTGGGCCTTAGGTTTTTGCAGCACGAGGGGCCAAGCAGCTCTGCGGAAAACTGAGGTCTCTCACCAAGTCTGTATGTCATAGGATAACACAAACGTACTTCCATTCAAATGCGCCTCTTCCATTGTGGGAGATAAGGAAATATCACATATGCTGGGGAAATAGGATTAGCCTGTAATTAAGCAAAAATCCTTCTATTTAGCGTAACAATTTAATTAAAGAGCGACTATTACCTGCTAATTATAGGGTTCACAATATACATAGAGCAATGTTTAATTTGTATATGAGTCTCTATTTTTATCCTATTTGGAACCAAAAATCAGATGGTAATGTAGTCGTTCGCTCAGATGCAAGAGACACCTTTCAGGCTCCCAGCTCAACAAACAGCATCCTGCTGGGCCCAGCCCGTCACAGCTCCTGGCAGCTGGGACTCGGCAGAGGATGCTGCAGCTGGCTTCAAAATACAGCATCTGAGCCCAGCTCTTGGTGCTGGTCATGTACTGGGGTCTGTGGGGACCTGAACTGCTCGGGCTGAGCAGCCTCTGCACCAGGGTGCTGTGGAGGTGGGCAGAGATCCTGGAGGGATGGAGGGCATGGGAATTTGGAGGTTTTCACCAGGATCCGAGCTCTGCAGCGTGATCCTGAGCCAGGGCCTGGAGCTTGTCCTGGTTTTCTGAAAAGCTGTCATCCTGGGGTAGCTTGCAAAAAATATGCATGTCTACGAGGGAGCCTGGACTGTGTTGTGGGTGAACTTTGCTATTTCGCAGTGAGAGATGGTTTGGTTAATCTGCGGAGGGCAGGTGACCTTACTTTCCTCAAATGCTGCTCCCCCTATTACCCGGCGGTTTTGCGTTTAGCCCTGCATTCTGCAAACACTTAAGCACATGTTTTGCCTCACACTTAATGGGAGCGTTCACTTACCTACAGTTAAACATGTGTACTGCTTTCCACAGGATCCAGGAGTCTGCCACAAATATTTCGGGTTCAACTTCCATTTTGCGCCCCTCGAGTTAGAGCCGGTCGTGTTTCAGAAATAAGCCAGTGCCCTAATTAGTCGCTTTGATGCGCTAATCCCCTTCCTGCCCTTTGGA
This sequence comes from Anas acuta, assembly GCF_963932015.1. Lineage (NCBI taxonomy): Eukaryota > Metazoa > Chordata > Aves > Anseriformes > Anatidae > Anas > Anas acuta. The sequence goes on along the minus strand of NC_088996.1, from coordinate 10,562,893 downwards.
CATATTGACATGAGCATGTCCCTAACCTCCAGTGTTTGTTTTTTTTTTTTTTGTGAATTCGGGATATTTCTGGTGACTTCAGGCTCCGTCTGTCTCCTTGAAATGAGTGCTCCTGATGTGAGGTGGTGGTAGCGGTGGTGGTTTTGGGGTTAACCAGAGCAGCTTCGGGAAACACAGGGAAGGAGGAAAGGTCTCAATTTCCCAAGTGCCACCTGTGAGTGGTTTTCTGGCTTTAGCAGCAGCTGGAGCATTGCTGATGGCTGCACCTCAGTGTGTGAGCCCCTCTGCAGCATGCACAGAGCTTAGCAGCAGGAGGATGGCGATGCCAGGTGAGACGTGAGACCTGATTTTGTCAGGAATATGTGTTATTTCCTGAACTCTAGCAAGAGCATTTAGCTTGCAGCAGCCCAGCCTGGCATCCGAGCAGGTTGGCTGCGAGTCTGTTCTTATGTGTGGTCTTTGGGGGCACAGACCAAAGGGAACAGCTCAGCTTGGGAGTGTGGGGCAGTGACAGGAGGAAGCAACGAGGACAATGACAGCGGTGGCACCGGGGTCACGGCGTGTTCTCCGTGCCTCAGTTCCCTGCTCCAGCAAGGAAGTGCTGAAATCCACCTTGCAGAGAAGCGAGGCTTCCTCAATTAATAAGTGTGCTCGCAGGCTTGCCAGATGAAAGAGATGCAAAACGCCGTGATAGTTTCTTTTATGATCGTTAATAATAGTATAAGTTACCTGAAAGGCACAGTGCGTGTCCCCGGTGAGTTTTGATCTCCTGGCACGCCTGGCCGTGTGGGGTGGATGAGGCTCTGGCTCTTTGGGGAGTTGTTAGAGGAGAAAACAGGCAGCAGATATTTCTCCACCCCCCTGCTTTGCTCTATCCCCAGCCCTGCATTGCTCCCAAGGATCAATATCTGAACTGAGGAATTATATTATTAGGCTGCATCTTGTAATCACACATCAAGTGGCGTCCACTGGTTTCCCCTTGGCATGCAGCAGCAGGCCCTGACGGAGAGATGTTTCTTTTGAACAGCTTAAAACATCCCCCATGCAAAATACGCGGGGTGTAGGAGGGGGACAGTCCTTCTGCAGAGCGTGTCTGACTACTTTGTGTGGATCGCTCCTTCCGAATTTGCATTACAGAAAAACAATCTTTTATTTATTTAAGTTGGAAATCCCTTTGCATCTGAACTTCAAGTGTGCAGCAAACACACTTTGATCATTTTAATGCAGAAGTCACTGATTTACAATAAATATTGTGTTTTCTTTTCATACTTCTTTTTGTTCTTTGAGGAGATTAGAGCAAAGGAAGGAAAATAATTTTGACCTCATTAGAATTGCCTGGCAGAAGAAGTGTGTGAAATGAAGAAGATGCTGGGCTTTGAGTTGTCTCAGGCTAGTGACAGAAGTTATGGCATTGATCTGTCCGTCTGTGATTCCTGATGCAGTTTATCTGGACCGGGAGGAGAAGTGGCTCCATCCGCAGTGCCCACAGATGTGATTTGGGGGAGGTTGCTCTTTTTTGTAAAGCATCAGGAGGAACTGAAACATCTCGAGCTGTGAGAGAAGAGTGGTGCGGCACTGTGGGCGTTGCTGCTTTCCTTTCTCCTACAGTTATCACAGATAAGAAAAACACAGTTAATTCTACACCAGGGTCTGAACCTGTGATGCCAAGCCCATGCTGCGCAGCTATCGGACAGAGTTGCCCCCTCCAAAAGGGAGCTGGGCTCACTTCTCACAGGGAGGGCTGAGGATGAAGGAAGCTGAGAGGTGTCTTTGGGTTCTCCCAAATCCACACTTTCCCACAGTGCTGCTGAGCGCAGGATCCAGCCCATCATCTTTGCTTTCAGCCCCTGATTTATTGTTATAGGGGACTGCAATCAGGGTAGCTTAGCCTAAACGTGGTCCACCCTCAATTACATGCTACTGTGCTGCTTCAGATACAGAGGCCAGAGCCATCCTGAGCATCTTGGGCAAACAGAAGGGGTTTGTGGCAGTGTAAACAATGTGAATTGCCCTTTTGGAAAGCCCTGATTGCTCATTATGGTTGATTCCAGGCTGGATGGAGCCAGGGCCACACTCAAAGGTGGCGTGGGTTTGGTTTTTGCTTTTTTTTGGTTTCTTTTCCTGTGGGAAAATGCAGGTTAGGGAGTGTAAGAGCAACCAACCAGGAGTCGCTGCACCATCTCATGCAGGAAGGTTTTCCTTGTGTAGGAAATCCCAGACTGATGGGCACCTGCCCTGTCTTGGAGGGGATTAAAGCCCAGAGTTCCTTTGTGGGGACCCTTTCTGGGTGATTTCTCCCCAAACGCATCCCCTCCTTCAACCTCAGCAGCTGGGACAGGCCATGAAGGGCACCCTTGGGACACGCTGCCAGCCCTCTCCTGTTGTTCTCCATCCCCATGGTGAGATGCACGTTGCACTGGGCCATGCATGGCTGTGTCCCACCTGCAGCACATCTCACCCAGACCCTTGGATGTGACCCCAAGGGTGTCCTGGGGCACATGGGCAGTGCAGGACACCCCAATTCTCCTTGGCCACCCTAAGGAACGGAAGCTGGAGCGTTGGAGAGGCAGGGGGAAAATGGGCCCCCACCAGCTCTGGTGGAGAAGCAGATTCTCCTGGGTGCTGCTTTGTGCCTCTGGTCTCAGCCCCCTGCTGTGGGTGTCACGGTGAGATCTCCCCACAGCTTCCTCTCCTTTTTGCCACCTTGCTCCATCTGCCAGTGGGGAAGGTGCTGCCCTTCATGGCATCCTGAGCTAGAGATGGAAATCACAGCATCCCGGGGATGCCTGGTGGTGTCAGTGCCAAGCAGGGAGCTTCCCAAAGCCCAAGGGAAGAGATCATCGTGAGACAGCACATCCCAGGCAACTCCAGCAGGAACGTTGGAGGGGCTGGAGGGAGGACAGGGCTCTTCTCTGCCCAGAAGGCAGCCGGGATGCTGCAGATCCACCATCGCCCTGCCTGAGATCTCCCCCAAGACCATGCTTCCCTTTTGTCCCCAGCACCATGAGCTGTGAGTGCTGCTGTCTGCCCTGTGCCTGGAAGGGCTTAGAGATGAGTGCTGGTTTTCACTTAAGCCTCATTTCCTGTTAGCTGAGAGGTGTTTGAGCACACAATTCCCTTCGTACCCAATTTACAGTGAGTAAGTTTTGCTGGGAAAGCTCCCTGGACCCTGGCGGTGTTATGGCAGATCTGGGTTCACCCATTCTTGTTTCCATGGACAGCACCAGCACGTCCTGGGAACACTCAGCCCAAGCCCAGACAACATTTTCCAGTTATTATCCAGTGACTGCCTGAGTTTGGGTTTCCCACTGGCAATAAAACAGTGGGGAAAAGAAAGCGATTAGCAGCTTACGACTCCATCTAGCTCCTTCTGAGTAAAGCTCCTCGCTTTGTTTTGAGGCTCAGAAGATGAACTGTGCCGCACGTTGTTTGCAAGCGCGTCCTCTGTTTTGGAAAGTCTCCATCTATTTTGTTTCCATGTTATCTGCGTGGTTGTAATTAGAAAATGATGTGCCTGCTACATGACCTCCTCATAAAGAACATATTTAAAGTGAGACAATAACATTCAATTCCCTTTCTAAACCATCAAAAAGAAAATGGTTTTCAAGGCATTTCTTCCTCCTTCCCCGTTCCCTCCCTTCAGCCACTTGGGTGGTCTCATTTGACAAGTTTTACAATAGAGGGCTTTTTTTCCCCCCTCCATGGACAAACATGTAAGTGCAGGAGGAAATCTGGAACTAGGAACCAAACAACTCCCTCCTCCCCAAGAAAAACTCAAAGGGGCCGAATATCAGCAGATCCTTCCACTGCTCCTGGCAGTGCCATGACTGTCGCATCACTGCAGCCCTTCTGAATCACTTTGCCAACCTAAAGAGGCCTCAACCCAAATGAAGATTTGCACCCCTGACACTGAGCATCACCACAGGAGGTGTCGGCAGCCTCCAGTTATCCTTTCTGCCTGCCCAGCTCAGCTGCGATGCTGCCAGACCACGCACGAGACGTGCCAAAGGCCATGCGCATGCACCCAGGCTGGAGAGCTGCTGGATGTGCGCGTGCAGGCAGCAGGGAATTTGACTCTTTTAATGATTTTTTTTGTTAAAGATGGAGCAGGCCTTACAAGAGCAGCTTTGTGCCTTGGGAACTCTCCCAACTGCAGTGCCAGGAGGGTGCAGGGGCAGTGCCCGTGCTGATGATGTGCTCCTGTGCACCTGCAGTGAGAGGGGTGGCTGCGAGCTGGGCTTCCAGACAGGTGAGCAACAGCTTCACCTAAAAGCGTGTAAAACTCTAATAAAAAAAATAATGAGGCCGTAAAGTATATTTAGCAGCTTCCCACTCAAATTCTGGAGAGGGGGAGCTCTGCTGGCACCACCCTGTGTGAGGCAGAGTCAGATTTTCGTCTGTATTTCCAAACTGACTTCTCTGTGCTTTCTCCCCTTGGCTTTTCCCCTCAAAATATTCCTGCTGTGGCCCTACTGTCAGGGGCAGCTCTGTGAATGGCCACTTAGGGCAAGGTCTGGAGAACAAACCTGTCCAGCTACGGATGCTGGAGCCTTGGGAACGTGTCCCAGGCCTGAAGTGCCCAGTCACTTACCTACATGGCTTGAATTTCAAATGCAATCCGCTGCTTCTGTCAAGCCTCTTCTGTAGTTAGTCATACCTTAGTAGCTGGGGAAACAGATCAAATACTGTTATAAAAACACGAGGGGGGAAAAGAAAAAAAGAGGTGCCAGGTTCTTTTACAGCTTTATTTGTGTACTGTATATCTGTCTATCTGGGCTTACACTCTTTGACGCTGAAGTGACAGCAGGGAAAAATGTGAATATTTAAAGACGAAGCTAGCATCAGCATTTCCATTTAGGTTATTGCTTTGTGTCGTCTCTGGCATTTTAGCTTCACTGCAATGAGGTTTGAGATCTCCATTTGGTCCTGATGGACAAAAGCCTTCTTAGAAAAAGGACCAGGATGGAAGGAATCGGCCCGTGGTGACTGCAAAGCTGTTGGAGTCCTGTCGGAAGACAGGCAGGTAAAGCAGCCCTGAGTCTGATGGATTTTATATCTTGAAAAATTCAAATTGGACCATAATTTTCATGTCAAGAGTCATTCTGCCTCATCCAGCCACAAAAAGCATGACTTTTCTCATTGCTTATAGAGCAGCAGGACCAGGTCTGCCCACTTGGTGCTAAGGGGGCTCCGAGCCAGAGGCTCTGCAAAGCTGCACTGCCTCTCGCTCCCACTTAACCTACTGGAGAATTTAAATGCCAATGTTTTTATACCCCCTAAGAACGCGATCTGTTCTGTATCTATGGCAAACCTAAAAATAGTTCTCCTCTCAGCCATTTTCAAGATTTTTTTTTTTTTTTCCTGCAAAAGGTGAGCTCCTTGTGATCCTCCTGGCTAAAAAGCGTTACGCCGAGGCATGCTGCTGGAGAACACACAGCATCCATCACAGCCCTGCTCGCGCAGGGTGCTGTCACTGCTCCCCGTCTGCACAATCAGAACTGTGCCGAGTCGGTGTTTACGTACAGGACAGACTCTGAGTGACAGATCAAATGATCAGATTTTAGCGTGATTTAGGAAAATTAGTTAATTTGGCTAGGGAAATCAAGGATCCCCATGGAGCTTGCAGGGTAAAACTTGCTTCAGATGGCTCATAAACAAAGGGCTGTGTTGCTAGGATTGCTAAGTTCAATGGATTTTGCTTTTGCAACCCACTGCTGCAGTTTTACTCTTTCCCTTTCTGTCTGGGAGATATTTAGTTGCCTCTTGGTTTTATATTTTTCTTTTTTAATTTTATCTTTGTCATAGATGTAAATCCTGCTGTTAGGATCTACTACTGTGACAAAAAATTAAATAAATCGCATGGCAAATAACAAAAAAGCGAATATTAGCAAGAGGCGTGGGTTGAGGGAGCCTGGCTGAACTGAGAGCATCTCTGCAGGCAGCTGGGCTGGGCACATGTTCCCGTGGGCAGGTGACAGGGGGAGACGTGGAGGGGCTCGAAGCCACAAGAAGCATGCAGGGGGTGGTTCCGTGGCACAGTGATGTCTCTGTCTCTCTGAGTTGCCCTTCGACACGGTTAAGCTGCTATATCGGGGTGTCCTGGCGTCCCTCCCAATGCCATGACGCTCCTTAGTGACTCTCTGTGTTTGTTCTTGGGCTAAACGTTGCAAAACAGCTCAGGATTCCTTGATCTTGCCTTGTTTGGATTCTTTCATGAATTGCATCCATGTGTCCGAGGCACCGAGCCCTTTCACACGGTTGGGCAATGTTTGCGTTGGGAACAGCGGCTCTTTCCTACACGAGCGCGGGTCGTCGTTCCTCCCAGTCCCAAAAGTGGCCATGAGAAGCCCGGGGCTTCAGATCCAGGCACGTGGCGGTGAGTCTGGGACACAGAGCTGCAGGATAAGGTCTGCTCCTCGTGCTTTTTCCTTGGAGCATCTGTCTTTCTTTTCAGGCAGGACATTGGCCATGCCTGAAAGCCATTTAGAAATTGCAGGGAGCGCAGGTTTCAGTAGCCTGCCTATTAAGCGGGGTTTCTTGCCAGAACACATTACTCTGAGATCTGCACTTGTTCTCAATTTTCACGTAGGAGTAAAGGCAGCAGATTTAACGCCAAAATCCAAGCCAGTTTGGATTTGGGTGCATAGGGAGCAGCTTGAGTCCTGGTGGCAGACACCACCAGGTGATAGATGTGAGCCAACAGCCCCTTACACGAGACAGGAGGAACGGTGGCTGGAGATGCACGGGGAAGGCTCTCCATCCTCTCTGACATGTATATGCCTGTAATTCACTAACTAGATTTGTCCAACTGGAATTATCACCGAAACCTCATTCCAATAAAATTCTGATTTCGTGACTATTCCCAGAGGTGGTATCTCAAGAGGCTGGAAATTGCTGCCGGCGTCAGCCAGGATATAATTGTCATTTATGTGTTTGTGCTCTTGTCTGCACGCAAGTGGATGAGACAGATGTACAGCATGTCATAGGATGGCTGGGTTTTCATATGGCTTTCTTAGAGATTGCTGCTTTTATTCTCGTTCAAGGTTTTCATCCTTTCTCCTGCTGTATTGTCTGATTTATCAGAGTGCCTGAACATGTGCTTCTTCCTCCTGTTCTCCTCCTCTCCCTTGCTGATATCTGTAAGCAAATCACCACTGTTTCATGGGAAGTGAAAGAGAAGAAAAAAAAAAAAGGCAAGGTTCTTGTTCGCCTTATGCAATGGAGATGATGACTGAAACCACTATTAATGATTGTTCCCTGCGTGCCCAGGCAGGGAGTTTGATTTCTGAGTAATTTCAGCAATGGCGATGTACATTAATGGCACAGTCTGCAGCTTCGCTGCTTCTAGAATCAGCCTGAAACCAGGTGGTGTCAGTGGGCTGCTGAGGTAGCAGCAGGATGAGGCCCTTGGTTAATTAATAGCAGTAGCGATCGGCGTGGATTGCCAAATGTGACTTGGATTGGTGTGGTTCGAGACCCTCGTTCTCATGGAGGTCACTCCAAGCTTAGCGAAAATCAGGTCTCTGATGTTCGCGTGACCATGAATGGAGGCGTTTAATCAATGGTTGTTTGACAGTTAAAGGCATTAATTAAAGGCTTAGCTGGTTTTTGAGAGTGTCAGGGCCTGAAGGTGCCAGAATTTTGGGATCCAGTGGAGCCCAGGCTCTCCGTGGATCTCCAGATGCTCCCTGGCAGAAGGTTGTGGCAGATGCAGGTACCTTTGTGCCCCGTTCGTGCCCGTTATTCCCTTTGCTGATCAGACCCTGCGGCCAGCTATGATGATGGCCCGTGGCATCCTGCTCTGGGGGACAAGCAGCAGGGACCCCCCTGAACCATGGTGACGAGGCCGGGAGGTGTTGGCTCTCCTGCGGGCACAGCTCCAGAAGCTGCTGCGGTGGAGTCGATGCTTGGATGTGGGTGGCCGCAGGTCCCTGGGGCTGGCTGGTGTCTGCATTTGTTGGCAGCCCCGCGGCTGGCCGGGCAGGGTGGGCATGCCCAGGAAAAGCACAGGTTTTGTCCGTGCTCAGCGTTCCCCATGACAAAACTTTGTGTGTTCCTAACAAGCGGATCCTGTTTCTCCTCCTGCGGGGAGGCTCCGTCGGAGCTAACCGGTGGTAATTGGAGAGGGGGAGGTGAGGGGAAAGGGCACAAAACCCAGGAAGAAAGCTGGGGGGGGAGTGTGAGATCCCAGAGAGTGAGCCTAAAACCAGCAAACTCGGATGGAAACGCTGCTCTCGCAGACCACAGGAACATGCCTTCTGCTGGGGGAGTGCAGAGCAGACGATGCGATGAGGCTCGCGAGGTCGCTGCAGTTGGTGCAACGAACCCTGGGGCGTTTCTCCGGCCGGGCTGCCTCGCAGAAGTCTCCTTCTGTGGGAAAAATCAATAACTGGAATGGGTCGGTCTCCTTGCCACTGCAAACCTATACTTAAGTGTGATTAAAATGCTTTCGGCAAAGGAAATACCCCGTAGTTTAAGCCAAACATGGGGACATCCTTTCTCCCTCTGATTGATGTTATGGTGGTTTATGCGGTGTACTATATTCTGAACCAGCCCCAAGTCAATTAGGCACCGTTTCAAAGTATTTTCTCATGCAGCCCAAGGTTTTGCTCGTGCCAACGAAATCTGAAACTCGGGGAAATGATAGCAGAAATGAATGCTGTGAACGAGCACAGCCAGGCCGTGGGGTGAGCAGGCAGCGAGCACTGCAGGATTCCCTGCTTCAAGGATCAAGCTGCCTTTTTCAAGTTGTGAGATTTAATGGCCTTTTTTTTTTTTCTTTTTCCCCGAGATCAAGCGTAGTATTGGTTTAATATCTGATACAAACTCTATCGGGAAAATATATCCTTCCTTTGTGGAGGGACAAGGTGATCTAACTATAAAATGATCAGATCCTGACAGTTCTTTCCCACCCCTGGACCAGATGGGATTTCTGCCCCAGAGACCCCATCTAAAACACCTTTGCGCTCAGCCTTTGACTATTTGAAGCTTTCAGACAATCGCCGTGTGGGAAAGGACAGTCCTTACAAATCTCCCGACCTTTCAGTCCTGAAATATCATTCCTTGTGATGGAAGAGAGTAATAACATGTGAGAGCACCATCACAAGCCAGCCAGCAAAGGAAATAACAGGGTGACCTTATAAAATCAGCGCTGAAAAAAACCCCAATTATAGGGTTAAATGCCACCGAAGTAATGATTCTCCTGGTTTATCTCGCTGGCGATACGCTGTATTTTAAAGCCAGCCGTCGGGGACATGTGAAATGGCACTTAAACCATCGGGGGAAGGTTCCCCCGTACACCAGGCATATTTCCATGGATTCCAAAACAGCCCCGGAGTCTGGGCAGGCGAGGAGTGAGCTTAATTCCTTCCTTTGTAGTAGGAGATCTTTGAAACTCCTATTTGATCGTTTCCCTAGATTAGGACGGTTCTGCGCTGCTTTGGAGCAATGTGTCCCCCCTGCCCACCGACCTCCTCTCCCGGCGTGATAAGGCATCTGTAAACACCCTCTGAAAGTCTTTACAGAGCCTCCTCTGTACAGCGCTTTGAAGCAGAGCTGCATGAAGACCTCTGTACCGGCTGAAAATATCTTGCAAACTGATAAAGAAGTGCAGGTACAGCTAAAATCCACTGTGTAATAAGGATTAGCGAGCCTAAGGAGGTTTGTTTGGCTTGAAGATGGAGTTGAAACGTCTGAGGCTTGGATTCGACCAGAATTAAACTGAACTTGGGTTTCATCAGATGCCGCGTTGGCCCTCTTCTCTCCCGCTCCTCCTCGCCCCACTCCACGCTCAGAGCAAATACTCGGAGCTCATCATTTTAAAAGGAGCGGTTTAATTTTCCCACCGGTCCAGGTCCTTGTTAAATATGCTGTGCTTCAACCAGCCCGCATCTCCCTGCGCCTGCCTACCTGTGTGCTGGGCTGTATTGATCTCAGATATGTGGGCAATTGCTCCGCCGAACACAGCCTCAAAGAGCCCCATTTGATCCGGTGATGATCCCCTAGCACATATCCCGACTAATTGTATCCGTGGAAATCAAGTGCACTTTAACTAATGAAAAAAAATAAAAAAAAAAGATAACGTGGTCAAAGCTTATTTGAAGAAATGACATGTTTTAAAACCTGACATGACTTAAAACAGAATCATATAAGTTCCTTTGCTAAAACACTTTCAGGATATATTAGGTATAACAATAGTTTTCTACATGAAAATGGCTTTGAAATCTTAAAAGAAAAGTATTTTAAAAGAAAAGAATTTTTGCGGTGCATTAAATTGGACGTGAATATGACAGATTTCAAAGACTGTCAAAATAACGAATTTACATCATAAATGCACAGGCTGCCTTTTTAAAGGCCTCTTCAACAACTCAGGAAGGCGTTTAATGGTGAGCAAGTTCAAAGTGTCATGGACTCCCACTGGTATAAAAAGGAGGCAATACCCACTATACTCTCTGTGTTTCAGATAATGTATCTGTCTCTTTTCAAGTTAATAAACTGCACTCCTGTCAAATTGCAGATAAATGAAAGCGACCAAGACATTGTTTTCCCCACATATTGCTAAGAAAGATATCTCCCAATATTTCTAAACGACCAGTATGCTAAAAAGAACTTGAAATGAATCCACCCTGCAGTTATTTTACAGCATCAAAGACAATGAAATTTCCACAGAGGCACTTTCTGAAGTTTTAAATGCTTTATTTCTGATAGCTGCTCATTAAGAAGCTTCGAAAGCTTTTTATTGTTTCAAAGGCAGTCATCTAAATTTTTAATCATTCACTAGTGCTATATGGTCATGATGTTACTCTCTAGCTTTAAAATCCCTTTATTTTCTAAACAGTAATGTCAACATAATGTTTCCCCAAATAATTGTTAGGTACGGCCTCGCTCAAAGAGCAACTGTGAGGAGGAGAGAAAGGAAAAGAGAGAGGATTTTTCCAGCTCCCTTTTGCGAGGCAGAGAAATGAGACACGTCAGGAAATTAAAAGTCCGGGACCGACAGTTTACAGAGCTGGCCACCGACTTAAAGCGCTGCTCTTCTGGGATGGTTTCGGCCCCGTTTTCATTTTTATTGTAGGGGAAGTTTGCGGTGGGTATTTTTCAAGCGAACAATGATGCTCCGCGGGCCGATCCTCACTCTGTGACACATGGGTGTCCTCGGGGATTAAAGAGGATTTAGGGAAATTTCCTGTCGCTGCCCCTCGGAGCTGCTTTCCCCACACCCTGGTGTTGGAGCAGTGGGATCGGGTGTAGCTTGGTGGGGACATGCAAGGGGCAGCATCTGTGCGTTCCCCACCCATAAGAGCATGTGGAGCCCCTGCGAAGGAGCAAATTGGGGCATCACATCCCTGCCCTGGTAGGGTGATGCTGACCCTCCTCATGCATCTGGTTTTGTTTTGCTCCTTGCTGCAGCACCCACCGAAGGCAGGGCTTCCCCCTCGCAGCCTGGGACTGCCGATTCTCACACACTAGGCATGGGGATGAGATTGCAGTTTATTTACTCTACAGGCTTATATTAAATTTCTCCCTCCCCAAACCACAATCCAGCCACTCTCCTCTTCAGGGACAGCAAGTTTTCCATTCTCAGGATCTAAGCGTTGGACTGAGCCCACGTTCCTTCTCAAGCCTCTTCCCTTTCTTGTGCCTGTATTAAATACGTTCAGAGTGCTGACAAGTGAGCAGCAATGGGAAGTGGGAGCAGATCCAGCCTGCCTCTGCCCAGCAAGGATGTGGATCCCTCTGCGTGCATATATTTGTCGCATTCACCTTCCAGTTTTCAGTCAGGATAAATGCAAAAGAAAGAAAATACCGAGCCGCAGGCATGGTCTGCGTCTAGCTCTGTGTTTGGACATCACCTGCAAGAGATCTCAAGGGAGGAGGAGAACAACTGGCTCTTGCTAATATAATGCTTTGCCCTCCTCTAGTGGTACTTTTGATCTCAGACTCTCCAAGGAATTACCAGCGTTCATCCATCACCGTTCTGCCATCTCCTGCAGCCCTTGCACAGCTGAGGCACCGAAGGTCTGGGTGAGCACAGGGCACCCACTTCTACCAGCACCTCTTACTTCGGTGATGGAGATCTCATCCCAGTCTTCAACAGATAGCTTTTTTTTATGGTGAATGTGGTGTTGTTGAATAGATCTCAAGTGTTGTATGCAAACTTATAGCTGCCATAGACGTATGCTGACATTTTTATCTGTCCCTTCTCAGCCTGGCCTTGGGTGGCTTCAGGCACACCAAACGCAGCATTCTGCCTTTTCCTGCTGACTTTGCCAAGGCTCCTTTCCCCTTTCTGCCTTGGACACAGGCTGCCTGTCAACTGACCTAATCACTAGAAAAGCTATTTGCCCAGGTTTTGAAATGCAAATGGTTTCAAAGGCACGTCGGTGGCTAGCATGGACCTGAGAGAGACGAGCGTGCTCGCTGCCCAGGACCGACTCTGTCCCTTGGAGGCACAGCGAGAGGAGTTCTGCTGGTTGCAATTACCCAGCGCTATCGTGGGAACAACGACATAAAATCAGATGGAGCAGTTGCTCCGCTTGTACCAAAGGCCTGGGAAAACACAAGTTGCCAGCAATTAGTCCAGAGAGGAGCCAGAGCTGGCTGTCAGCTGAGCATGTAGGTGCCGGGCTGGGACGTGGGAGGTGCTGAGCGGGTGGGGGCACAGGAGCTGTGCTCCTCATCCGTGCCTGTGCTGGGCTCTCTGGGCACTATGGGCCTCATGTCCCCGTTAAAGCTGGGTTCCTGGGGTCCTACAGCTGCTATTTAGTGCTAGTCCTTTCCCAACAAGCCTCTCAAGCTGCCCTGCCCTCTTTGGGGACCTCTGCTGAGGTTGTGCTTTGCTCCAAGGGGTCAAAGTATTCCTGATTCTGGTACTGGAAAAATCAAAGAGAACTGGGAACAGAAGTGATACCCTTACCTGGTATGTGGCCAGGTTTGCTGTGCTTCCCACCCACCCTGCAAGCCACCGGTATGTCAGGCAGATTCTTGCAGCACCCAAGCCCATGGGATAAGCCACGATCTTGCCAGAACAGCAAGTCACAAATACTAAAAGTGTAGTTAACGGTACTTATACTTAGAAGTCCTGCTGGAAACCAAAGATAACACATGTTCCTGTAGGAAACGCATGTTAGAGAAACAGCCTATGCTCCCTGAGGACTGTTCAGCATCCATCTGTGGCCGTGCTGTCCAGTGGTGCACGTGTGGAAGAGCTGCTGGTGGGCTCGGTGAAACCTCATTCACAGCAGAGATCTCTGCAGGGCAGCGTCAGGCAGGTGCTGCAGCGGGGACCCTCGGTGCTGCCACGCTGCTGCTTATGCTGGCTCCTAGTGTGTTGAGTGCCAGCGGTGCCTCGGGGCTTGGGAAGCCTCCACATCATCTTTCCAAATCTTGCATTTGCACAGCACGTTTTTCCCGTGATACCAAAAGGCAAATCGCAGCTCTCCAGAATCGCGTCTGCAAGCAGCTCCCGTCCTGTGTCCGGGATGACCAAAGAAAACAAACAGCATGAATAAATCATAAGATTTGCAGAACATGCATTTTGCCAGGGACAAAACAGATTCAGATCTAATGTTCTGTGCTCTGAGCTAAATTTAGAACTCGTGATTTTGGACAGGCTTCTCGTATTGCCAGGCAGGGTCTCAGGCCCTTTGCACAGCTTGCAAACATCCTGCGCTTTTGGCTGTTTTCACGCCGGGATCCGTGCTCTGTTACCTTTCCAGGGAGAGTTCAGCTCTGGCCTTTCACATGGAAAGAGCCAAGCGCTTTGAGAATAATTAGAAGCTGATAGTTTTACGTAATGCTACCAGATTGTCTGGCCTCTCTTTGAAGCAGAGGAGGAGAGGACTTCAGCTGAACAACTCCAGAGTTAGGCCAGCCAGAGCAGACCCGGCCCCGCTCGCTTGTAGGATGGAAATGCAAATGCCTGCCCGCAGGCTGCTGGCTCCCTGGGCCATTTGGGCTCCGAATCCTCTGCGTGCGAAGTTTCTGTGTTGCAATTACCAGCCTGGTTCCTAGAGGCTATAAAGCTGTCCTCGGGAGGCCGTGATGGATGGTGCTGTGCTGTTCGAGTGGCCTTTTCTAGGGGGTGGTGCTAGCTTGCCGGCGTGTTCCTTGAGGTGATCCTCTGCTGCTCCGTTGCTTCAGCGGGAGCCACAATTCCCCGCTGCTTTCACTTCCCAGTCAAACTGGTCGCTCCGAGGCTGCAGTTTGTGTTTTCAATGCTGATGGCCAAAGCAAAGAAACGGAGCTTTTTTCCTCAAAGCACAGAGCTCACCAGTATGACTCAACCGAGGCTCCAGATGTAGCTCCAGATGGCCAGTTATAGAGAATACCACCTCTATTTGTTATTCTGAGCCATTTGTACATGTTTTTGTACTTTATTTCTTCCTTCTGTTTATTCTGAAAGAGTTAAACTTTATCGCTCCATCAGTGTTGGCGAATTAGCTCTGTCATGTGGGATCGTTTCTCTTTCCTCTTAAACGACTTAGATGATTGACCAACAAAATACTTGACCCGAAATTTGCTTTTGGGTAACATTCAAGGGTTTGAACTTCAGGCTTCATTACTGGAGAGCCTGCCTGCTGGTGGAGTCTGAGCTTTCCTACCACACACCGACCCAATGCACCTTGCTCGTTATCCTGCTCACCCATTTGCAAATTCAGAGAAGTGTTTGCAGTACGTTTCCGGCACGCCTTGCTCATCTCTAAAATGTATTTAAGGAGGTTGGGATCCATCTCACTTAGACTGAACCCACGTTTTAGCTGGAATTGGACATCTCAGGTCCCGCTGTGATCAACAGACAGAGGTTGTACCCCAAGGGGAGAGTGCTCCAGTCCTCCTAGTGATGCCCAGGGGAGGATTAAGGAAATGCCCGGGGGTGACATCCACTCTCCACTGGTTATAGGAGCTGCTCATGGGGCTGGCTGAGGCTGCACCCAACTCTCATGTGGCAAGATGGATTCTAGCTGCAGGCACACGTTTTCAGAGGTATTTATCTGCCTAAACAATCAGAAGACGCCTTGCAAGATTTACAGAAGAGTTCTTCAGTTCCACTGAAATAAATGGGATTTAGTTTAGATAAGGCAGACTTTTGGGAAACCTGATGTCTCACATATTTGTCTAAACACTTCAGAAGAATGTGTGCCTGAATGTTCTCGCAAAGTAAGGTCAGGTTTGGCTGACAGACATTTAATACGTTTGATCTTAACGTGACCTTCAGGAAATAACAAACTGTTATTTCAAAATAAATGCTTTTTTTTCGGAAGGATTGAAAATAGAGCCTTTCCTGCTGCTGCTTTTTGATGCATTCCTTCCCACCAATGTCCTGATGACACCACCCTGCCTGGCATGGAACAGTACCTTCTCCTGATGGCAAGGGGAAGGTGGCATTGTCCAAGTCCAGTTATTCCTTGGGATGTGCAGGACTACACTAACTCTTCCAGTCTCTTATAGACTCTCTCTATACCTTTCTTTTCTTAAAATACTAGGAAAAGGCACTGTCAGCCAGCTTTCATCACGTCCCTCAACTGCTAAGCCTGGTCTCAGAGAGGAGACAACTTCATGCTCATAAAGTTCCAAAACAACGAGAAAACAAGGAAACAAAAACCCCCCTTGTGTGCTCAGGTCCAGACATCCCTTCTGGAGTGGTAATTTGTGGCTGTCTGGTCCCTTCAGCGTCGTGGCACTGTTTTCCTCGCTCCTCCTGAGCTCCTGCCATCTGTCCCCAGCCCGGAGAGGGGCCGCTCCGCTCGCTGAGCTGCTGGGCCTTTCTTGGAAGGGGAATAAATCTTCAGCAACCTGTCAAACCTGCGTGAAATTCCGACATGGTAAAACCCAACGTGGTCACTGGATGCGGCTACTCTTTCCTTCCTTTGTGGTCTTCGTGCCCGTGCTTCTGCTCGTGAAAGCTGTGCTACGTGAGCAGGTGTGTGTGTCTGCATCCAGCTGTGCTCCCTCTGCAAGATGGCAGCTCGTCACATCTGGTTGTACTTGATTATACTGCCAGGAAATCACCTTGTTCTCATTTTGAAGCAGTGAGGATGGCAGAAGGTCCCTTTATTCGCAGTAATCAATTCGAGTTAGAGGGTCCTTTAAACTTGCAGACAAAAGACTAGCGAGATCCAGTAAGCTGGAGCTACCAAAGGTCAAAGCAGAAATAAGATGGAAAGCTTTTGTCCAGAGCATAATTAATCATCCCAACATCCTTTTCAGATGTATGGCAGATTTTCTATCACTTAGAGCCTTTAAATGATGACTGAATATTTCTTAAAGTTAGATTTAAGATGAGCAACAAGTTACTGGGCAAGGCACAGGAGTCATTGCAAGAAATTCATCGCCAGCTCCAGGGAAGCCCAGTACAGAGGCCCTATACTGGATATTTTGGTAGCATCGCTGCCTGCTGTGGGATCCCACTACTAATGAGTGAAATGTGCTGTCTCTCCTCAGCGAGGAGGCTCAGAGCCTGCAGGTCCTGGTGCAGGAGCACACAGCGCATGTGCTGTACTGCAAATCCTCTCCAGGCTTCCAGCCACAACCGTCCAAGGCTCCTGCATTACCTCTGAGGAGCAGTGCCTTTTTCCCCAGCACCCTTTTTCTGGTCCCAGACTTCATCCCAGGAGACCAGATCTCTTCCTACCCACACACCAGAGGATGGCAAAGGGCTCCTTCTCCCCGCAATGGGACACAGCAATTGAACTCAAAGATGGAGCTGACGTGGTTTTACTTTATCAGATCTGTGCGTGACGTGTGCTGAAATCCTGCATTTGGCTAAGAAGCATTTCTTTAGGACGTTGCTTTAAGCTGACCTTCAAAGTTAAGGGGTGCTGGAGATCCAGACATGACCTGTGTGGGCAGCCCTGAGCCCAGCATCGCTCCCTCAAGGTCCAGCTGAGCTCCTGAACTACCAGTCATCCATTAAATAGGTGCCTCTGAGGGCCTCGGGTGGGAAACACAAGACCAAGTGGTGCAAAAAGAAATGAAATTTTGGCCTTGGAGCACCCCAAGCACAGAAGGAGTAGCCTGGTGATTGAGACTAAAGGAAAAAAAGGCGATGTGGGGATGGGAGTGAGGTGGAGTGGGAGCCGTGCGCTGCTGTGTCCAACATGGACATGTGGCTTGGGCCAGCTGCCGTGCCAAGCTCCCTCTGGAGAACAACAGGTTTGGGCTTTTTTCCTTCCCTAGCTTCTTGCAAAAGAAAGAAAAAAAAAAAGCTGGAACATCCTCACTGGAAAAACAGATGCAGCCTCTTGGAGCCCAGCTTTCTCTGGTAAATAAACTTCAAGATGAAATCAAACCAAACAAAGCTGCTAACTAACCCAGCCCTGCTGCTAAAGTGTTTTGCTGGGTTTTCAAATGTCTTTGTGATGATTCTGTTCTTCCCCTGTTCTCCCAGCGCCATGTCGAAGCGTTACATGACTTGAAAGCCCGAAAGTCATGGAAGGGGGTAGGGGGAGGAGGAAAACACAAAGCAAGTCGTACAGACGGCGATCGGGGGGAGAGAGTTTTTTTTTTTTTTTTTTTTCACAAGCCCCAGTAACCACATGAAAGCTCTTTAAAAAATAACAAAACCGTCATCTCCATAGCAGTTCTGGTAGCGCAGGTAGTAAAGGCTGGTATTAATTACCCGATCGAGCTTATTGCTGCAGGTGGAAGCTCGTCAGAAGCTAAATACTTGGGTGGCCAGGCACACGGCTTTCCATAAAGCTAATGGGACACCTCGCCAACCCCAGCCTCCTCCCCAGCGCCCCAGGAGGGGATGGAGAGCAGGCTTCCAGAGGACACTGCGCTGAGAAATCTCCCCCCGGAGCCTGGTCTGGTTTTCCAGAGCCACCTGGATCCAGCTGCGTGCAGCCGCGCGTGCCGGCGTGCAAAGCAAACCTGTTGGAAGAAGAAGCGCTCGGGTGCCACGAACAGCAGCTGCTCGGAAGCCGGCACGGTGGGTGCCCCAATTAACAGCGCCACGCCGATCGCTGTGGCTCGTGAGTTCATTACAAAAGACAGACAGACATCCGCAGGGGTCTTAAAATAATGACTGCTTTTATCCGGTGATTGGCAGAGGTGGGGTGACAAGGATGCGCTGCTTAGCATAAACTGGCTTTTTCTTCTCTTTTTTATTCGGATACCAACAGAAAATGTAACGTGGGCAAACAGCAGCTCCGGGGAGGGGTGGCAGGGCTGCAGCAACCTTGGCTTTGCTCTCCTTGGGTCAGTCTGCGTCTTCCCAAAGGGCTCAGCCTCGGGCTCCAGAAGGCTCGCCCTCCACAGAGCTCTTTGTGCTTTCTGAGGCCTCCTTTTCCTCACTGGGGTCAATTTGTCCTCTCTTCCCAGGGCTGTGCGGCCCTGCCATCGCTGGCCTCCCTCCTACAGAGCGACTTCCCTTCACTTTCAGATTCTTTGGTCTCTCTGGCTTAGGAGCAGCCTGAGACCTCTAAGGAGATAACAGCTTCAGGGCTGTCTCCCATTCTGATCAATCACCAGGGTGTCCATGTGCTAAGGTTTGTGCCCATTCAGGTTTTTCATGAGTCTTCTGAGATTCCCGAGGTCTTACTGTAATTTATTTTGCTTAAACTAGGCCCAGCAACAGAAAATAAGAAGAGTTTATTACTTCTATAATTATGCTCTGGCCTTTTAAAGTACTTTTCAGCTGGGGACTTCAAAGCCATTTGCAAAGTTTCGCGGACTAAGTTTCAGCATGAAGAAGCGCCACCTTATTTTCAGGTCAGAAAAGTAAAGTGTTTTCCCCAAATATATGAGGAGCTGAGCTGGGATTAGACCCCGGACCCCCAGCTCACAATCCCTTCCTTTAACTGCTAGCTCAGCATCGCTCATTCTGGCATGGGAAAAGCAATTGGGAATAAGAAGCTATTGCTGGGGCAGGCAGTCTATAGGGGATAGAGTTACATTTTTTACAATCATGTATTCTTTAGGACCGGGTTGTGATTTGAGACGAACTCAAGCTGCAACATTCAGAGGCGCTGCTAGGATTGAACACAAAACCCCAGAGCGCAGTGGCATTCGAGTCGGAGGTTTGGGACCTATTACCGTGGATGACGTCCACTGCAGGGTCTGCAGCACTTATCTCTCACCCTCAATGCTTCACTTTGCCACTCAGGAGAAGAGATGGAAGGGTTTTCTGTGCCGTGTCGTTACGATTCCCCTCTTCCTATTGCCCAGCTCAAAGTTATTTGTGGAACTAATAGAAGGGGCAAGACTTTCCTCTTGAGATGCTTTCCTCCTCTGCCTCCTGTTACATAGCTGCGCGTTTGGAATGTGTGTCAAAATTGAAAAAAAAATGATGCTGATTGTATTTCCTTTGCTCTTTCATTTGGGGATTGCTGGCTATTTGCAAACTGAACTCAAATGGAAGGCCACAGGAGTTTAAACCCGATTGAAGCGATGCAGGAGAAGATGAAATGCCGTTCTCCAGAAGCTCTCAGGCTCCCTGTTAATCTGTGCTGACACCGCTTGAGCATCGGGGTTAAGAGACAATAAAGAACGTGGGGCAACTGGGATCGAGACAAAAAAGTGAATTAGTGAATTAATGAAGAAAGATCTTGAGAAAAATGTCTTTGATACCTAAAAATAACCAATGGTGTGTATTAGTCTAAAGCATATTTTCAATGCAGGGATAAGTGCACGCAGCAGGGAGGAAAATACAAGAGGGAAGCTGTAGTAGAGAGTGTAGAGGGTGAATTTAACTGACAATAGATCACTAGAGCCTGTGGTATCGCGTTTAGAGGGTTAAAAGGCTAAACATCTTTGTATTTAATGGAAGATGCTCCTAGAATTCTCAAAAAGAAAAGATGGAGAGAAAATCTGCTGTCGGGGAACTTGAAAGAGATGCACTTTTGCGCCTAGAGTCTGGAAAGCTGGAAACGTGTTCAATGGGGAGACCCAACGGGCACATTTCTTTTCGGAACAACCTCGGTCCTGGGGGATTTTCCATCAGCGAGGCTGCTCCCAGGTGTGCCTCTCGTCCTGCTCCATGTCGGGGTGGCTCCAGCATTAATTTATCTGCAGGTTATGATGAGAGGAGGAGTGTTCAGGGCCTTGAGAAGAGCAATGCTTGCTACCATTTTGCCGAAAATTGCTCATGGGTTGTAAGCAGACTGGGGCTTACAAGGGCCAGAATCAAACCGAATGATTATGGCTCAGAAAACTACTATAATTTATATAATTTTCTCTTGGAAGACATACTCCGTAGGTAACCTGCCTTCTCTATAACCAATAAATAGCATTCTTGGAGAACAAAGATCTGAGGATGCTTTATAGAAAGGAGAAACACGAACAAAGCTGTACCATACGTTAAAATCAGCAAAACTGCTTAAGGCAATCCAAGTGCATTTTTTTATTAGTATTGTGTTGTGATGCTAAACAGAAAATGACAACTGTGAATAAGATAAAGGTCTGCATTGTGCATGAAAAATTTAAATTGTTACTTTAAGGAGAGAGATATTTTTTTTAAATCCCATAAAACATTTATAATAACATTTTACAAAATTAAGAAGGGGAGAATTGGCTTGAAGTCTTCTAAACCCATTAAATTTGCATGCTCTTGTTCAAAGCAATGGTTAAAAAAGCAAGAAGAGGAAAAGGTCTAGGAGGCATGAGTATGTGTATTTGAATACATATTTGACAGTTTTATCTGAGAATCAGAAATCTGGTACTTGGAGCGGTTTAGGGCTGAGCATAAGTTTTGCCTGTGGGTTAGGCTGCGAATTTCTTAGCAGTGAAGGGCTGAAGTGGAGCCACACTACAGAGGGGAGAAGAGTTTTGTCCCCAGGAGATGCTGGATCCAGCCCAGCTCAGGGACAAGGCTCTGGGGGCACCCACCTGCCCAGGGACCCCATGAGCACATCCCCATCCTCCTCCCCTGGCTCCTTGAGGAGCCTTCCCATTGCTCCAAAGGCACTCAGCTCCTGTTCCTGTCAGGAATAGCGATTTGTTCCGTTTTCGAGCAAAATTAATCGTGGCAAAGGAATGAATGGGAGAGCTTCAAGCGAGCGGGTGACTCTGCCCAGAGAAGCTGGCGTTTGGCAGACAAACACGAGCAGCAACATCGCCGCGTGTCGTGCTCGGCTCGGAGAGACTGGTGAAATCCCGACGCGGGTCGGCGGAGCGGTGGGAAACCCACTCACTGCGTTTTGTTGGTTAATAATTACATTTTTCATATTTTATTTATTTCCTCAAACGAAACAAGTAATTATTACACAATCCTTTCCCCATACCACTTTGGAAGATTTATCAATTATAATCTAGGAGAACGGCCCCATGTTAGACTTCAAATGTGTCTCATTAAAGATATTTTTTAGGAAGAGTGGTGGAAAAACAAAGAACTGCTGTGCTGTTGTCTTTTACTTCTCTTTAATGTCGGGTTCAGAAGTAATGATGTTGGGAACAATCGTTCTTCAAACCTCTGTTTCCTTGTGTTTACTCATTAAACACGAGAACCAGGTGCTCTCATGGGGAAATGCTCATTCTAACATTGGCTTTAGAAATCAAAAGTCTCTTCTCTTTCGCTAACAAGCACTGCTTTGCAGGGAAGGGACCGGGAAAAAAGCAAGCAGGACCCGCTTAAAAAAAATAAAATATGTTAGTACCTAGCCCTGCAATCTTAGCTTGTAGAAATCATCCTGGTTTTAGAGAGGTATCGGTGGGAGACGTGTGATTACGGGGTGTTCATGCTGCCTAAGGGTTGGTCTCGGTGTGCTGAGCTCCCTGCGTTGCAGTGAGCGTGGGGCTCAGCAGCGAAGGCTGGCCCCTGTGCTCACTTAGGCAGAGCATGTGTCACCCTAGAAGATGTCTCCAGCTCTTCTGTAGCACCTCAGGAGCGATTTGGTGATCTGAATGCAGGCATCCTGTGCTGCTTTGGGCTCCCCAGTCCAGGAGGTCAGGGCAGGTAATGCCTGAAGCCTGCAGCTGCACACCCGTGCCGCAGCACACCCCTAATTCCCATGCGATGTGCTGCCCACAGGTGATGGGCAGGCACCGGGAGTCGAAAGGTGGAAGAGCTGTTGCATCTCGGAGAGGTTCACCCAGTTTTCTTGAAGCTTCTGTAGGCAGAAATTAGCAGCCTGGTGTCCAGGTCTGAGCTGCCTTGGCTCCAAAAGTTGCGCTGGTATCGGTGCCGGGAATATTCTTAATTTCGTACCAGTATTTGCTATGCAACATCCTTGCCTCCCATGGCAAAGAGGGATCAAGAGAACTCAGGATGAATATTTCTCCCACTAGTTTTTGATACTGGTTTGATGAGCGTGGTGAAACGGAGCTTATCTGTTGTGTGGATGGAGGTAGGAAGAGGCTTTCCCTTTGGGTGGATGCTCAGGAGCTGCAGTTAGTGCATATACAG
This sequence comes from Anas acuta, assembly GCF_963932015.1. Lineage (NCBI taxonomy): Eukaryota > Metazoa > Chordata > Aves > Anseriformes > Anatidae > Anas > Anas acuta. Next base: position 10,540,548 of record NC_088996.1, on the reverse strand, counting down.
CAGGAGGCAGGGTGCAGAGGGCTGTGCTGCGGTGACCTTTCAGCATAGGAAGGGCCTTGAGCGTTTTGGCAGAGTGCTGAAAGCTTTCATATTCCCATGAATGGGTTGAAATTTTGAACAAAAAGTAGAATTCTTTTCTCGAGGAGTAGAAAACTCTTGTTTCTCTGGGAAGTGCTTCTTTTTTTCTTTTTTTTTTTTTTTTTTTTTTTTTGAAAGATTTCAACACATGCTAATTTTAGCACCACTTTGGTGAAGCTCAGGACTTTTGTGCCGATTTAAACCAGTGGCTCCCCCCGCTGCATGCGACAGCCGAGGCAGACGCAGCCCGTTCAGGTATCGATATCCACCAGTAGGGGTTCAAACCACAAAATGGGCTTAACTGGGGTTTTCTCAGTGCCTTGCTTCAGGGCTGCTCCTGCTCCCGGCCCCGCTGGCTGCTGTAGGCTCGGGGCGCCTTTGAGCAATCCCATTGATGCAGAACCTGAAGATCTGTGTTAAAAGCTGTGAATGCTGCTCTCCCGTTTCCAGCCCACCTTCCCAGAGCCAGTCGCTTAAACTTTTTACTTGTCCTGCAGGAAAGCCTGTTAGTGGGAAGATATCAAGGGGAAGCTGTATAGATCTGATTGGCAAGCTGTGTTCTTAGTTCTTGGTGCTTTTTTGAGTCGTCGTCTTTTCCCCAGCAGTGCCTTTTAATTCTGGTTTTATAGCTGACCTTGTTACTGTTGTTAGTACAGTTTTTTTTCCTTTCCCTTTTTTTCGGCGTAGCACTTCTGTAAATGTTTTTGTTCTTTGTTCTAGTTCACTGTCCCTTTGAGGTTCCTTCTGATGTCTAGTCAGTGGCGTGTTTTTGATAAATTCTTCCCTAGCTGGTGCATCTTCTCTCCAGGTATCAAAAATCAGGGCAATGGTTATTGAAGGGACGCTCATTAGAGTGATACATGATTTCGCTGCTGCTGCCGCCACCGAGAGGAGTGGGTGCCTCCGAGTCAACAAATGGGCAGCGTTTAAACAAAGGAGCAGGAGACCTGCCCTGGAGGACCCACCGGGTGCACCGCCACCGAGCACGGGCCCTTTGTGCACGGGGCTTTGACGGGGGAAGCAGGGGCTGCACCCCCAGCCCTCTGCCACCCGCTCCCATGCTGCCATCAAGGGGCCACAGCAGTCTCCTGGGGGGTCTGGTACAGCACGGCTGGGCTCAGGGGTTTAAGGCGATGGTAAAAATGGGAAGCTGGGCAGAATGAGCTCTGCTTGGTACCCGTCTGTTGCTTACAACCTCCTCTTGCAGGGTGCGTGAAGGGGCTGTGAGATGGGCACGAGGCTGCCTGGCAAGGCTGGGGAGCTCCTCGAGTCCTGCTGGTGCTCCAAACACGCTGGCTGCACCAAGCCCTTGGACCAGGGATGGCTGAACCAAAAAAATCTGGAGCAGAACCCAAGTCACAGGCAGGTCAAAATGCTTTCTCCATGCGTGGAGGGTTCAGAGTGACGCTGTCTCCCTGGGAACCCCTCAATCTATCCATCTCCAGGCATTAGGGAAGTGCACGGGGTATTTCTGAACCCGACAAAAAACTTGTTGTGTCTTTGTGGCCAGGGAGCAGAGCAGGGAGGAGGACCAGAAGCTCCAGGTTCTTTGTAGCAGCCAAAATAGACTCGGGGAATCTGGGGATCCTCATAAAAGGCAAACCGGCAGTCCCACCTCTGTACTTTCCCAGCATAGACCTTTTGTCTTGGATTATTCAGGAACCTTTCTTGTGTTATGCATGGTAAATAGGCTTTCCTTGAGTCTCTCTTATGTTAGAGGTTTAACAACGCAAAGGGCTTTGTTCTGGTTACAAGCATTGCAAAGAACATCTCCAAGGTTTGTTTACACCAAAGGGCAATGGCCTAATAATCCTCGGTGCATCATGCAAGGGCTTGCAACAGGAAAGGTAATGTCTAATGACCTTGATTGCTTAAATGCCTTCCAAACTCCTCCTCAAACACTAGAGGGTGAAGCTCTACAATTCCACTGAAAAGTAAGTAACAGAGGGAAAATGAGCCACCGAAAGGTCAAAGACGGTGTCTGAGCCTGGAGTCTTGGCTGCTTTGATTATGTCAGCACTGCCCTATATTCTGAGAACCTTTAGGAAATTAAAGAAACTCTTAGTTGGACAAAGCTGAAGTTAAAAACGAGATTAAGTGGCCTCTGGCAATGCCTTTTGTACTTCTGAAATACTGCAAGACGCTGCTCCCTGAGCAGGCAGGCCCCGTTGGAAGCACTGAGGATCCAGCAGAAATTCTGCCCGAGCCCAACGTGACACAAATTCACAGGAACAGCGGCAAAGCAACTCAAGCAGGTAGCCTTAAAATAAATCCAACCTTAAATTCTCTTCATGGTTTCACTTTAGGAATCAAACCAGCTGCCAAGTGCAAATACTGGAAGCACATCCCGTAATTTAACATTAACTGTTGCTTGTTGCAACTTGATAGGCATGCTCCAAGTGCACCGCTGCTTTGTTCTGGCTCTAATTCACCCCTCCACACCTGCCTAAACTGCTGGTGACTTTCTCAGCTGGATGCACAGGTACACGTCCCGGCGCTGAGCTGTGTCAGCAAACGCTGTGCCTTGTTGCTTGAAAAAGATTGCAAAACGCTTGGTTGGTGCCAACGAGCAAGCTTCGTGCAGCCAAAAATGAAATGCAAATAGGAGGTTTGGCCCATCGCTGGTGAGACTCTTCAAAGCAGGACTCCCCTTCCTGTGATGTGAGGACTTTGAGATGGAATCCCCCCAAGCAAGAACAGCTCTCAGAAGGGATGCCAGCACCTGGTAAAATCAAAGCTTTGAAGACGGGCCTCCCCATTGATAGAAGTCTTTGCATAAGTACCCTCCTATCTTCTCTGATGCCTTTCCAGTGTCAGCAAACTGGAAGCTACGGGATGGGGAGCGGGGTGGGATCCCTCACCGGCACAGCAGGTCTCCTTGCTGGAGGCGGCCGCCCAACCGCGTGCAGATCCAGCTGACCTCCGGGGTCTGGCAGGTGAATTCCAGCAGGTCTTGCTGGGGTGCTTGAAGATGCTATCGCACCTCCACTTCCCCTCCGAGGTCCTACCCCTCTCTCCACTCCCTCGCAGCGCTGGCAGAGCCAAGTGGTGCCGGCACCACGAGCACTCGAGGGAAAACCCAGCGGCTTCGCTTCGGCAGGTGAGGAGGGGAGGTTTTCCACCAGGCTCTGCACAGAGCAGCAGGGCCAAGCCTTTGATTCTCCACGCTGCGGGAGCAGAAACCTCCTGCAGACGCTGGGCAGGGAGGTGACGGGGCTGGAGCAGCGCAGAAAGCTTTGGCAGATCTCAGCTGGAGCACCGAGGTGCCAGATCCTGCATTTTGGGTCTCCTTAAAGGATGTGATGGTGTGACAGAAGAGGGTAAATGCTACGACGTGTATTCATGGATCGTTGTGTTGCCTTCCAGCAGAAGCACGACTCTTTCCACCACCTCCTCCCTCAACTTTCTCCAAAAGAGAACCAGCCCCTTCAGCCTCTCCCCAGAGCCACCCTCTTCCTCAGGTTGCTCTTCACCAAGGCAATGCTTTCCCTGCAGAGTATTGATGTCCCACAAGTGCTTTTATTATTATTTGGTTGGGCACCTTTTTACTTTAATGTATGACCTGCTGAATTACAAAGAAAAAACACTTTCTGGTCTGAAATGTGTCTTTGTTTTAAAGGAGCCTTCAACCTTTCTTTTTTCCTGGTCCATGAAAGATTCCCACCACCAGGGCACCAGAAAGAGGAAGGAGCAAAGCTTCCTCTCACCTTTCATCCCTTCCTCTAATCAAGTGGCACTGCTCGGCGCCCTGCAGTACCTGTCTGGGAACCAGTTTGGGGGTGAGGGCTGCTCTCTGGCCAGGAAGCAAGGGGGTGGAAATGAAAAGCAAACCCCTCGGGCTCTCGGGAAGAGGAACTGGGAGTGCCGTGGCTCGGGCACACGAGAAAGACGTTGGTTAATGAAGTGTTGGTGGAAGTCCTTTGGTACATGGAGAAGGGCAGGAGCACGAGCCTTGTGTGCTCCCAGTGAGAGCAGCGTGGGCTGTGCTCCAAGCACCAAGCCCAGAAGTCATCTTGCTCCTGTGTTCATCCTCCTGCAGGTCCCTGAAGATCTGCTGTGCCTTGTCTCGGGGAGCTTTGGGATGGAGATGGATGCGTGTGTTAAAATGCCTGGGAGGGGGTTCCCGTGCAAGAAGGGTCCCTCCGGGGGTCCCTCCTGCGGGGCATGGCTGCTCGTCGGTCTGTGCAGTTGGAAACTCAGCCCTGTGCTTGCCCAGCTGGGTTATTTCGGTCATTTCAAATTGATTCCCATCTGAAGAAGAAGCCTGCTGCTTGCATCCACCAAGCCCACAACTGGAGACCTCCAATAAACACGAGACTGGAAGCATGTGAAAACCGCGCATTTCAGTCTTAATGAGTTACCTGTTCGAAAAGGGAAAACCAGCAAAGAATTACTGGCCTAAGTGTGAAATAAGACTTTTCAAAGGAATTAGCCCAGGCAAGGCCCAGGATAAGAGCATTTTCAATAATAGCATTAGGACAGGAAGAAGCACAGCAAGAAATGCCAACTGTAGTCTCTAAATGCTTAAGCAACTTGAAATCTAAAGATGAAAAGGCACTGTACACTATTTACTCTTATTAATGCTGAATTGTACAGAAGTACATTTATATTTTATACCCCTTTGAACTGGGAAATACATATAATTCCCACAAGAGGATAAAGTATTTTTGCACCGGAGGATTAGAGAGGTGCTTTAAAAGGAAATTTGAGGTACAGCTCGAAAAGGGACGGAGATTTCCAGTAGGTCTGGCTGCTGCTCTTACGCTTTCATAGCGCCCAGAGCTGGTGCATCACGGCTGCTTCTTGAGAGCGAAGGGGCTGGAGCTGCATGCAAGCAGCCCAAGAGATCTGAAGGGAACTGCTGTGTTATTTGAGGGCGGAGTTGTGCCTAAAAATCAAGGGGCTGATGGATGCCTGACCGCTCACCCTCCTTTGTAAGGGTCTCTGCTGCTGTGACCCGCTGGACCTTGGCTGTCCGCAGCCAGAGCCTTTGTAAGGCGCTTCCAGCGCAGCCTCGCTCCTTGAAACTGGGGAGCAGAAAGTGGTTGCTTGTGCTGAGTGTTCCCGTTTGAACCCAACCCATCACCTCCTCCGATGCGTTTCTCTGTTGGAAGGTTATTAAGAGTGACAAGGCTCTAGTAACGCAATCTATCATTTGAATAAAGGAGCCGCTGTGTTCTGCAGGTGACTCCTTTGTGGTCACGCTCGGAGGAGTAGCGTAAGGAATGATCGCGCCTGCCTTCAAACTTTGCAGTGGGACACAAAGGGTAGAAAAGATAAATAAAAGCCAGGCAGCATCAGCTTGCACCATCGGGTTACCGTGCTCCATCACATCAGCTGCAATGGCTGGGGAAGGATACTGCCCTTTTGGAAACGAGGCCACACCTGAGTCGCTTTTATTTGCTCGAACACATCGGACCAAACCACTCACATAACGAGGCTAGAAATATTTCCCTGGGGTGACACAATCCCATTTATCCTTAGACCTCCTGTTCCACGGCCTCGCTTGGTCCCACGCGGACCCTCACGGCGTCCTCCCCCACCAGCCATGCTCACGGGCTAATTAGGGGAGGTTCGTTCCCTGCAGGTCCCTGCGGCTCCTCTGTGCCTTCACCTTCAGCCTGGCGCTGCCCAGGGCTTTGCCACGGCCGCCAGGGCTCGGGGGCAGCGATTTCTAACCAGCAAACACGGGTTTGAAACCTCCATTGTAGCAGCCCACCGTGGGGAGGGGAAGAGGAGCAGATAATGAGCTACGGCATGATCAACCGCGAGAAGAAGGTATAAAAGATAGAGACCATTAGAAAAGAACAAGGCTTAAATGCCATCTGAGATTTTAGCTGAAAAGGCCTTTATTAGGTTAAAAAAAAATCTACATTTAACAATATAGAGTACCCAGTCCTGTAGATTTCTACCGCAAACTCCTCTGAAGTAAACTACAAAGGATTGCGATGTTTCTTCTTTCAGACTTTTTTTTTTATATGAACTTTTTTTTTTTTTTTTTAAGGCACCGTATCCCAGTGAACTATCCTCCATTTCTTTTTCTTGCTGAAGCTGCAGATGTACATTATGCTAGTGTGAAAAAAAGCTAATTAAACTGCATAGACTCTGCAGGAGGCAGCGAAGGCCTGCAGTGCACGGGGGATGATTGATTTGGACTGTCACACAGCTCTGCTGGGTGTCATAACTTAGTGACAAATAAAGGATTACAGTGTCCCAGAGTAACTCTCTCCCTTTTATTGTTCACCAGACATCAAAGCACAAAAGCATATTAGCATTTTTAATAAGTAGTTAGGTCAGTCGTGGCTTATAGTTTGGAATTACTTTATGTAAAACTAAAAAAAAATATATGAAAGAAGGCCCAAACTTATTGGTAGATTAAAAATATAATACCCACAAGGCAGGAATGATTCTTCCATTGCTTTCGATGGAGCGTGTGTTATTTGTCTAAAACATGCAGGGAATGCGAGTTCCCAGCCCATTGTCTGAGAGCTAGATCCTAGCTATAAAAATATTATTAAGAAGTTGAAAACATTTTATCAAAAAAACAATTATTGAACTTCCAGCGTTACAGGCCTGCCTGGCGCATTATTTGTGCATTTTTCATGGGGAGCTTATTGTTTTCTGCTTACAATTAGCAGTATAAAATGATTTTTTTTAATCACCTTATCTCTAATGAACATGTATCCCTGGAAATGAAATCGTGGGTATCTTGTACTTTTTTAAAAAAAATTATAATTTGTGGGTGTTTACTTTAAATAAACAGAACTCAGATATGAAAATGTGAACCAGGATGGAATAATGAAGCTGGTGTTCTTATCAGGATACAATTAGCTCGGCGTAATTGCTAACGTCTCCCTTTGAAGTGGGCAGAGCCCGTTGTGATGGGGCTGCTCTGCTCTGCAGACATGGCACGAGCGGGCCGGCGGCTGGAGGCTTGGAGCTCCCACCCCAAACGGAGGGGACCCAAGGGACGGCAGCCATCGGAGGTCCATGCTCACAGCTCTGTTAGGGAGCCTGCTTTTTGGGGCTGCACATGTTGAGGTGTTTATAAATCCTGGAGGGAGGCTGAGCTCAGTCTCACCGGAGACGCCGCTCTCTGCAGCGCAGTTGATCAAAGGTAGAAGAGGGAGAGGTGAGGCTGGATGGCACCAAAGCTGCCCTCAGCTATCACTGACCCCTGCCTACAGGATCAAGCCCTGGCCAGAGCAGGATCCCTTGTGAAAAGGCTGCAATAGGGATGCAAACAGCACCTTCCTCGGCTCCCCTCTCGCTGGCAAAAAAGTCATGGAAGCATTCTCAACTTTTGAGATGCAGTCGCTAAAATCAGTTTTATTTGCCTGCCCAGCCCCATTAGGGCTTGCTATTGTGGCACGGTCATTAACAGCGCTGTCATGCCTTGTGTTGGGGTCTGGGGAATTAACCCCATACTAACTGCCCTGCTGTATCTCGGGCTTCCCTCCATCCCCTGCTGCCACTGGATATCCCATTGCACGCCCTATCCAGCGCCAGGACAGTTCTGGTGGCTGGAGCCAGGTTTTCTGAACTTAATCTGCAAAACAAGGAAGGAAAGCACAGATTTCTTCTGCAGTGTGTGTGAAAAAACCCCATTTTGATGTAACACCTAACCAAGCACTTGTCGGGTGTGCCTGGTGCATCCCCTTCGCTCCAGTCCCAGGCTGTTGGGGTCATTGGAGCAAGAAATGGCACAGCCGTACTCACAGCAGCCTGTCCTGGGGGGCATCTTCCATCACTCCCAGTTATTTCCTTACTTCTAAATTTCTTAGAATTTCTGATTTTCTTATAGGCCCCTTCCTTACTTATCTGCTGCCTTCCTGCCACCAGGAGCACCAGACTTCCTTCCATCGAGGACAGCTGGTGGAGAGGAAAAGCTGTGTTAGGAGAGAAGAGTGCATATTTTTAAGCTGTCTCTTTGTAGAGTTTAGGAGCTGAAAACAAGGAAGAGAGCCAAGATGTTGGTGGAACTCCAGCAAACATGCCATGGACCATCAGTGGTTCAAGACCCATTTAGGGAACTGCTGGAATGGGCCCTAGCAGCTGTAAAGCAGATACAGTTTTCATATTATCCCTGGAGAGATGTTTCCTCCTTTTTTTATAACAATTCTTTTAATACTCTTTAAAACGAAAACTTCATTTTCTTGGTATGAAATTACCTTTAAAAAAAATAAAAAATCAAAGAACTTACCAGGAGTAAAAAAACCTGGCGCACGGATACCCATGCGATAGGCACCTTATAAATACCTGCGATAAATAACAAAATTGGCATGAAAGTAATCTTAAGGGCCTGCCTTTCATTTCCAAAGACAAGAAAACGTTTCTCAGTTGAGGCTGAAATAATACTATTAAGCTATCATCTTGTGCCTACACGAAAGGCACTTAAGATATGGTGGAGATGTCCAAAGAGCACAGAGCTGTATTTACCCTTCTGGAGGTGCCAAAACACTGAGACACGGCGCAGGAATTTTTGATGATGGAATTTCCGCCTAAATTTAATTTCCTTTCTTTGGTTCAAATAAAATCTTTCATTTAATTTTAATGCAGTGCTTTTTAGTAAATCCAAACTTAGCAGACTTCAGGGCACGTCAACCTACATCCAGAAGTGAATTTTGCAACGTGAACCCACCACTGGTGTTTGTGTGAGCGCCCCGCAACACCTTTCAACTACCGCGTGCTCTCGGGGATGCAGGGACACGCAGGAAGAATCAGCCTTCACCTTACAGCCAGGCTGGAAGTCCCAACAGGACACAGGATCTGAATGTCGGAGGTTCTTAATCTTGGCAGGAGTCAGCAAGTGACTTCTGCACTCCCACTACAAAAGGTCGTTTGCATGAGGATTGGCGCAAGCTCCACTCCTCGGGATCCGATGTTTGTGCAGAACTGCAGTGACTTCCTCCTTCCCCCTAAGGAGGCAATATTGCAAACTGGTTTTATTTCCTCTGTTGGGCACATCAGCCTAATTTATGCATACTTGCTCTGCGTTGTCCAGTTACTTCGTTAGACACTTCAGGGATCTGCGAGTCTCCTGTTTGTGATTCCTGCGTGCTCACTTGCTCTTGTAATTTGGGAGGCTCCTGAATATTTGAAAAAACGATGGCTTCATTTGTTTTTCCAAGTTCTTACTGAATCACTTGTTAGTGTACAAGTGACATTCCAGGCATTGGATTAATGAAAGCGCCTTTCTTCTCAGTACAAGTTATATTACGTCAGAAATTTCTCCACACGCACACCAGTTCCAGTTATCTGATTGATATACTTAGACATCACGCATGAAATATGCCTTTCTTCGTGTATTTGTGTCTGTAAACTGAAAAGGACCCTTTATTCTGAAGGAAGAGTCCTGCAGCTCGGAGCTGAACTGTAAGGCTCTGTCAACAGTCAAGCTGGCCACGGGCCAAAACCCAGTCTTATCTCTTCAAGCAAAATCCATGGAAGGAGCCACAATAGCGAATTTTGGAAAAAAACTCGCTGGTGATGTCACCGGCAAGCCTTGGCCAGCAGATGCTGGCGCTGCCCGCAGCCTGCTCTCGGCGCTGGGGCTCCTCTTGGTGTCCCTGGGGGCTCCCTGCTGGGGAACCCAATTACAGAGTTTATCTGACCCCAAAACCACCCTCTGGGGGCTTGGCTCCCGGGCTGCACGCTCCATGTGCTGCACGGCGTGAAGTGGAGGGGCCTGGGGTGAGCTGGTAGCAAACGGGAAAGTGGCTGGGAAAAGCAGTGAGAAAAGGCTCCCATGGGGCCAGCCCGTCTTATGACCCGATCCCAAACCTGCTCTTTTTTGTCTCCGTTGTCCCTCCTGGTGTGGAGGCGAGGATGAGGATGAGTGTTTGCAGTGGGTAATTATCACTTAGGAGCCTCAGCCAGATGAGGGCACCATTGGGCTTGGGCACTGGCTCTACCTAAGCCCTGCTGGCCTTCAAGGCAAGACCTAACAGGTGGAGGAGAAACCGGTGGAGAACAGGTAGGGTGAAAATAACGTGCTCTGATGCCCAAGAGGAAAATCATGGACATTAACTGTGGACCTGATGCACAAGGCTGTGGGAGATGGGCTGTGGGAAGGGTCAGGGACCAGCTTGTTGATGTCCTGTGCTTACAAGTTGTCTAACAGCAGCTTGGCAGGCTTAGAATCAGAGATCAGAGCAGCTTCTGCTGCCCAGAGAGGTGCAGAGGGCAGCAAGGGGCTCAGGCTGCGGTCAGCTTCACGGCTGGATTCCCTCAGGCTGCGGGTGTCCTCCCTGCTGGAATCGGGAGCATCTTTGTCCTGGGCATCTCTGGTCTGAAGGCAAAATTTCACCTCTAGGTGCTGTTTTATTCACTCTTTTTATCCCAAGCATGCACATCTGGGAGAGTCTTTTATAAGAAATTGGGATGGGTTTTCGTTCCACGTGCCAAAGGCAGGCAGAGCTGGCTGTAGTTTTGACCTGGTAAAACACTGAGGAACAAGGTTAATTTTTCATCAGTGTTCAAATCGTGATGTGGCCCATCACAGTTGGGAAGAGTTTGGTCAGAACAACCTTTATCAGCCCTGCAGCCATCATTTCAAGCCCCATCCTCAGGCTTTGGCTTCCTCTTTGGAAAGTCCCCGAGACGTGGAGCAGCCCCAAGGATCTCCAGCACCCACCAGCCATTAACAACCAGTGCGAGCAGACCCAGCGGAAAAGCCAAAGCCCATAGGAGCTTAATTTTTCTCCCACCCTTCCATAAACTGGGCCACAGCTAATGCTAAAAGGGTTTTATGCTATTACTGCAAGAGTTGTAGGATAGAGCATTTAGGTCCCAAGCTTCCTATGTACTTCATTGCTTTTAGCACTCAGCTTGAAATATTTGTGCATCCTGTGCGAAAGCAAACCCTATTGATGGCCAGGAGGAGAGGCAAAGCCTTAAGTAATTTCTAACTAGGTAGTCCAAAATAGGTGTGTGTGTGTAAATCAAAGTGATAGCAGGTCTGTGCAAATATCTAAGTGTAGGCATGTAATTTATAGCACAAAGTGTGCTGGGGATACATAGACTTACTGGTACTGTAGGGAGCACAAAATAATTTTGATGCTCTTGCAACAGCAGAGGACTGTTTTTTCTTTGTCTTTTTTATTTTATTTATTTATTTTTTTTTTCAGCTGGGAGACGAATGAACTAAAATGACAGAGACAGAATGGAAAAAAATAAGCAGACTTGGATCTGGACTAAATATACTAGCAGGATAGAATGTTAATTTCACCCAGATTTGGTTTTGCTTGGGAAAAAAAAAATAAAAAACACACAACACGTTGTCTCTCAGAGCTGTCTGCATCATGTAGAAATGCGGCACTTGCCCATGTCACTGTGGAACAAGCCAGCTGTGGCCAGGTCAGCCTCATCTGCTCTAATTAATAGCTCATCAGAGGTACCTCGTCAGCAGTTGGCCTCTCTAAACACATGTGCTGCAGGAGAGTTACAGGTGAAGCTGAGAGACTTAATGCCAAGTTTCTTTACTCTGGTGGGCGTGCATCAGACATTGATTAAAATAGGAGTATTTTGGAAGTTAATCAAGAGTATTGAATCAATTAATAAGACACTTAAATGTCTTATTGCCTTAATATGTCTTAAATGTCAAAGTTAGCTGCAAACAGTTTGGTACCTTGACTGCTGCTGTAGCTGATTCCTGAGCTGATGAATATTCCCAACCATCCAAAAGGCTCAGGTAATTAATGTTCAGCTGTGGCATTAATTGCTCTTAACCGTCTGCACCTTACTGACTGTGTGACCTCCTCCTTTACCAATGGCACTTTTCAGGTGTGATTTAGAGAAAACCCAGAAAATTCCCCCAAACAAGCCAGCTAAGGAACAATTATGATAGGAATACCAATGATAATCTGATTTTTTTGCTGTCACTAATTTCATTTCATACAAATAAGAAGGTGCTCCTTGAGTGTGGGGAGCAAGGGGCAAGCCTAACCTGAGCCTGGGGCAAGCACCAGGGGCTGGAATCTGAGGACTCTGAGGCTGCCTCAGAGCTTGGTAGGGAAAGATCGTATCCTACAGTGAGAGCATCTCTGGTTCACAGCAGCGAGAAACTGGGAAGGATGAAGAGGACCTTGGCTGTAAAATCCTACTGTCCTCTGTGCAGCGCTGGTCTGTCAGGGCAAAGAGCATTTGCAGTGCAGGAAGGGCAATTTCTGCTCTGCATTGCGTGCCGAAAAGCCTCATCATGCATGATGCAAGGGGGATGTCCAAAGGGGCCCTGACCTCCTCTAATAGCGGTAACATTAAAATATTCTGCTGCAAGATCACAGTGACATCTGAAACTTTCTTTCAGTCGTTTTCTTCCCCCTCCTTCTTTCTCATCTCTTTGGGTCTTTTGGCCCATATGTTGCTAATTTTCTGTCTTTTCAAAGCACTCTGTTTCATTTAAAGTCAGAATACATTCTATTCATCACTGTGAATACTAGGGAAAAAAGAGATCTCAAAGGTCAGTGTTCCCCTTAATATATAAAATAAATGAGCAAAGCGCTGTGTTTTTTCCTTTAGCTTATTACTTTTCCTAATCTACTTTTTAGCTCTACTGTGTGAGATCACAGGAGGGACTTAGCAATCGCTCCTAGAAAGGCATTTAGATTTTCTGCAAAAAGGAGTCCCTCAAAAACGCGTGCCTTTGTACTTAGATCTGCTGAGGCAGACTTCAGCCAAGCTAATTACTGGTCAGCAAGCTGGTGTGCCAGGACGGTGACATGCACAGGCACCCGAAGGAGCCCACTTCCATTTGCTCTCCATCACACTTGCCCAGGAAAATGGTTCCTCCTTCTTTCTAAGGTATTGCATCTAATCCACTGAGATCTGTGCAAGGGAAGATAAAGACTGAACACTGGCAGTTAGATTTCCGAAGTAATGATTACCAAGATGCCAGTTAAGCTATTACAATCATTTGAAGCTCAGAGGAACATGTGAGATGAGCTCAATTTTCACGTTCTGTTGTTCGAGAGGTGTGCTCTGTACAAAGCGATCCCAGGCCTGCATTTCTGGAAGGTCACGTAGAAGATGGTCCTGCAGCCCTCAGAGAGTTAATTATATCAGTAGCCCGCTATTTTCTTGCTCCTGTCCCATCTGCGATGACAAATGCTGATCTCCCCGCAGCCGTGACAGTGCCGCAGGCCGTGGGCAGCCCACACCTCCCCTCACCGGCTGCATGACCCCGGGGACATGGCCAAGCCCCAGCCAGCTGCAGGGTCAAGTGAACCTTTCGTTACCAAACCTCAGACCACATGAAGGTGCCTGCGTTCGTATTATGTTCTGAATTTGGGGTTCGGGCCAACTTAGTTAAAACATTCATCGAGACTCATCAAAACGCAGATCTTTGTAGGGAATCTGGGCCTGAGAATGGGACTAAGCCAGGCCCGGACTTTGGCTAGCTGGGAGGCGAGTGTTGGCTGGCATGGGACGAGGAGCAGAGGTAGCAGGATTTCCCCCGCTCCTGTGCTGTGTTGCTGCCTCACACTGCAAACTTGAGGACCCAAACCACCCCATACATGAGCCACGGGGGTGGAAGTGCTGGGGTTGCCCTGCAATTTTGCTGCCCATGGCTTGCTCAACGCACGGCCACAGCAGGCCCAGCCCAGGCCATGGCCTCCTCCCTGCACATCGGGCCCTGCATGCTCCATCCCGCTGTGAGCTGACGTGGGCAGAGACCTGCTGTTCGTTGAGAACACTTGCACGGTGACTCTGCTAATAAATAATCTCACGAAAGTTTCCTTCAGCGCTATAAGATGCCTACTTTCATCTGGCAGCGCTTCAGGGCTGGCACTTCATCAGTAGATGAACAAAGCCAAGTAATACAGTACAAGCAAAACTATTACAGTCTGGGGTATTTCCAAAACGAGGTCCCGACCAGAAAAAAATAAAATAAAAGGAAAAAGATGGAAGAAGTAGGCAAGGAGGGGCTTTAAAAGCTGTTAGCTTTGAGCTGTAAATTTAGTTTAAATAACTTTTCTGGCTGTTTTGAACAAGCGTAGAAGTTGCATATCAGCAAGTGAAAGTTTCTTGCTTTGCAGAACAGTTCCATCAATCTAAATTAAGAGTGTTCAGTGGGAACCAGGAATGATGCTACTGAAGAAATCACAGCCTAAAAACCAGTTAGCAGGCAGCTGTTCTCGGATGCCTTTCCACCACGGGGCTATTTGATCTCTCTGGAGGCTGATACAAGCCCTGCAGATGGGTAATGGGTTCTTTTTGAACAACAGGCCTGCAACGTTTCTGCATCTGCAATTGAAAACACTGTGGCAATGAAAGGAAGCAGGGTCTTTTAGGTCTTGTTTCTGGCTCTACCACTAATTTAATGCATGACCTTGGGCAAGTCAAAAAGCATCTCTGACCTCAGTTTACCTAGTGAGAAAGTGGGAGTGGTAGCACTTATCAGCTGCTGCGGTATCCGAGATTTCACTCAGTGTGTTTCCTCAATCTGCTGAGACAAGTGAATCATCCTGCCCGCTGTAGGCAGCCTTCTGCCCCGCTCTGCAAAGCATCCTCTCCTTATGGGGCGCTGGTAACACGTGCTTGTAGCTCGGTGTTGGAGAGAGTTATAACCTGCTGCTGACCTCTGGCAGTTGAGCATTTCCAGGCAGCACGGGTTGTGCTAATCCATCACGATGCCACTCGGCCGATCACCAGACTCTTTCCATGACATATCCTCATTGCTTTCAACCAAGAAGCAGAATTGTTCTTAGAAAAGCACATACACTTTAAAGCCTGGATTTTCTATCTTTTGCCACATTCAGCTTCCATACAATTAATTTAACACCCAGCTGGTAGTAAAATTAGGTGCTTCCTGAGCATTATGTTTTTTAAATTGCTTTCCTAATGCCTTCTGCTCTATCAGGGCTGTCCTGCTGAGGAAAGGGCTAATATCTCCTCCCAAACTCAACTTTTCACTCAGCATTGCTGTAGGAGAGAGAACAATATCCCTGTTGTAAATGTGGCATTTTATCAAAGATGCCCAACAGGCTCTCCAGCATCCTTACAAATCTTCCCGTCTGGAGGTGGTTTCACATCCCCAGGTTCTGGACTCGTTAGACCTTGCATGACAGCCGGTTAATGGGGACACCGTCCGCTGCATATCCGAGGGCAGGGAGGGTGACTGCTCGGCCCATTTGCCACAAGGACAGGGAGGATTTTGGCGTCTAGCTTAGCACGTTGCGGCTGCTCTCTGAAATGGAGATCGGATTGTGGCTCCGGGAGCTGTGAAACCAAACCGACTGGCAGGCGTCAGAATCTATAGCAAGTCACAATAGTTTTCCTAACCTGGAAGGGAGGGAAAGAAGGGCCCTACAGAAGACATCCCGTGTCTGATTACACTCCATGCATCCACGGCTATTGAAGCTCTCTGATTACCCTGTTTGAGATTTAGCTGCAACATCCCATTTGTTACAAGCAGATATGTAAAGTCTCCTTGGTATTCAGGTTCATTTAAAGATTTACATTTTGTATTTCCTTGCTCTTTTTCTGACGATGCACATAAAACAGAATTGTAAATGTTTAGGAAAATCAAAGCTATTCTTAGATGCCTGCAATTCCACTAAGTTTGTATTCTTTAATTTGCGCCATGAAAGGAAAAGGAAATCTGGGAGAGGAGCTTGTAGTTTGCTTTTTGAGGTTTCCTTTACTGCATTTCCATTGAAACTTGGGGCTCGGAGTTATGTTTCCCAAGGCAGTTTCAAAGTCTTCTCAGCAACCATTCCCTCCAAAGGACATGTCTGCAGCCGCCTTTCATACCTTCTCACAGAGCTGTAGTGGAGCATTTTAAGGTTAATTTCAACAGAACCAACTTCAGCAGGTGCCCAGAAGTTCAGCTAGACTTGTCTACCTTGGTGAAATTGGTAAATTTCTGGGTAAAATTCTGCCTGCCTTTTTTGTTTTGTTTTGTTTTATAAATGCTACCATTTTCAGGGCAGAAACCAATGCCAAGCACAGTGCTGAGATATTGCCATGGCTATAATAAAATGGATTCTGAATATTGTGAGCCAAAATGCCAATCTCTCTCTCTCTGCCAAGTACCTCCTAGTCCCGTTGGTACCCGCAGCTTTACTCCAATGCACACATGGAGATGGCAAACCGGAGGAGAGCGGGAAGAAGCGGTTTCAGATTAGGATCTCTGGAAGAAAATCACTCCCTGGGTAAATCCAAGTGAGATGAAATCTGCCCTTCTTTTCTTCTGCTTCATGCACAGTCAATGTCTTGAGAAAGTTCAGCCCCACAATACCAAGTGGGAAGTGAAATGCTGAACACAGCTCCAAACTGGCAGAACGAGAATTTTTCAAAGGAATGAGAATTGCATTCCCTGAAGCCAGCCCCAGCACTGCTCTTGGTTCTCTGCTTCTGAATCCGAAATTAAAAAGAAGAAAAAAAAAAAAAAAAAAAAAGGAAAGGGAAAAAAAGAAACAACCCACCACCAACAAAACAAACAACAAACAAAAAACCACCAAAACCTGCTAGGAATAAGGAAGGCTGTTACTTCACCCTTTGCCCAGGTTTGCAGCTCTGTGGGAAAGGCAGGTTATCCAAACAAAAGCCTTGCAGAGGCTGTGTGGCTCGATGAGCAGAGCTCTGAAGTGGAATTCAGGAAAACCAAGCCCTCCTTCCTGCTCGGCTACCAGTCTGCTGGAAAAACTGAACGCTTTCCTCTCGACATGTGTGGTAACGGGAATTTCCAGTCCAGAGAAAATTTCTCATATCTAATATATTCCTCCGAATTAAATAAAATAAAATTGGAGATGTGGAATTTTCCACAATTGGAAAATTTCAGATCTGGAGAGCCCAAAGGCGAGAGCATCCCTGCCAGCCCCGCTCCGCTGCCTGGTGCTGGCCCCAGGTCCTGTGGCTGTGGCTGGGTGGCGAGGATGCAACCCGAGGAACCTGCTCGGAAGCTTCTGATGGGAACCAGGAGATAGAAATTTGACGTAACAGATCGTTTCTGGGGAAGATTGTTTTTCGATTCTCGTCTTAAACCGCAAACGTGCTACCAGCTGGCATGGAGAGCGCGTGCTAAGGACAAACACGTGCGTGCCGTGTGGGACCTCACCAGCCACGTTTAGCGAGGGACGCTGTGAGCTGTGACCAGGCTTTGGACAGAAAAAGGGTGCTGCGAGTCCCCCATCGGGATGGCTGAGCCTCGCCGTGGGGCAGACGTTCAGCACATCTTGGTGAAGTTAGAGGAATTTGGCACGGTGCGTTACCTTCGCAAGTCAGCGCGGGAGGAATGCTTTGCACATATGAACTATCTCATGCTCACCAAAGCTCTTATTAGTTTCAGGCACTGGCCCCTGTATTATTATGGCCTTGATAACTTTATTAAATTCAGCCCCAGCTTATTCATCTCGCAGAATGGCCCTAACTATTTGTAGATATTTTAAAGTAGCCATCCTTGCATCGTGATCGCTTCCAGACCTCGCTGAGAGACACGCATGTGTTTGAAATGCCTGCTTTCCTTCTCCATTTCACCATAAAGTAGCCAATTTAATTTTGCACAATACCATTTGATAACAACCATGTGTGTGCGTCTTCAACGTTTATATACTTCAGAGAAGGTACTGCTTGGTCAGTGTGAGATAATTTCACAAAGAAAAACGGAACCAGATGTTCCTCCTTTTCATTTGGCTTCCCAGTCCGCCTATCTCGTTTCTAACGTCAATCTCCGCTCAGGTTTTCCATTACCTTGGGAAGGGGATATCTTTACACTTTATGTTTTCATTACCAGTGTGTCTGACAACGTGTGCGGAGTAGCTGAGGTAGATGATTATCAGCTTAGCACCTCTGAGATCATTATTAAACAGCAACGATGCCTGCAAAGAGGAAGGGCGTGGATGTGATCGCAGGGAGGAACCCTTGGGGGCTGCATCTTTTGGACCAAACCTGGACAGTGACAGGTCCTTGCTGTCGGGATGGCCAAACACCCCATCTTTGGGGCAGTGACACACTGGCACAGGGACCTGCCAGCCTCGGTGGCCCAGCGTTGCCACTGCAAGGCTGTGAAGTTATAAACCATCTCATTTATGGGTGCTTTCACCTTGACACCTCCTGCTGTTAAGCTCCTTTATGAGAGCACCACTTTGTGATCCTCCAGTGACTCACCGGTCTTGTGACACCCTGGCAGGCTGCAGATTTTGGCCGTCGTCCGCGTGCTGGCGGGACGAGAGGCCCTTGGAAGGAGGCCGTCACTGCAGGGAGCGTCCGGCCTCGCTCACAGCCGATTTTGGACCGGCCAAGCTGGGCAGGGACGGATGCCAGAGCAACGCCTGGCTCCTCTGCCCGATGGACCTCTGCGGATGGCTCAGAAGATCAGAGGAGAACTGCAGGAGGCTGTTGAGGGCCTCCAAGAGAAACCAAGTCCTCTGGCTTTGAGGGCATCGCGTGCTTTCCGCTCGCTGCTTTTCTTTGCCCCTTTTTCTTTTGGTTGGAATCTGAGCTCAGCGTGAGCCTCGCCTGTATTACTTTTAGCTAAATCACCCCAAATTTGCAGAAAACCTTATATAAGCGTAAGCTGATCTTATGAGTCATGCTCATTGCCGTGAATGCTGTATGACATATGGCAAGGCACTGGAATGGGACACATTCTCCAAGCAGCTGGCTGGAGTCATGCTAATCCAGTTAGCGGGTGGCATGTAGGCCAATGAGCAGAGGTCCTGCAGAAAGAAGTCCCGATAATCGCCATTTCTCAGGGACTAATCCTAAATGGCTTCGCTCCCTGGCACTGCTTGCAGTAATAACAGCAGGTGCCCGCGCAGAAATCCCTTCCCCAGCACCTTCTTCATGTCTTTGCTTTCCAAGAGAGGAGTTGAAAGACTTCCTGATAAGGATACAGGAAAAAAAAAAAACACTATCAATTTTTTAAAAGCCTTTTTCTCTTGAATTGTCAACTGTCTGTGATTTCTTTGCAGTCATTAAAAAAGTAATAATTTTGTCACTCTCTGTGCTTCCAATCCGGTAACTTGTAGGAGAAGGCAACGCCGGCGGGGGCCTGGCAGGAAGGAAGGAGGGATGTTTGCTTAATGCATGCTTAACTGGCAATCATCTTGGCAAGTTCTTGGCCTCTCTGCAGTCAAGGTGGCTTTCATCACTGGAGTTATAATTTGTCTCTGCCTTCGCGATTGCTCCTTCCTCCCTTTCTCTCATCTCCCTCTGAAATCTACCTGAACTAAAACAAATCCAGTTCCTACCCCAGCACACTGAGATGCACAGCGCAGAGCAGTGCCTGATGCTGATTAGAGTGGTTGCAGCCCCAAATGTCCTGTGCCAGTGTCTGCTGAAAAGGATGCAGTGGGAAAGAGAGAGGTGACGGCGGTGTTCATACCCCTCGTACCCTCGTACAGCACCGCCAGGCTGGCTGTGACTTTATTCCCTTTGGGGCTCACCGCAGCAGCCACCCACAGCCAATTGTCCCATTGACTTCAGTGGATATCAGATGAGATCTTTAGCTCCCGAGGGCAGGATTATCAACCCGGGATATCTCAGGTGAGGCCTCAGTTCCACATTAAGGCATACAGATAAGGGACTGGATTTTTAAAAGGGTGAGTTCAGGTATTCAAAGGCTCCGCAAATTCTGTCTACTAATTTTGCTCACAAAATCCTCATCCTCAGGTGTGCTTCACGCGTCCCCAGGTATGCAGCTTAGGTGACCCAATTTGGAAAACACAAACTTCAGCTCTCTGCCTCCGTCTGCAAAAAGCAGGTAAAGTACAGCAAGGTATAAAACCTCACCAGGATGCTCTCGGTGCCACCGTGCCGGACCCGTGCGCAACTGTCAGAGCCCGGACCTTTGAGTGCTGCCGTGCCTCGGGCTAGTGAGAGCACCAAAGGGTGCTTGTGCAAATGAAACACAGCAGGTGTTGTGCTGACTTTCACGCAGTTACAGGGATGTTACAGTCTAACCTGACGCTGTGTCATCCAGCGCTCTTTGAAAAGTCGTGGGGAAGTCTCTTTGAAAAGAGGCTGGATAAGATCTCAAAGCCCTCGCTGCTCCTCCTCACCCCACCACGATCCCGACGCCCCGGTCCGTATTTTCTAGGTCATCATCCAGGCATGGCTTTCTCTGCTGTGAAAATGCTCAGGTCATTTGTTAGTGACAACAAGGGATAGATCTTTTGGTGATGTAAATCAATGTCACTTCAAAGCTTCAATGGAGCGATACTTATTTACTTCAGATATCAGATCCTTATGGTTTGCTTTTATGTGTGTCAAAGTTCTTCTTTTTGAAAGGTAACATTTTGTTGCAAATTTCTATAATTAAGCCACCTCGTTTCTATGGCAATAGACACTATAAAAAATAATAAAATAAATATTCCAGCACCGTTTAATTCTGGCAATGCCAGGCTAAAAACCTTTCCATCATTCCTCATTATAAAGGCAGCAAAACGTGCTTAACAGACTATCTTATCAAAATTAGTGAAAACATTAAACTTCCCCAAAAACCCTTCTTTTGAAAAGTTGTTCTAAGCAAGTTTCTAAAATCTCAGAAGTATTAAATCCTCATTAATATAAGCTCAATGTATTTATGGTGTCAAAAATGTGTTTTATAAAAGCCAAAAGCAGAGTTGCACAAGTTGCCTCATTATCAATAATCTAGCATCGTCCCTTTTATGTGTCATTTCTTTACACAATATACTATCATTTATGACTTTTAGCAAATACATCATGGCAAAGGATTACTCTCATCAGAGGCAGTCTTTGAAAAGGATATGCTAATTTCTAGAGAGCAAGAAAACATCAAAACAGTGCCAGCAAATAGCCAAGGGACTTTCATGTCTTAATATCCTTCAGAAGTGCTTTATCTCCTAGTGCAACGTGTATCATAGTATAAACAGGAAATGAAACAGCCAAGGCATCAAAGAACCACCAGTGCATGGCTGTAATTTTAGATCAGGTTTAATAAAGGTTATCTGCAGCAGGCTAATCAAACAAAAGGGTGTATGTTTTAAAGCGCCATTTGATAATTTTCATTTAAGGCTCCCGATCAAAGAGATCCTAACAATGTCTTACTGACTCCAGATAGATCCCTTTGCCTCACTTTTCAAAGTAGCTTCGTTTATTGCTGGTAAAACTGGTTTTGATGTTCTAATTTTTTAGGTGGAGGAGAGATCAGAAACTGCTCTGGTTTCCTGTGCACCTTAATTTGAAAAGCAATAGAAAGAGAGCTGGGGAGGAAATGAGCAAACGCAGCCAGGGTCAGGAAGATCTTGGGGTCATTTCTACAAGTTTGCAGTGACCATAATGCCCGGGCAGGGGCTCCCATCCCAGACAGGGATGGTTTCCATAACACAAGGAGAGGAGAAAAACCTGGCCAAGAGCGGGCCAGGCCCTAGACTTGTTATCAGGAAGGCAAAATGCACTGGAAGAGAGAGGCAGGAAAAATAAAAATAAAAAAAATAAATAAATAAAAAGGATCTGGAGCTCTTCTTTCAGAGGCAAGGCAGAAGGAGGCAGATGGCTGCTTTATTGCCACCCCAGACATGACACTTGTCTGTCCCATCTGCTGGAACAGCTCTGCTGAAACCTTGGTTTGGTTGGGGTGAGGGTGGCTCAGGTGGGCTGGGATTTGAGAAGGGCAACACCTGAACGTGTGGTTCAGGAGTCAGCACTGGCTTTGGGTGCCTTTTCTCTGCATTCAGCCAGAGCCTGGCTGGAGGTGGACTTGGCCAAAGGTGAGGACCTTTGGTAAGGACCTAAGGTAAGTTGGTGTTCAGGACCCCTGAAAATCCAGGCAGTGTCTCCAAGGGAAAAAAAATCTGTTATTTAAATATATATATATATATAAATAAAATTATAATATATATATTTTTTAATTTTACAAAATTATCCTTCTGTGGAACAAAACCTGCGAATTTTTTCCCCTTTGCTTATTGTTTATTTCTGGATTCCCCTTCAGGCCAGCTTTGCTTAAAGTTCCTGGAAAAATGGCTGTTTGATGCTTGCTGGAAGTGGAGCAATCCTCACAGTCGAGATTTGGAGAAGCCACCACCTTACAGCAAGGCCAGAGCACTTATTTGGGATGCCAGGTTAGTCTTCCTCAATCCTAGTTTCTCTGTTACTCTGGGGAGCAAAGAGAGAGATGAGAATTTTTTCCAAGTAGAAGCTTCATCAAAGTTGTCATGCTTCTAGCAAGACAGATACGTTCGAGGAATGAAACATAGTTCAAATATTTGGTCAAATCTTTCTGCACTATTCAAGCTCAGGAATGTTTCAACCTGGGTTTTGTACAAAGGAGGCACTCCAGACTAAGCATGAGCTCTAGCCTTGAAAATTCAGGCATGAATACCTCTTGCAGGGGGCAGCAGGAGATGTATGGTAGGTAGCTGGGATGGCAGGAGAAGCCTCCGTGTGCCCACCCATCAGGTCCAGGTGGGTCTGGGTGCTATGGGGAGAGCTCTGTACTCTTTGGGACCAGTGGGGAGGGATGGGGCGGCGATGCCCTCCTGGAGGAAGGGGCTGAGCAGCTTGGTGCTTTCTGAAAGCCACTGTACTTTGTGACTTGCATGTTTGTAAAGCTTGTTGTTATTTCACATGTCCAGATATCCAAAGCACCACAGGGGTTAGTTCTAAAGAAAAATCCAAATAAATAAAAAATTCACCCTTGGGTGCACTTAATATAGCCGGTAAGAAATGTGCTGACTCCCAAATAGTCTCCTTCCCACACACTTCACGAAACGCTAGTTTTATACATATACATGTGCATATATTTCCTGCTGTTGCTCTCTTAAATATTTCAAAGTATTCTTATGAACAAATATACTTTTATCGTGGTATTTGTAGGAGCGCAAGACCTTGGTTGTACCCATTCGGCCTTGCTTTGCTTCTTTTCCTTTTCAAGTAAATTTTAAATTACCAAAGAAGTGCTGATAGTCACAAAAATCTAGTTATTGGCCATGAAAACTCAACCATAAGTAATCACCCCAAAACCGGTCCCATGAAATATTCATGTTTCAGGAACGCAGCTCCGTGCAGGGCGGCCTCTTCCGATAGTAAATGCTTCAGGAAAAGCAAAATGGTGATTCCTCTGTTTTGAGGAGCGAGAAAGCTGCCAAACTGTTTGGCAGAATAATCTGTTAGAAAACAAAAAGCAGGGCTCGCTTCTCATTAAAAACCCCCAGCGAGAGGGAGGCTGCTGTCCAGGCAGCATCCTCCGTCCCGCCTCACCATCGACCTTCTCTGTACCTGCAGCTGCCCCAGATCCCTCCCCGCGCTGGATTACTGGCTCCAGTGCAGACACGGATCAATAGCGACTGAAGGCTAGTAATGACCAAGTGTCAGACACTTTTTAGCAGCTTATTTGAACTAATATTGGTACTTCCTAATCCCGTTATCAAAGGATTCCATGAAAAACACCATGACGGTTGGTACGAATTGCCAACCTTTCACAGATTCGTATACGTGAAGCCAGAGGAAGCCATTCAGTAATCTTTTTCTGCTGACCTTTATTTCATGGGCCATTAAATTTCATCCATATCAAGTCTGGTAACTGGTGTCTGACTAAGGTGCAACTTGTGCTTGGCAAGAGTATATCTTCAAAGAAGGAAACCAGCCTTGGTTTGAAGACACTGGAGCTGGAGACTTCACCGCCCCTTGGCAGTTTTGCTCAGAGGTTATGACAGTTTATTTCTGGGCACTCATCTGCCCAAGGAAGTTAACTCAGGGCAAGGGAATGTGTGCAAGCAAAGCCAACAGTCTCTACTTCGTCTGCAGACACAAACACGGGCACAAGAGTCATTCAAAAATACTCTACAATGACTGCTATGTCTACAGGCTTTATTTTGAATTAGTCTGCCTTGGGTTTCATCTATCAGTCCTTTTCAAAGCATTCCCCTGCTAACCAAAGAGCTGGGTGTTTGATGCTGATGTGCTTTCTTCAGGCCTCATCCCCACCTTCTCCTTAATAAAAGTCCTCAGGGCTGGAGCGTGGCGATTTCTCATATCACCTCCAAATGTTTCTTGTCCATTTTGTCTTGGCCAAATCAGAGAGTGGGCGAACTCCTGGCTGGCTGCATTCAGAGCAACTGAGACATTTCTGTTGGCTCACGCTTGCCTCCCAACCTCGGCTCACCAAGCTTGGAGGATTTTGCTTCATGGCTATGGGATGAGCTTCACTCCATAGAGGACCCACATGAGCCCCATGCAGTGCCCAGACACCCCCTTTGCCCTCCAGCCCGATGTTCTCCTCCCAGGCTGTGGCCCCCAAGTGCCACCAGCAAACGAGACAGACACCACGTCATGCCTGCATTTGTCATGTGGCCGTCTGCAAAGTTACTTACCGGAGCCACTGTTTGCAAGGCTGGGGATCTGGCTCTGCCTGGAAAGATCGTTTAATAAATTTTGAGTCGTGCCTGTGTGCAAGCAGGGCTCTCAGGCCATGCACATGCAATGCGGGGTCTGGGCCGTAGCAAATGGCTTTGCTCAAGATTTGTCTGTGACCTCTAGACTTTGGGAAAATGTGAACACGAGCTGGCAGGTGGCAAATAAAATATACATGGTCCAAAACATGCCTGAGCTCAGCAAATAGTGTGCCTAAGTCCTAAAATTATCCAGGGCAGTCTCCATAATCTTTATGGAAGAAAATTAAGTCTTCAAAGCAAGAAGGAATTTAAACTATCCCTGGTTCAAAGAAAATTGCCACATGCCGACAAACATTAAGAATGATAATATTTTGCTAAAGCCCCAGTAAATTGTTGTGTGGTTTCTCTGCATTTCCTTTCCCATTGCCATTCATTGCTCATGCATCCACATTCACACTGGGAGGTGAAGGAGGAGAAGCTCCCCGTTGAAAAGATAAGAAGAAAAAAAAAAAACATTTTAATTTGATATGATGCCCTGGGATATGGTTTTGACCAAGTAACGCTGCTTCCTGTGCAGGTGGCTTCTTCCAGGTGTCTTTGGAGCATTTGCTGAGTACCAGAACATCCCAAGCTAAACAGAAGCCATCAAGCACCTTATCAATCTGTCACATTAACAACTGTAATTAAAAGCATTAAGCAAATACACTAAAAGCCTCATTGGGAGGGTGCTAGAACCTGCGTATGCCTTTGTGTGCACGTAATTGCTTCAATTACAGTTCTAGGTTGTTAAATGTCTGTATGTACTCGGGGAACATGAAGGAAAATAAGAAGGGCCAAAGAAATGAATTTTTGTGGTGCAATTTTGAAGTGTGACAGCACGCTGCTGATGCCCTCTTAGTGGCAAAGATTTTCACATTTATTTCAATTAATTCCAATTTAGTTTGGTCTAAACAGTGACAGAGACCATTGCACACACCCAGCAACTGACAGGAGTCAGTGGTTAGCACGAGGTTAACGTTCAGTTGTACAAGCAGCAGTAATTGAGCAACAGGACCAGAAGAGCTCAGGCCGATCCAGCAATGCCTTACTTGCAGAGCTGCATACGGAGACACTGCATCAGCAAAGTCAGTTCCCATTACGCTGTTTTGCCCTAAAGGAGCTTGGCTACTTTGGCAGCGCAGATGACATTAAACAGATGAAGAAGAAAAATGGCTCAAATATGATTATAATACATATGCGTAGCTGTCACAGCCCCCTTTCAAATTGCACCATATGAAAATAACCTCATCAAAACAGAAAGACTTTTAGGGCTGAGGTTAATTGCAAAAAAAGCTCTAAATAAAATAATCAAAAGGCCCCAAATATTGCCATCGGTGCGAGCCAGCACTTCGCTCCGAACTTTATAGAACAAAAAGTTTGTTCTGCACTTGCAAACCTTGCCATAAAAAAAAAAAAAAAAGACAAATCAAAACTTTCTGCTGGAACAACTCAATAGCTGTGTTTTAATATGCACCAGGTTGCTTATTATTCATGCACCAAAACTTCTGTCGCTAGCAAGCTTGAAGTCAAGCCCTAGCTCATCCACAAATGATGTCAGGCAAAGAGAGCCACATCTGGACCCAGCGCTAGATCCCCCCCTACGACATTTTTTAGAGGTGTTGAACAAAGCCCCCAATCTACCTCCTTTAAACTCTGCAGATATTTGAAGGTGGAGCTGAGCTTTGCTGCCCCCTCAAAGCTCTGTCCATAAAGCTGGGCATCAGACTGCACGGGGCTGTGCATCTCACTGCAAAGCTTACAGCCCTCGTGAAGGGCTATGAATTTTTATTTTTATTCATGGCTATGAATTTTTTCACACGTGTGCAAAGAGCACAGGCCTTCAGAGAAGATTTGTGGCCACCTCGCGTGCGATTTCCCCTCCCCCTGGTGTGAGTGTGAAGCTGGGTGAGACTCAGAAGCTCCAACAGAGTTTTGCTTTCAGAGTTGGGTTTGTTTAAGTGACTCGAAGCGGTGCTGAGCTGCCTGGATCGAAGCCAAGAGAAATGTTGATGCAAATCCTGCAAAGTAAACCTACCCCCTCCCTGAGTCACGTGCAGCTTAATTGTTTTCTATTTTATTTCACGCAACATCCCCAATCTATCAGTGTGACAAGCAACACGCTGCATGGAAGCACTTCTGATTTTCTTTCTGCAAGGCTGGAAAAATCTGCCTTCTGGCTCTCTCCTGTCCAATCCCTCGTGCTTACATTTTTAAGAGGCTGGATAACAAAGTTGAGCAACTGAATCAGCTTTGAGACCAAAAGTCCCCAGCGTTTATGTTAACTACTCCGTATATGACTCTGAAACCAGTCCGTGAAGTTTGACTTGGGCATCCTCTTAACCTCCCATCCCTCAGCCCAAGACAGCTTTAGCTTATTACATCTCTCCATCCGGCAAATCCCCCTAAATCTGCTCTTCTTCCTCACTCTCTAGAAAGATGCAGGGGAAAATGGCCTGACCAGTGAGTTTTGCCCCCTCTGGTTTGTTTTTACCAAATCCAGAAGTTTCCCATCAGCAGCTCATTGATTCCTTAGCACCAAACCATCGAGCTGTGAGGGCTGCCCTTCGGAATCTAAAGCTACGAGCTTGGCAGGGCTAAGGAGGAAGGCAACGATCCAGCACCAGGAGATGCAGAGGCCAAAGAAACACAACTGGAGAGCTGACCACAAGCTGCCACTGCAGCATCTCCCCAGGTACTGAGAGCATCTCCTGCAGGCAGCTCCGTTTCTGGCTGCAGCAGCGTTTGTGGCATTCCAGGCCAAAATTCCTCTCTCCTGATGAGGTGGAGCATCGTGTTTGCAGGCTGCTTCCTTCCAGCACTTTTGGCCACAAATGGCCCGGAGCGTGAAGCTGGCACACGGTTCCACAACCAAGCTTTTGGGACGTGAGACTGTTATGTGGTCAAAGGGAGGGAGGGCACAGAAAGGCTATTAAGGCGAGGAAAAAGGGCTCTGGGAAGTAACATAATTGACTTCAGGCTTCACCCAAGCTGCTTATCAGCAACCAGAAGAGGCACCAGGTAACATGGCCAACCGCTCTTCCCACCTCTGTCCTGCACCAGGAGGTGGCAAGGCAAAACCAGTTTCCCCTGAACCTCTTAGCACCGATCAACCCCTTCCAGCCAGGGGCAGCCAGATTTTTATGCTAACACTTCGGGAGGCGGATTGGGCAGAAATGCTTCTCTCAGCTCTATGTGGGTTTGTTAATTAAAGTAAATGCTCCCAGCTGGGCAGGCAGGGAGTGCTGCTGGGGCTCCCTCGGGATGCCTGGCAGGGAGACTCCTCTGGCACCTGAAGCAGTTGGTCTTGCAGCAACGTGGCGGTTTTGGAAGGTAAGGTCCTGGATTTGTTCTTCCTTTTAATGAACTTTGGGGGGTTAAAAGCAAAGTGTGGGTTCTGTTCTTGATGTAGTCCTTGTCTGCTTGGTATTGGAGGCACCAGGGAGCTTGCTGCTTCTCTGGGTGCTGCAGGAGCCGGGGCTGGTGGCTGCTGCATTTTGTTTCAAGTGGGAGTGGATGCAAATAAATCCTGCTGTTTTGATCCACGTGGGTGACAGCAGCCCTGGAGGTTCGAACTAATGCTAAGAGCAAACTTCATTAAACTCGCTGCGTGTCATGTGGCTTTCGTGCGAAGCTATAAACCACTGGTGGTGCCTGTAGTTTGCTCCGTGCGCTTACAAACCTTAGGCTGGACTTTGGGTTTGCTTGTCTTTGGGATGTGTTGCCAGTCTTCTTGCATGCAGGTCGCATGCATAAATACGTGCAGTTTTTACTACCATTCAGAACCGAAGTGCCTGACCTTCTGAAGGTTTTACTGGAGCAGATTTTTTTTTTTTTTTTTTCTGAAGGTTTTACTGGAGCAAGCTTTTTTAGGATCGGCTTGCAAGGGGTTTGATAGGGCGCGGGAGGAGCGGGAGGAGCAGCCTGGGAACCACCCAGAGGGCTCTGACTTCTCCTGGTTTGTTCAGAGATGCTGGCTGCGTAACAGTCAGCGAAATGGGCCGTGTTATCTGGGCGTGAGAGATCAAGATACATTTCAAGAGCTGCGGAGAAGCTAGCAGGAAGATCGGAGACAAGGGCCTTGGTCGGAAGAGATTAAAATGCTTTTGTGGGTTCAGTAGATCAAGGACCTGTTTTGTTTTAATTGAATTTGCTCCTAAATTTGTCTATCAGTGGTATATGAACCATGAAACGCACCTGTGGGCTGTATGAATCAGCTGAGAAGGGATGCGATGCATTTTGCCAGCCTTGATGCTCTTCAGAGTACGTGCTTGTTTTGGCTGCTGCGAAGAGCTCTGGGTTATGACAACACTGAGGGGGCATTTCGGAGCCATTAGTGACATCTGCAGCCTCGCAGGAATGTGTCACATAGTTAATTATTGTGTTGAAATGTAATTCTATCATGCCGCAACATAAGTAGTTTGTTTGGGCACTCTTTCCTCCCCCCTCGCTGAAGATAAAGGAGTTAAGCTTAATCATTAAATCTCCATCTTGATCCATGTAGGTCACGCACCGAACCAGAGCCAGATAGCACAGCATTTAGCAACCTTATCTCCCTCACAATAAAGAGCAAGCAGGAAGCTGACTCTGTTGTCTGCGCTATTTTTTAATATACATTTATTTAAAGAAAAGCCATCTCAAAAATGGTGGCGCAGGGGGGGAAATGTTCCAAACGGCAGCTTCTGTAAACAGGATGAAATCAGATAAAGAAATTACTGTAAAAATATTGCCTCATCTCTAAAGCTCAGAACTTTTTTTTTCTTTTGCTCTTTTTTATCTTTGAGAAAGATAATGAAAGAGGAAGCTTGAAACCACATTTCCATTGATGTTTGAATACACAACTGCTGGATTTAAGAACTGGAGGAGATCAAAGAGAATGGTTTTCATTCCGATAAAATTATAGCAGTTCTGGTATAGGGTGATGGGCTCATTTATGAACTCTACGACGCAAATAGTTGTTAAGGCACCTTTTTTTTTTTTTTTTTTTTTTTTTTTTTTTTTTTTTTTTTTTTTTTTCTCCCTTTCCTTTGCTAAGAACTAAATGAGAAATGCCTGGAATTCCTAAGGATTAATTAGGAGTGTGGCTAATAATGTTATAATAGATACATACTAACAGCGTATGTCTCTCCAAATACTCTCTGGGAGCACAAAACATCTGTAGGATCCGAAGGGAGTAGGAATGTCTGTTCATTGCTACTGTATATTGCAGCTCACATGACGTGAAAACTTAACAGCATTAGGTTACAAAAGCGTGTATCCTGACACTGTGCTACGGTGATTTAACTTTTTATTAACACATAATCTGACATTCATTACGAAGTATAAACTGCAAGCCATTCATGTATGCAGAGCAAACACAATTATTTAACACGTGCTATGTTACGTTTTTGGATTGTGCAATAAAAGCAATCAGAAAGGATCTGTACAAAAAAAAAAAAAAGAAAAAAAAAGAAAGAAAGAAATGCATCTCTGATTGAATGAGAGATCTGAGGCTGCGGTCCTGTGGGACATCCAGGAGGAGTTCCTGTGCCTGTGGAAAGATGGAAAGATCTGGTGACCTGGGCAGGCTGTGCTATGGCTGTTGTGAGATTTTTGAGAGCTCAGGATTGTATCGGAGCTTGTGTCTGCTGCAGCATGGTAACCTCACATTTGCATGCCCTGGGGATGTGAATGTGCTTTAACGCAGTCGATGCAGAAATGAATTTGTCCGTGCCGGTCATACAGCCTGGCTTGCTCTGGAATCCGGTTTGGGGGATATTTATCCGCTTTTCTCATGCTTCAGAACTTGAAGTTTCACACAAACAGTCTGCATTGATCACAGTGCAGATGGGAAACGGGGACTTTCAGAATTCGTTTTTGTCTATTTTGGTTTGTTTGGTTTTTGTAATGTATTGAAACAATTCAAAACAAGCTTGACCATCTCTGCTGTGGACAAAGATTGAGGGGGGCTTGCCGGGGGTGTCTTTGGCTGTAGGACACCAATCCACATGGAAATTCGTGTCCATAATTGTTGGTGTTTGAGCAGGTGATGGGAAGGAGCCTCTTCCTCCAAACAGTTGCACAGTTAACGACAATAATAGACAGGGGTATGACTTTTTTTTCCTGAAGCTGCCAGGTTTCCTCTCCCTTGTTGACTGGAGCCTGATCCAGTCTGTTGGCTCAGCACCACCTCCCCTCCGTTCCCCGTTAGTCTCTTTATTAAAACCTTGAGCAGAGCGTGGTTCTCATGGCCTCGCCTCTGCCAAGTTGCTTATCAGATGTGGCTTGTGCCTCAGAGAAGCAGAGAAGTGGGCAAGGTTTTACCCTGAATTATTTTATTTAGTTTCCTTTGCTGGCCAAGTGCCCCGTGTGACGCCACGCTGGGCTTCCCAAAAGAAAGGAAAATGTTACTTCAACTTAAAAATAACTTGCGTGCACTGGGGGCATAGAGGACAGCTCGAACAATTAAAACAGTGGTTATCCGAGTCATGCCTAATAAAGTCACCTGTGACTTGTTGAACCCAAGTTAATGGCCATGAAATGCGTGGTTAATAACAGACCGGCCGTTAGCCCGATGGGTGATGAGCCACAGGGAGCTGATGGAAGGCAAGGAATAGTAGCACATATTTGGCAATTTAAACTGTCACTTGAAAAATTTGATCCCTCTGTTGACTGTTTGAAGTTTGTATCTTACTTTTAAAATGCCTTCTAAGAGCTTTTTGCTAGCTTTAATTTTCAGTGAGACTAGTCCTGTATTCAGAGCTAAGCGCTGAGATTTCCTGATGGTGCCAGAGCCTGTGCACAAGGGCCTTGCGGCCACTTTTGGAGCTGGCTGGAAGTTAGCAAGGCATCCCTGGGTGTCCATCCCAATCAGTAGGAGCTGAAGAAAGAGCAGAGATGGGGACAGAAAAGTAAAACTGGAAAAAATTAGGTTAAAAGCACAGACAGATAGGCAATAGGACAAGGTTAGGGTGTGCTCAGAGAGGCACTCGTGGCTGTGAAATGCTCCAGGAATCAGTAGGAGAAATGCCCGAGCTGACTTTGCAGATCCTTGCACTTGCAGGTCTTGAACTTGGGATGTTTTTGCCCTAAGAGTGATGGGGCTGTTAGAGAACACAGCGCTGCCAAACAGCTTTCCATGCCACTTGAAAAGATGATTTGTTTACGACTTCCCGAACCACGTAAGCCTAGTGCAGGAAGGCAAACCACTTCACAGATGCTGCAGCAATGCTCAGTGATGAACCTGCAGCACGTAGCAATACCTGGTGAGCCGCAGGTATTTCTAATTGCCTGCGATCCCCCGTCAGCAAGGCCGTGCTCACCTGGTGTGGAGAAGCAGTTCCCTGAGCTCTCCTACCTGGCTGGTCGCTTTGCCATCCAGTGGGCACCATGGCAGAGCAGTGGGGCTCTTGGTGGCATCTGGTAGCACATGCTGGCCCAGGTTTTGCTTAAATCTCGTGAGAAAGACTGAGAAATTAAGAGAGAAAACACCAAAGTAGAAGGGATGTGGAAAAATCCTGTCTCTGTAGGGGTTTTGCTGTCATCTGAGGACAGCGGGAAGCATCGAGGGGACTCTACCCAGGCAGAGTAAAGTCCCAGCATGGGAAAGCTGAGGTTTCTGAACCCAGAAGGTGACTTTAGCTTTCTTTTCCGTTGCCGTATTGTGAAATTCTTTTAAACTGAAAATAGTGCTTTCTTCTGGCTGAAGAATGTAAAACAGCCTTCCTGGAAGAACTGAGGAAAAGTGCAGCACTTGGCGAGGTTACTTTGGTCACTCAGAAATTGCTGACATATTATTCATTGTTCCCTATCTAACATCTATACACCTCTTTTTTCTAGCTCAAAATGATCTATAGTTTTTCCTTTCTTTTTTTTTTTTTTTTTTTTAGTTTAATCTATTCATATGCTTAAAAAAGCAGGGGCCATTAAGCAGTCATTAATTATTGTTGTCGTAGGTGGCTGTGATGTTGTTGTGATGAAATATGCATTCGCTTGTACTTGCAAACTGTAAATGTGCGTGCGTGCATCGTGTAGGCAGCGTGGGCAGGGTGGTGGCTATGTTGTTGTCTCTCAGAAAATACAACGTTTTTAATATTTTGGGTTGTGTTCACACCTGTTAACAAGGCTGACTTCCCCTGGGAAGGGTGAGCTGCTGCGTGAGGAGGAGGAGGGCGGCAGTACCCAGCAGATGGGTGCTGCTGTCCTGCAGCTCCTGGGGATGGGGCCATGTCCTCTCCACCACTGTTAGCCTGTCCTGTCCCCTGCCTGGGGACACATCAGCTTTCTCTCCACAAGCCCAGAGGATGTGGTTTCTGCCTCATTTTGCAGCAACCGAGTGCTGTCCTCGCTGACCAGGGTGGCCTGGTGGCTCCCCGGGGGTGCTCGGGGCTAGAGGCTCAGCCTCGGGACAGGAGCGGCATCAAACCCGGCCTGAGCATCCTGCTGCTTTCACCAGC
Source organism: Anas acuta (assembly GCF_963932015.1). Taxonomy (NCBI): domain Eukaryota; kingdom Metazoa; phylum Chordata; class Aves; order Anseriformes; family Anatidae; genus Anas; species Anas acuta. The sequence continues at coordinate 10,507,700 of NC_088996.1, read as the reverse complement.
TCGCGCTCCTCCTTGATCGTAAGCACTCCTCTCGCTGGCTGTCACATCACAGGAAAGCTGCACATCATTCACTGCCGAGGTCTTTGAAGGGGCTTGGGAGAAAGGGGAGACCCTGTGGCTGCCCCCCAGCAGCTCCCCTGAAGATGAGCGCAGACCTCTTTGGGTGCAGACACCTCCTCTTGGTCCCACACCGGCCACATCCCCCCAGAGAGCATCCCAGGGGGCCAGGGCAGGCTCCTGGTCCTTGGGTGCTTCCTCTGCATCCCGAGCAAGCCCCTGGGGGCAAACAGATGCAGAGGCGGTGCCGGGGCCGGAGGAGGAGCAGCACCGCCAGGTCCCTGTGATCTCCTCGTGCTGTATCTTCATCTTGAAGCGCTTACAGAGCGCTCTTAGAAGTGCGTTTTCCATATAGATTGTCCACCTGAGGATATAGGATCCCTTTGTAGGCATTACTTAATTTAATTAAGTTTCACCGTGCTTCTTTGAGGCAGGGAAATGATACTCTGTGGGTTTTTTACACCTATGTAAACTGAGGCGCAGGGGTTAGCGTCCGCGGGAGCGTCCAGAGGCACTTTGCAGGAGACCTGCTTTTGAGGGTAGTGTTTCCTCAGGAAAGAAGAAAGAGAAGTCCTAAAAATCAGGAGGGGAAAATGCAAAGCCAGAAAAGCCTGAGAAAAGGGAAAATAATGTTTCGGAAAGCTACAGATTGAAGTAATTTTAAATAAAGCATTTGGAAACAAAGCGCAGCAGTTAGTTTAAAATTAAAATCTTCTGGTGGGGCTGTGGGGTGGGGAATAGGTTCTGCTTCAAACACTGCCGTCTGAAATGTGGGTCAGCCCTAGCTTTAGGAAGGACCAGGAGGATTTTCAATGTAAAATTAGAATTGCCAGAAGGGAAACGAGTGTAAACATGGGGAGAGTGGGGAACCCGTGCTGGGGAAAAGGAGAGGGTCCGAGCTGGGGCCGTAACGCGTCCGGCTTGGGAGAATCCCCAGCCTTGCATGGAAAATGAGTTTTGTTTAGCTAAGCCCCAACTCAAACACACTTGAAAATTCAGAGTTTTACCAGCCTGGTATCGGGCTGTGAACAAGTCGCTATTGTTCGAGCGAAGAATGCCGCCCCTGTCACCCGCGCTTTGGGGCTGCGGGGCTGCTGAAGGCAGCCTGGCCCCTCCGAGCGAGGGAGGCACGGCGTGGGCTTGGGGTGAGGCTGCCTGCATTAAAAACACCAACATTTATACGTACAATAAACAATGTCAGCCCTTTGTCTTGCCCTGCCCGCTCCCCTTCTCCCCAGGGGCCGATCCGGCACCGCTGGGCGACCCCGGAGCTGCGGGGAGCGGCCGCTCGCTGCTTCGGTGGTTTGGGAAGTGCCTTTTCCTGAAGGAGAATTGAGAAGGGGAAAAAAAAATATGAAGGAGAAGAAAGAGAGGTGAGCCCTGGGTTGTGGGAGACGCCGGCAGCCAGGACCTGCTGGCTGGGCACCGCTACAAAACCCACAAGGGCAGGAGCTGGCCTGCCTCGAGGGGTAGCCCAGTAGGTTTGGCTGGTGGCCGTGCTTTTGGAGCTCCCCCAGGGGTATCCCCTCTGCGAGCTGCTCCATCAGCTTCCACCTGGGCTACCCCTGAGATGTGAGGTGGGACAGTAGCACTGCTTTGTGGGGTGCGGGTCACCTTCCCTATGGGGTGAGCCCAGGTGCTGACGCTTTCCAGGCTTCTTTATAACTTATAAACGACTTAAAAGTGCACCTCCGCTGCAGGAAAACGTCATCTGGAGCAGATCTGTCACCATGGCAGTGGTGACGTGCTCCCACAATGGCAGTCATTTAAAAGGACCTAGAGATGATACCAGTAACAGTGCCCAAAGATGATCCCAGCAGAGCTGTTCTCTTCTTTATTTTATTCTAAAATAAAATAAAATAAATATGGTTGTGGGGTGCAAGTGGGACATGATAGAGTCAGGGGAGAGGAAAGGTCCAACCTTCCCAACACCCGTCCTATAAGTCACCCAGGAGCAGGCTCCCTCCACCAGTATGACCAGTCCAGCTGGGGACTGGAAAAGGGAGGGCTCCAGTCCCATCCACGAGGTTTTCAGAGCCCCTCAAGGGTTGTGTGGTCCACTCAGCCCCCGGCCCTCACGTGGAGGCTGCGATGCTCGGAGTCGCTGTGGGATCGGGAGCATTAAGGAGTGAAGTGCTGCTGGTCATCGCTTTGAGGAGCAGGGGGTTTATCTGTGGGTAATTCATGGCTCACTGAAGCCGAGGAAAAGAAAGCGATAATTGAAGCTCGTGCCCATTTAGAATACCTTACATCAGAGCTGAAGAACTGAAGCTGTTTTTTCCATTGCAGAAATTATTTGGCCTTGAACCACACAGACCTCACTTGCTATTCTGCAATTGAAAAGAGCCTTTTGTGAGGATTTTTTAAAATAATTACTACAAAGCACTTCAAGAGGAATTCTGATTGTCGTCTATTTTTCATTTCATGCTTTCATGACATTTTTGTTCAAGGATGAATCTTTTATGAAATGTCTATTTTAGGTTACACCCTCCAGAACCTTATTATTTGCCTTAAAAAATCCGTCATGGGCAGGAGCATATTCTTTAAGCTCTCCCATTAGTATAACTAAATTCATCAGAGTAATATCACTATTCATGCAAAATAGGTGTCGTCTTTCTTTTAAACCTCTTGGCAAGTGGTTAAACTGATTTTAACAAGTATGCACTGCCAACTTCTTAAAGCCTTGAAACGTCTGAAGATTCCCAGGCTGCAAAGGACTATTTACATGGTTAAAATTATACACATATCCCCTCTACTTAAAACTGTCCCCTCATCACATAAGACCCTTGCAAATCCATTCTGACTTCAAAAGGAGGAAAAGTTCCTCTTCCAAGATTTTTTTTTTTTCCCCTCCTCTTAGCACAGCCTGGGCTTTCCAGGTTGCAAGAGCCACCAAACATAGCTCGAGGGCCAAATCTAGGATTTTGCTCCATGGGTGCTTCTCTCAGCGAGAGGGAAAATTAATGAAAGGTTGTCTATTTTTAAAGCCTACTGAAAAAATAATTTTAGAGATAAAAAACTTAGATTTTAGGTATCCCGTTGTCCATTTTCGTAACATATATCCACTGTGAAAACGCAGCAAATGATGCCACGAAATCCTGTGGGACACTTTCTAAGCCGATTATCAGGTTTACAGATTGCACCTCCACCCTTTGGCTGCCCTTACACCTCTGCATCCCAGCTCCTTCGCCACTGTCACCGCACAGAATGACTCCTACCGACCCCGCTGCTCACAAAAGGAGAACTTCAAAGTTGCATCCTCACTGTAACTGCATGGGAACTAATTGTGGTAATTCATAGATATATCCAGGGAAGAGTATTTGCAAGCTTATTTGGCCAAGAAGCAGAAAGCCGTGCCGTGGCTAGCACAGCCGGTTGTAGCCACGCGGGCAGAACTTCCTCAAAGTATCTGCAACCACCCCATGGAGTAATAAATCTGAAATGCCGTTAAAAGATTAAAAGAATTGTTCTCATCCGAGATCTCCGGGTTATTGGAATGTGTTTGGGGAACTGCTTTGGCCTGAGCTCTCTGTCTTTATTACCCCCCTCCTGGCCCGAAGCACTCCTGATAAATTCATTGCAGTTCTGATGTTCCCGGGAAGGTATCGGGCTGCAGGCAGGGAATCCCATGTTTGCTCAGGATTTATGTCTTGTCTCCAGTCCTCTGGTGGAGGATGTCTGAGTGTCAGGAGGTTGCTGTGCTGATCCCAGCACCAAGAAAGGATTTGGCACGGGCATCATACAAGCTGGTGCACCTACTACGTGTGTAGTGCTTCCTGCGTCCTGTTTTATTTTCTAAATGTTTTGAGCTGAGGCAGCCTGCAAAATGGAGTAATGCTTCCAGGAAAGTGCTGGAAGTCAAATGCTAGGAACGTTTGTGAAAATCCTTTCAGTTTTCTGTCTTATATTTGCAAAATTGAGATGCCAACAACTGCCTTGAAGTCACAAGTTGTTAACGTCTCGTGTTTTGATTTGGGTCATTGTTGAAAATCTGTATGCATATGCATACACGTAATGCGGTGGGGAGTGGGCTAAATGGTCAACCACAAAGCAGGGATCCAGATTTGGATCTAAATTCCTCTAAAGTTCAGGAGTGCTCACATCCTGGGAGCTGGTTCAAAGCCATCTCGAGCTTACAAATTCCTGTCTGGTGCGCTCGCTGCTGTACCTGTCTGACTCGAAGAGCGACCAGAGGAGTATCTTTCTTGCGAGCCTCTCATTAGAGAAAATATGAATTACAGAAAGTAACCCAATACCTACCCAGGCTTGCTGCCATGCTCCTTTCCCACTTTCTTCAAAGGAAACTTATCCTGCATTTTGTATGGATCCAAACCAGCACACAAAGGGAAGCGTGCGCGTTTGTCAGATGGGGAGCTGCAGGAGGGGATTGCAGAGATGCTGACTGCTACGGGCACTGTAGCCTGGGCAAAAAGTCTCTGTCTTTATTTGCTGCTAATAATTTTGAGATGAAATAATGTTTAAGTGGAAAAAAATGGGAATTTTATAAAGGTATCCACTTGTCTGGTTGGGGAGGGAGTGCTGGCTGACCGAACTGCTTTTGTTGTGCTCTGTGGGTGACACAGGAGGGTGGTGGAGCACGGGGCTGGAGGCATCGCTGCCCTTGTGCTGTGGACCCGTCGCCTGCTCCATTCTGCTACCGCGTGCCCCAGGGCAGTCCTGGCCCAATGCTGCCTCTAGGTGCCTTTGTAATAAGCACAAATAACAACGATAATTCCATGCGTTCCTCTGCAAATAGGTGAAACAGTTACATTCATCAGAGTCTGATGCTTCTTTGAGCAGCTGAATATTTCAGAAAGGTTGGATGGACCCAGATTTTCCTCCCGATAACACCAAGCGTGTTCCCACCAGCAGTACCCACAGGTGGCCAGTGGGCTGGGGGCACCCCAAGCATCTCCTGCTCCCTCGGCTGGGACTGCTTTGGTCCCTCCTCGTTATCTGAACGTTTTCACTCAGAAAACTGCTTCACTGTGCCATATAACTCCTTTGGGACCCTGCTGTCCTTATCGATGTATTTGTGTGGGGGTGCAAAGCAGGGTGTCCCTGGTGGGAGGGGAAGGGAGGACCTCAGCTCCTGTGTAGGGCCAGCTCCAGCCCGGGCTCTGTGTGAGCAAAATCAGGCAAATTCAGAGCTGGCTTCCACCGGCAGGCCCCTAACATTATTTTGTAAAGCACCTCGGGGTACCTGGGGTCTGAAAGGAAACTCTCTTTCAGAACATCTCCATCTCTGTTCTTTTTACAAAGTGCACTGCGTTTATTTGCAAGGCTTCTGAGCGGCGTTTCATGGTTTAAACGGGGCCATTAGGAGAAGCCCCAGGAGCTGCCGGCGGGGGCAGCTGGGGCTGTGCTGGCTTCTCAGCACCGGGCGTGCGAGGCGAGAGCGGGAGTGAATGGATGAGCTCGTTCCCGTACTCCCAGCCCGCAGTGACCAGCTCACCACAGCACTAATTAAGCAGCAGTCAACTCGGCGCTTTCAAAGCGAAAATGCTGTCAGCAGGTGAAGGGAGAAATCCCTTTCCGCTAGCGGCTGGTTAGTGGGACAACTGCCGGACAAAACTGGGGAGAGCACAAAGCCCTCAGCCTGCTCCTTTACATGAAATGAGACGGGGAGCTTTGAAATGTAGAAGTTGCGCGGCCGTCACCTTCTGCGAAGGGGAGAGGAGAAAAGTGTTTGAGAACAGAACCAAATTGTGCTTCCCTGATTTTTTTTTTTTATTATTAATTTTTTTATTAAGGCTCTTCAAGGATCTTTTGATCTCACCAAGGTATTTGTTATCACAGACTATTTGTTATGAATCGTGGCATCGCTGCCAGCCGAAGGGAATTAACCGAAGGCAGCAGCCTCGTAGCAGAGAGCTGTGGGGCTCTGCAGCGTGAGGAGCCCGGGGCTGTCACCAGAGGGACCAGAAACTGGGCACGGCTGCACTTCTGGACCATATTTTGGAGGACTGGGGCTCCTGAGCCCCTTGTAAAGGTGCAATCAGCAGATCAGGCTTTGGTGCCAGACCCGGCATGGTGTCCTTTAAGCATTGTCTGTAGGGTGAGGGGTGCTCTGCCCCTTCCCCACCCTGCAGGCAGGCAGGTGCTGCTGTAACATCTTCTGAGCATCACTGCACCACGGCCAGGCTGCCTGTCCTGCCCCGATGCTGCATGGTGTGATGGAGCGGGCTCCAGGGGATGGCACAGCTCAGCCCGGCCCTGCTCTCCATCCCAGTGCACGTTTCCCTTTCTGCTCTGTCCAGTGAGGCCGTGCTTTCCCTGGCACAGCAGTGATGGGAGCTGGAGGTGTTAACGGAGCACAGGCACCCCATAGGTAGCAGTAATCACCGTACGGATCTCTAATTCCTTTCAGACTCCTGTTTTGAGCAGACTAATTACAAAAGCCCGATTAAACCGGTGTGAATCCAGTGTAACCCCAGTGTCAGCCACGGCACCTGCCCCGGATCATGTTGAAGCCACCTGGGACTCGTCACCCTTTTTGTTTTCCCCCACATGCCCCCAATCCTCCCTGGTCCAGCAGCTGAGTCTTCGGCTCTCTGTGCACGGCGCAGGCCTGGCTGCACACTTCGTATTTCTGTGGTGATTTTACAGCAGGTTTTTATGGGAATACTGCTTGTTTCTCACTGCCCTGCTCAGGGCTGAGCTGCAGTGTGGCTGCACACTGGTTCCAGGGCTGTGCCACCCCATGAGAGGTGTGGGATTTCAGTGGGTGAGGTGGGCAGGGCATGACCCACACACAGTTGTACCTCCCCAACTGCCCCATTAGGGTTCAGGAGGGGGAAGCAAATTCCTGCCTGGCCCTTCTGGTGCATCAAATACTGGTGAGCAAGGTGCAGCGCCTGACACAGCCCCTTCTGCACCATCCCTTCTGTATGGTCGCGCCACACGGGGGACCTCAGCGGGGTGATGAGAGCCCCAAACCTCTTCAGAATGGTCACAACGGGCATTCAGGGGTTTGATCCTACAAGCACTTCTGGGATAGCCCCAGTGAGCCCCCCAGGTCTTTGTTCCTATCAGCAGGGGCTGCAGCACCACGCAGGGGTCCCGTGAGCTGCACCAAGGCTATTGGAGGGGACGTGGTGCCCGTGAGCCCTGGGATTTCACCTGGGATGCACCTCCGAGCACCTCCACGGCAGAACAACGTCACCGAGGGGACGGTATTCAGAGAGGAGCAATAAAACCAATGAAAGGGCTGGACTGATTTATGAGGAAGGATTAAAAGAGTTACACGTGTTTAGCTTGGCAAAGTGATGACTCAGGGTGGGACGCGGTGTCTGTCGGCGAGTTTGAGGGGCGTAAATACCCTCGGAGGACGGGAATTATTCAGCCCGGTTCAAGAGGGAGTAATGAGATTAAATAAAGGAAATAATCTTTGTGACTGGGTTGAAGGAAAACATTCTTCATGGTTGGAGCCCATTTCCATGTGGAATAATCTCCCCAAAGGAAATCGCTGAAGCCTCGGGACTTGAATCGGCAGCGAGGAGCCGGGGGAGCGGAGCACCAGGGAAAACAGCACCGGGGCTTGGAAAACACCGAACGCTGTGCTTCCAGACATGAAAAAAAATCTGAAAGTACCGATTGCTGTGCTTCCAGATGTAAAAAACAAATAAAAAATCGGAAAACACCGATTGCTCTGCTTCCAGCCGTGCCATGCGAGTGCAGCTAGGATGTTTGTACGCAGCCATCAACCGCCGCTTTGATGTGGGGAGGGAAACAGAGGGGAAAAAAACAATTGTACAAATTATCTGCATGCTTAGAACTGCAAATTCAAAAGGGAAGAAATTCAAACCATTAGTGCAAATTTCCCAAAGAAGGCCATGGCCGAGCTGTCAAGGAGGGTTGTGAAATCCCAGCTTGTGGCCCAGGAGCGTGATGGTGAGAGCTGACCTGGAGCATCCCACGGTGCTGGTGGGTGCAGCCTGAGCCCCTGCATGACTAACGGGTCTGGGATCGAGTGGGAACCAAAATAAAGCAATTAGCAGGCTCCTGGTTACCCTAATAGCTTCTTATTTGTACGGCACTTCTTCTAACAACAATTATAAGGAAAGGTTTTTCCCCCGCAATTGTGAAAAGGGGGAAAAAACTGGTAATAATGTGGAGAGAGCAAGTCCATGTTCCAAACAAGAACCATATGTTGACTTATCATGGGAAATATGTAAATACAGGCTCGAGCTGATCCGGAGCACATGTTGTTAGTCATGAAGCAGCTATTTAAAATTCCACGGCTGGATCATTAACTTCACAGTATCCTTTATGGAAGACAACAGAGGGCAAATAATCAGAGTGGCACTGAAAATAGCCTTCTTCTGAAGAAATCTCATTTAACCGGGGTTTATGGGAAGGGCTTTGTGATCCGCCAGCTGAAGCGGAGTGGGGTCTCCTCGGTGCTGATTAACCGGGCGCCTTCCTCCCGCGCCAGCAGCGGGTCCTGGCCCTGAAGTCCCCATCGGGCATCCCATGGCATCAGGAATGGCCCCGACTCATCCGCCCTGAACCTGGGGAGCAAAAACTGCTCTGGGAAATGCTCACCAAGTGCTCACCCCTGGCTCCCACTCGACATGGGTGTACCTGAAGGATGTGGTGGTGGATTATGGGCTGGCCAAGAGGTTTCTCTAAAAGTTTGGCTGCTCTCAGCTTGTGTTCCCATCTCTGCTTTGCTGCGTGCTCTCAGTCACCCCGGGCAGGTCACTCGCGTCCGTCGTCTCCTCCTTTCCTCAGTCGATCCTGACAAGGCGCCTTCTCTCCAGGGCCGGCCATGATCAAAGGAGGTCTAGATTGAAAGAGATTCCGTAATTAGAAAAAAAAATCATAAAATGCAAGAAAGAGATCCTGCACCCAAGAGAAGGCTCTGCCTTAAGGAAACACTTTTGAGTGGTGAAAGAAGGGCTTCAGCCAAAAGCAGCGACCTGGCAGGGCCCAGTGGCTGTACGAAAGGCGAAAATCACGGCTGCAAGAGTGGGAGCTGCTGGGAAAGGTGGGGGCTGCTCTGAAATGCTCCAAACAGAGCAAATCCCTGGGGGTGCACATCAGGGGAGCTGGAGCTGGGGGCTGCAGGTGGCTGCACGGCAGCAGGCCATCCTGCCTAAGCTAAAACCCGTATTTTTAGGGTGTTTTTGCATGTGGGGAGGGCTCTTGTGCTTTTATCCTGCCTGGCCACCAGTGCAGCCCTGCCTCTGCATCCATCGAGCTGGGCAGGGGTCGATGTGATGGGGGAAATAGGGCTGTAAAGGGACAAGCCCTACAGAAGGGCTCTGAGCCCCAGGGATGAAGCTGACAGAAGATGAATTGCGGTGGCGGTGATCACCTGAGCTCTGATAACACCCAAAACGTGCACAGCATCTGCTGAGAGCATCTGAACACAGACCAGAGTGAGCCTGTACCACCCAGCAGTGCCTTCCCTTGGAGCCCTCTCAGTTAAGGGATTTCTCTTTATGTCCCTGCTGAATCAGGTGCCCGAAGTGCACAGCCCAGGGCACCTTACCCAGGTTGTGCCAGGTTGATTTTCCTGCTCTTATCGGCCCCGTTTGTTATTCGGCCCCGTCGTTTGTCACAAGAGAAGTAGTCTGTGAGTTCAGTGCATCCTTCCTTCTTTTTATTATTAGGGTTTTACGGTGCTTTAACCCATGCCGCGACACCTGCTCGTGTAAAGCTGAGGTGGGGCTTGGAGGGGCGACTGTGCCACCCACCCCACAGCTGCATCCAGCCCCGTCCGGGGCTGTTGTATCTTTATTCTCACCTGTGCTTGTGTTTAATTTAAGTGGGAAACACAAATCTGGCATTTTCTGATTTCCAAGAGGTTGAACTGACCAAAAGCCTATTTTTTTTTTTAATTTATTATTTTTATGCCTCTTCTTTGTAACGTGACAGTAGCTCGGTTAAACCCACACACCTTCTACAAATTTATCCGCTCCCCAGCCACGCAGCACCAGCAAGGTTTGGATTGCATTTTCAATGTGATTTTACTGCAAAAAAAGGTTAAAAAAAGTCAACAACTCTGACTCTTAGGGGCCGTTTGCAATTTCTTGCTAGCCAAAGCCACCCGTGGGCAGGGAGGTGCCTCTGCTCTTCCCTTCTGCAGGGCCAGGCAGTGCCCCCAGGCAGTGCCACCCAGTTGCAGGTGGGGACAGCAGTGCTGGCAGTGAGACGCCACCACGATGCTGCTGGGCTGGGGGGGGGGGCATCCCATATTTTGGAGGTTTTCGTGTTTCCAGCCACCTTCTTGAGTTGTAGACGAGCAGACGGGAAGCTGTAACCAAAGCCCTGACTGCTCTCTCTCGATAACAAGGAGTTTGTTTAAACTTCCATGATTTTTTTGAGAGAAAGCTATGTTTGCTCTTTTTTTTTTTTTTAATTTATTTCCTCCTTGTGTTTTGACAGTTTTGTTTCGCTGGGGCACTTTTATAGGAGGTTTTTATTATTTTACTACGTTATTCATCTGCATTTTAATTGCACACAATAAAACTTGAAAGCTCCCAGCAGAGAAAATCCCATCCGACTTCCCATCCTGTCTCACTGGGGATGAGTTGTTGGGGTCACGTCGTTTGTCAACAACCAGGGCTGAGCCCTTGGTAAGAAACCAGGGCTTGTAAGAAACGTGCTGATTTTCCTGACGTATGACAGTAACAATTTTTCATTGGCCTTGTCAAAAAATTCAGTTTAGCCTTGCCTTCATTTGGGGTTAGCGGGGTGTGTTTAGAACAGAGCAGGTGTTGTCTGGAGGCAGGACAAGCGAGCCACGAGTGCCAAGAGCGAAAGGAGTCATCTCGGAATTAATTCCTGACGAACGGTGGTACCCAAAACATGGGGAAGGGATGCCCTGGAGCAGCTCTCCTTTGCTTTCAGTAGCTCTGCTTGTCAACACCAGCACTGTTTGCTTTGGGGTTCACTCTGCAGAGAGTTATCTCGAATCCAGTCCCGTTTGCTGAGCACGGTTGGGTTTTGTTCCCTGATCTCCAAAAGCAAAAATTCCCATCTAGGTGCCTCTGGGGAGCTCCCTGCAGAAATCCCGTGTGCTGTGGGGCTGGGAGAGCTTCCCCCTCCGACAGCAGTGGTGGTTTTGGGGCTAAACCAACCCCAGCCCCGCTCCTCACCTGCACGGAGCCAGGTGAGAGGGTCCAGCCCCCCCCCAAGCCACCAGAGCCAGAGGGCTCTGCAGGCGTGCCACGAAACAATAAAAAATGTGCCCACGTGTCAGGGTCGGATCCTCGGGGCTCTGTGCGAGACGTGGAGCTCGTGCTCAGCTCCCTGCAAGCATGAGCCAACATTTTGCACTTGAAAGACTCTGGCCAGTAAATCACTTCACCTTTCCGTGGCTCTCCCTTGTCTGACAGGCTCTTTTTCCTCGTAATTATTATAGGGGAAAAAAAAAAAAAAAAAAAAAAAAAAAGGGAGGTGAGCAAGTTGTCATGCAGAAAGCGAAGCAGCTCAAATTGCATCCAGAAAAAAAAAAAAAAAAGTCCTCTATTAAAACATCATCCATCCACTCCTTCCTCTTGCCCCCAGCTGATATTTAAGGGGATCAGAAGCAGAATTGCAAGGCAGCATTTAAATCAGGCCGGCTGTGAGCTCCGTGTATTAGTGCACCTGTGTTTCTCATCAAACGTGCTACCAAAAGGGCTGGTTAGAAGCGCTTTGATCTGACTTTAAATATCCCCAAACATCAGGAACTGGAGGTATTTTAATCTGATTTTACTGGAACTGCGCCGATTTAAGGAAAACAGAACCCGAAATTAAGTTCATATTTTCCATCGATCCCTGGGGTTTGCAGGGAGGTTTTTGCTGTGAGCGGGGATGGCAGGAGAGCAGCAGCAGGAGCAGGTACCTGCGGGCAGCCCTCTGCCAGCCGCCGGTCACTGCCAGAAGCCTGGTGCTCTGTCCTTCCTTCCCTTCTGGACTTGTTTTTTTCCCTTTAGCTTCTTTCCCCGCTGCAGTTTGGGTTTCTCTCCCCGGCTGTGCAGCACACGACACGTTTTCCCACGCGAGCACCTTCTCGGTCAGGAGACGTTTCTTGTCCTCGGGTCTGCAGGGGACCCCTCTGGTGCAAAATCTGGCGTGTGACTGAAATGCCCAAGGTCTGACCTCACCTGAACCTGCCCTACCCCGTTACACACGCCTCTTTCCCTCGCTGGAGATGTAGAAATGCTCCAGCTGGTGGGGACGTTCCCAGCAAGACCAATGTCCCTCGCCAGCTCCCAGCCACATTTGCAGAGGAGCCCGGCAGGGCTGAGCCTGGGGACTCAAACAAAACCCTGCCCACTTCCCAAACACCCTTTTTTCCCTTTTTTTGTCCTTCTTTTCCCATTGTTTGTCCCTCTTTACCCTTCACTGTATTTGTCCCTGACCCTGCTCTGCCGTTCGCTCTTCTCTCCTGCGTGGGGACCTCGGCCGGGGTCACCCAAGTTGGGATTGGAGTTGGGGCTTCAGCCTTGGGAACAGCCTTAGTAAGGGGTTTATTCTCAGGCTACCTGCTCAGCAGATGGTTCTGTTTGTTTTGTTTTATGTTTGCTTTAATTCTGCTCTTAATGTGCCTTTTATAACGTCTTCTGGCAATACTTCTAGGCCCGCGCTGGATGGATGCTAGCCTCTGTTGTTAAAGGCTGAGGTTGGGCGGCTCTGGGCTGTGTTATCTTCAGATCTCTCCAGTTAGGCTTCAGAACGTGCTAAAACACTCGGCTGGAAGCTTTTTTCCCAGGACAGTGCAGGATTTTCCCAGTGCTGCCACGTATCCCTGAGCTCCTCTCCTTGTCCTGCAGGGCTCTGCGCCCCGCTCTTCCCCCGCCACCGCCGGCAGGGCCAAGCTGCAGCGTGCTGCGCTTCCCTCTCCCCCTCGGTTCGCTTTTTTCTTGGATGAAAAGAAAGCCCTGGCTTTAAAAAACAGGGGTTTTCAGGCAGATGAGGCTGGCTGAAGCCACAGGAAAAAAAAAAAAAAGGCAATATTTGAGCTCAGAATGAGACAACTCGTGGTGTGGTGGTGGGCTCCTCAAAAATAAGGTGCGTGCCCAGACAGGCCAGGCTGAGAGGTTATCTCCCACCCTGAGAAAAAAGCTGATTTTTCCTTTTCCTTTCCAAGTGGTGATTGTTTGGCTGGCCGTTGACTGAGGCTCGTTCTCGGACAAAGGCTGGGGGTTGGCGATAATATCAAAAAGGCAGTCGGAGCTCTGGGCCAGCCAAATTGTCGTTTCCTTACGCCGCTGTCATCCAGCCTTCTGGGGCACCGAGCGTCTGGAGCAAACAGCTGAAAAGTATCTTTAAAAACAGAGCAAAACCCTTCTTCCAGAGCAGTTCTCTCCTCCTTGTACCCTGCTCAGCCTTCCCTTGGATATTGTGCTCGACTGCAGCATTTGATCAAGGAAAAAAAAAAAAAAAAAAAAGAAAAGGATAAAACATATAGGTAGAAATCAATGGAGCCTTTAAACAGTGCCCTGTGAAAAAGGCTGCACTTTACTGTTGTCTTTCTGAACCCTGTGAAATGCTGGGAAACTGTTTTTAATAAACAAGAGTTCAAACAGTGGGGCTCCGTAGCCAACAGTCACGCCTTAAACTCTAAACTTTACATGAAAACTCTCAGATCCCTTTGAACTCTTTTTTTCCTCCCTGGCAGAGGATTCCAGTGTTTATGCATTTTTTTGAGATTGCTGGCGGGATCATGAGGAGGGTTTTAATATTTTTTTTTAAACAATCTCCTGCCTTCAGAAACCATTAATGCCCACTAAGAAACATCAAGGCGTTGCTTTGAAGTGCCTTCTGGCTACAGCCCTCTTACACTCTTTGGTTACTGTGCAATCAAATAATTAAATGGAGTCTAAAAAAAATTCTTTTACCTGGTAATTAAACACCCCATGTTGGACAGTTGCGAGGGTTTTTAAAGGCATTGCAAATCTACAAAGCCTTGAAGCACAAAAGCACTCCATGCTACTAGAACAAGACACTTTCTCCCTCCGTTGGCACCCCGGCCCGCGGGCAAGGTGAGAGCTCTGCCTCCTCCTGCAGCCTCACCAAGGTCAGGCAGCGGATCCCGGGGGAGAAAGGACAGCCGAGATGGTCGTAAATGAGCAGAGCTAAACTCTCAAACATTTTTATGATTTCTTTTTTTTTTTTTTCGTTTGTTTGTTTGCTTTGGAACGAACCGTAAGGAAGAAAAAGTTGGAAGTGGCGCTTTGGCTACTCCATCAAATGCTGCACTGCGGGCCAGAGGCCGGCCCCAAAGGGCAGGGAGCACGGACTGGGAGGCGAGCGCTCTCCAAAGGGCTCGGGGTGTGCTGTCAGCCAGTGCCCAGTGCCAGTTCCCTTACTGGGAGGAGAAGGAGAGGGAGAGAGCCACCTCCTCCCTCCCACAGGCACGCCGTCTCCCTTGGAGGCACCTTTTGGATGGGAGCTCTCCAGGACCCGGCTGCCTCCCTCGCTTCCCAGAAGTTAGCTGAGAAAGTTTTCTCCGCTTCCAACCTAAATTGGCCTTTCCTTCCTGGAGCTCTGCTTTGATCCGGGCATTTGAATCTCAATGCAAAAACTCAGTGTTTCGGGTGGTTTTTGCATGGCAGCAAGTTGCTGCGGGCTTTAACCCCTGCCCGGCCGTGCTGCAGCGGGCTCCCTGTGTGCCTGTCAGTGTTCCCAAACCACCTCTGGTTTTACAGCATCTCCTCTGGGGCCGATGTCCCAAACACTGCCCTTTTTGTCTCCATCCTGCTGGGGCTGTTGGGAGGGTGGTCGGTCTCTGAACGCAGCTGACCGGGGACGTTCATCCTCTTGTATGTGGTGGCTGCGGCTGCACCGCGTGTGCCTCGCCTACCCTGCGTCTGCCGCTGCAATCCTGCAGTGTGTTACCTCTATGGGATGGCCGGGTTAGCAGCTGGCTGCCAAACAATCAGAATCTGATGCTGCGTTTGTAGGGCTGCCCCAAACCTTCAACGATGTAAGGATGTGAGGAACCAAGGTCTTTAGAAAAGGCCCAAGGCTTTTGCTCCAAGCTCTGCCAGGCTGCTGCAGCCACCTGCAGGTTCTGGTTTTTTTTTTGGATTTTTTTTTTTTTTGAAAGTTTTTTTTTTCTGGACTCTTTGCCATTTATAATTTGGGTCTAGGTGAGATCTTGAGGGTTACCTGGGCTCCCCCACAACTCGGAGAGCCCCTGCCTGTAGGCAGCCTGGGGAGCTGCTTGGCCAGGCTGTTGGTGCTGGGGGCAAGCCCCTCACAGGGACGATGCCAAAACGTCAGCGTCTCTCCAGGATTCATTGCTTTGTGAGGTGAGGGAGGAGAAAACCCAAGCCAGGAGCACCCTGGCCACACATCCCATTTATTTAGCTGCGGGATGGGGCCGTGGCAGCGCCGGGACTGCAGATGAGGAGGCAGAGCAGGCGCCGTGCATCGGGAATAGAGGTGGTTGGTTCAAAGCCGTGGGGTTCAGAGATGTTCCAGACTCCTGCAGGGCCCAAGACAAATGTTGAAAGCCAGAATTCCCAGAGGGTCTTTCTGTTTTCTTTTTAAAATAATAATAATAATAATAAAAAAATCTACCTGTCAAATCACATTGAGTGAAGCGCTGAATTAAGGAAGACAAGATTTAATGGGCTTTCTTCCCTAAAAATAGATCCTCTCGTGAAAGAGATGAAGGGCATTGCCCAGGGAGGTCAGCCGAAATTGCCTGAAATTACGCTATCACCTAGATGTGGTGTCCAAAATTAGCCTCCTCTCTGGCTGCGTGGGTTCAGTGCTCCCTGAAGATTAAACGCAGCACAAAATTCATTTAATCTAAAGAGAGTCTAAGCCATACGGCATGCCATAGTTTAAACGTCAGAAAAACTGAGCCCGGGACTCTCTGTGATGATTAGTAACATGCTAACGAAGCCACGGGGGAAGGAGCGAACGGGGGCTGTGCGAGGAGGCTGGGCAGGGCCGGGGCAGGAATCGAGGATGTTGCTGGGAATAATTGAAAGGGCCTGAACCAGGGCAGCTTTCCCTATCCAGAACCAGTTCTGATCTTTTTACAGAAGGGGAAGGAAGATGATTTGCTTTAAATAATCCTCCAGCCTCCTCTGTGTGGGTGTTTTCTGGACTCTGTGATTAATAGAGAGCACGTTGGAAAGCGATGGGATAGGAACCTCATTTAGAGCCCAAGCGTTCCTTACTTTTTTTCCTTTTTAATTAATCTGAGGTTGCTCCCAGAGTGGAGCAGTTGGAGGAAGGTGCTTGAGGAACATGAGGTTAATGGAAGGTGGAAGCAGAAGGGAGCAACCATTGGCAATACGGTGAGCGGTGTGAAGCAGCAGAGGTGCCAGCCTGGCTGGTGCACGGCTGCCTCCTGGTTTCAGAGGGAATAAAATGCCCTCGATGGGGGGGAAAAAACCTCAGGGAGCCCCGAGAAATGCTGGGGGCAGCAGCACAGAGATGCTGCAGGACCAGGGCACCTGTGAGGAGGAAGAGGAGGGGGTTTCATGCCTATAGTCTACCCTTATGGTCACGTCTTTGCTTTATGGTCTGACAAACTGGTGTGCAGGAAAGCACTGGAAGGCTACAAAGAGGGCCGATGTGCTTGGGCTGCTATTAATTGTGTCGGGCAAGGGAGAGGAAACTCCCGGCCCCTCTGGTGGTGGCGTGGCACAGGACTGGGGGACGATGGCAAACGCGGGGCAGAGCAGGGTGAGTCAGTGCCCTTAGTCACACCGTCACGGCCTCCTGCTTTCACGCCAAAAGCCAGGAATTGAGGAATCAGACAGGACTTGTGGCTTGAGGGGGTTGGCGGATTTTTATTTGTAATATCGGGGGCAGCTTCGTGCGTTTTTGGACGCTGACTCAGAAGTTTTGCCGCCTTTGAGGCAGACGTCAGACATTCAGGCTAGAGGCAGGGGAGCAAAATATGTCATGCATCGGCTTTGACCTACCTGCCAGCGGGGGCTGAGCCTGCTTTGTGTCCCGGAGCAGCCTGGTTGCTGCTGGAGGAAGGGCAGTGCCCGTGCTCGGGGTACTCGGACGATGGTGAGGTGAGATGTCCCTGTGGCCTCCTGCCTGCCCACAACCCTAACCCAGCCCCCACTCCCACCACTTCAGGCTCCATTTGGGATCGAGCAAGACCATTGCACTTCTTCACACCTCCCCAGCAAACTCAAGCTGTGAAGCACTTGGGAAAGTGTTTTTTTTCCCCCAAAAAAAGCCTCCAGGCAATGCATGCCCGTAACAGCCCCCCAGCCTGCTGCTCACTCCAGGCTCCACCCGGCCCAAACGCTCCGGAGGACTGTTACAGGTCCGTCGACACGTTTTAATTGTGTTTTTGTTGGACCATGACCCAGCCTGCAGAGCAGAACCACGGCTTTGAAGCTCTCTGCCCGGCGCGGCTGCCGCTTGCCCCGTCCACGCCGCCAATTACGCACCGCGCTGCAGCCCAAAGCGGGCAGCTCCCCGACCTCCGCGGGTGCTGCGGGGCCTTAATGAATGTTTCCAGCAGGCTTTGAAGATGAAAAATGCTCTAAGTGTTAAGTATTAACGTGAGTTAGGCGTACGGAGCAGTTAGGTCTCGCTCACACATTCCTTCCTGCAGCGAGCCCTGCTCCGCGCTGCTTTTGCACAGCTCGGTGCTGGGCACGGTGCTGGGGGGTGAGGCAGTGCCTGAGCAGCACGGCTCCTTGCAGGGGGATGTTGGCTTGGAAATCTGGGCCCTGGGGTGCTGGGGGGGCTGTGCTCCCCCAGACAGACAGGTATCTTCCGTGCCATTTAAGAAAAATCAAAGTTGTACTTTTAAAGTCGTAACCGTGCAATTTTCCCACGCTGCCATTCCAGCTAAATGCTGACAAGACAGAGCTGTAATCACCATCTTTACCCTGAGACAGGCGGAAAAACAAAATGTTTCTGAAATGCTGAAGGTAGCTGAACACTTTCAGAGTGTCACACATTAAGGTTGTGTCTAACGATCTCCATGTCCCACTTATAATTGAAACAGAAGAGAGTGTTCACTTTTCATTCATTTTTAAAAGACTATTCAAATACCCTTTCATCTCCGCTAAACAGCCTGCCATGTATTTGAAGCCATTTTATATTTTGTTTCTACAGACATCCAAAAAACAGAGGTGAGTATTTTGGAACATTGATAGAAAGATGCAAAGGCTTGTGAGGCACTGAATGGCTTCAAGCTGCCTCAAACGCATTTATCTTCCCAAGAAGAATTAGGCACAGTGTGATTCATTTTAATAGCAGAAGAAAAATAATACTACGATGTAGTGCTAAGTTCCCAACCTTTGATGGTAGACTAAAAAAAGAGAGAGAAAAAAAAAATCTTTCTTCCCTTATGTTGTTGAAGTCTCCCTACACCCATCCGTTATGTCCAGCTTATCAATTAAGATGAACCCCATGAACTTCAGATGGTTTTTAAAACAAGGCACCATCCATTTAAATGTGTAAAACTGCCTGCGGCTCCCTTTAAGTGCGGGATTCAGTCCCGAGCTCTGTGTACTCGGTGTGAAGTTGAGCCCTTTGATAGAAGTTTTACTGATGTTTTAAATGAAGTCTTCTCAAACACACAAAATAACCCAGATAATTTAAAACCTCACAGAAAAAATAGGGTGGAGGGAAAAGAAAAAAAAGGTAGTTGGTGCCATTGGTCTAGCAGAAGAAAAGAGGCTGGCTTTGGTTACCAACAGGACAGACCAAAAGCTTTTCCACAATTGCTTTCCCAGGGTTACTTGCTTGAGACAGGGAAGGTCTGAGCGACAGCTGGGAGACAAATCCAGCCCTGGTATGGGCAGCTTCCCTCAGGAACAAATTAAGGTCGTTCAGCTATAAAATAGGTTTTGTGCCACCAATACCAGCGCGAGGACGGGCACGCGGTCAGCAGCTCCCGGCCTTGCTCGCCCCTCAGCTCCCTCCCAAAGGCAGGTGGGCGAGCCAAGAGGTGGGGGTGGCTCGGGCAGGTGCTGTGGGCGACTGATGGAGACGAGCTGGAAGCCAGGAGCACCTGGTAGGGACGTGCCCACCCTCCAGCACCTCACCACGAAGCCCACGATGTGCCATCATGGGCTGCCCGGAGAGAGCCAGAATTAGGAGTCTGAGAAATCCCTCCTGGGCTTCAGCATCCCAAGAGAAAATCCTCCTCCTCTATTCTGCCTTTCTCTCCCCATCAGGCAGGTTTGCAGGCCATGCCAAATTTGTGCCCGAGTCACCTGAAGGACCTGTGCGTGATTTAATCACTGCACTCGAGTCCAGCCCAAGGCTTTGCCTTACCGACTGGAGCTGCTCCTGCCAAGGAGAGGAGGGAAGGAAGGCAGGGCAGAGCTCAGCTCTGTTTTCAGCAGCCACCACACATGAGAAGAAACCTTTTGAGACATCAGGGGGGTGGAAAGAAAGAAGTCAGACAATATTAATTTGAAAAATATAAAATTTTAATAAAGGCTACATCTCTTAATTACAATAATTATTGTACCAAGTAATTTTTTTTTTAAATGAAACTCTTTATAATGCATAATTTACAGTATAAGTAGAACAAAATGCCATGGCAAAAGTCATGAGTACAGGACTTGTAATAAAAGGCATAAAATATATTTATACATAAACCCCTTAAACAAACAAGGGAAAGCTTGAACCCTGAATATAGGGCGACGCATGGCCTAGTAACACCATGCAGGCACAGGTACTGTACTGATTAAATTTTAACAACACTAGAGATAGTGTATTAATATTTCCACCATACATTTTTCTACAATATATACAGACTTACACGAAGTAGCAATGGCAAACAGAATGCACAGATTAACTTAATCAACACAAAACCCAACTGTAGAAATGCAAGGGCTTCCTCGGGAAAGGGTCGCGCTGTCCTAACACCCACGCACACGCACGCACACGTGAAGCTTCCCAAAGGGCTGCAGAGAGCCTGGGCTGACACCTCCCATTGGCATCAATGGGTGTCGTGAGGGTAAGGCAAAAAAAAACCAAAAACACAAAAAAAACCACCACCAAAAACCACCACACAACGAATCACACGCTCCACAACGATCTGAAAATACTCCTCGTCATAGTTACATGGCGTTTAAATAGAAGTTGTGCTAACATTGAAGTAGAGTGGCTAAGAAATTAGCTAGCTGTGTGGGATACATGTGGGTTTTTAACCTGGCTTTTGCAATGTGTCCTTTTGGGGTGTTACATCTGGAAATGGGAACTGGATGGCTCCTTCTACAGCTCTTCCACACTTGGGTTTTGCTCTAGCTCACCTCGACTGAGACAGGCGCTGGACACCACACGGCCCCCTCAACACTGACAGCAGCAAAGCAAAAACCTCACACCACAGAAATCCATGGACGAAATAGCAAGTTGGTGGTGTTATATTGCATCTAACGTATTTCATGCTTAAGACCTTTATTTCAAATTAGAGCAGCATAGATTAAAATGCACCGGTCTCTAGATGGATGGTAGGACAGTATTTTTATTTCTTTTTTATTATTATTATTATTATTATTCCTTTAGAAAAGTTTTATCTTCACTTGGAGAAATATTGGGCACAACATCGGTCCTTCCCTCCTCCCCCTTCAAAAAAAAAATCGTGAATGCGCTCCTGGCCATACTCCTGAATTTTAGATAGTGGGAACAATATAAAAAAATAAAATAATCCTTCCTCCCATCACCCCACTTCCCAGCCCCTCTCTTCTCCATTGTTAAAGCAGCATATCCAAAAACTGGACTTAAGGGAAAACAGACTGTTCAATAAATATCAATAAGGATTACTGTTAAGGTAAGCTATACATAGTTTCTCTTAGTCCATAGATTTCAGATCCCCAGGAAATCATATATTATGTATGGAAGTCTCTCAAACACAGTCTGCATCTCCAATAGCCAACAGTGGTCATGTTTTTAATAAATAGTTCAGGGTTTTTATCATCTCAGTACCCAACTCATGAATAATAAATGCCATTTTTTTCCTCTAAGGCTAATTCAGCAAAGTCTTCAGAGACTTCACTTTTTTTTTCTTCATTGGTTCAAAACTTTCCTTCAGAGTTTTTTTTTTTTCCTTGTCATCACTACTGTTGTGTGTCCAAAGACTTTTCTAGCTTAAATTTTCTTAAGAAACACAGATGCCATCAATCGATCCTTTCTACTTTCCCAAGAATCCTTCCTTCGTACATGGGCAGAATTGTTTCATCTTCCCAAATCTCTTCAAACACTGCACCACAGTCAAACTCGTCGCTTGCTTTTTTGAAGTAGTATCTGTGGTGAGGAGAATTAAAACACAGTTAAAAAAATCAAAAGGTAAAGTAAAGGATGCTTTGGCAGCTCTTTAAACCACAACATTTTCAATCTCTCCCTCCTAGGACACTCCTCCAGCTCCCAGCGTGGCCAGGAAAACCTCAGGGCAGGTCAGGTCCAGCAACATGAAAGCGTCCCTGGCTCTGCAGGGATGTGAGTGGGGATGGCGATGGGATGGAGGGAGCGAGGCTGAGCACGCTCCTCTGCAGTGACAGCAGCTTCTACAGCACCGTGAGTAAATTACACGCGTTGGCAGTGGGTATCCTTAGCAGTAAGGAAAATTAGAAAGCGCGGTGATTTCTGGTCAAATATCTTATTTAAAAAATAAATAAATACGATTTCAAAGCGAGGCATTCTTAAGGTTCCCCTCTCTCCCCACCTTCTTTCTTTCATGTGTTTTCTTGTTTCAAAGCCTAGGCCCAACATTAAAATTAGCAACTGTTATTAAAAGGAGAGGCTTTTTAGGCATACAGATGGATTAAAAGAAAGCCTGCCCAGCTTCCTGCAAAGCAGCAGCTGAAACTCTGTGGCACTGCTACAGAAAAACTGGGAGCTCCCCATCAGAAACAACAAAGTGCCTAATTCACATATCCATTTTAAATGACAGAAACTACTGTATTTGTTTTCTGATGCTTCCTAGCGGTCACATGCAAAGAGCAACCCCAATCTAGCTTGCAAGACGTGACACCAGAAGGTCAAGTAGCAGTGTCCTGCATTCCTTCTCTTTTGCTTTGGGTCGTTAGATCATGAAGCCAATGCTCCCAGAGACAAAAAACACCCCCCACCCCTCCTGTGTCAAACAGTAAGGACCCCTCTATTATCCTGAATTAGACCGTTCAGCTTCTTGATTAAAGGTTCCTTTTATCCCGTTTCTAGCTTTCTTCCTTCTAAGGCTGCTTAATTGCATATGCACAAATGAAGGGCTTCCATTCAGAGGGGTAGCATTTAGGGAGCCTGTCCGTCTGCCACCGCACACCTCCTCGGACATGCCTGCTCCCTTGCTCTCTTGGAAAAGTGCTTTCCCATCTGATCACCAGAAATGGAAAAACCTTCATCAGAATTACCAAAAAAAAAATAAAAAAATCACACACTTCCCACACCCCTCCCCTGGCGTTTCCAGACAACTGGGGTTAGCAGCTGTTTGCTAGGTGAAAGTTTTTCAAAAAAGCAGAGCAAATTAAGCTCACTTTTACTGGGAAAACTGAAGAAGCCAGGGCAGGCTGTTAGAATTTCGTTTTTAAGCAGGGAATGTTCTATTGCGCATTTTTAACATGCACAGTAAGGATGACTTTCATATCTATTTATTTTCAGGGCAAGTTAAAATTATTTTGGTAGGGGGATAAAAGCTGGCTTTTTGGTTACAGAGATTGAAGCAGCTACATTTAGTCAAGGTATGTTTAGGATTTATTTTTGTAAGGTCAGTCCAAGCTGAATTGACACATGTTGTGTCTTTAAAGGTTCAGCAAGGAAAACATCTCATTTAAGTTCCTCACAGCCTGCGCTCACTGAAGGCAATGGCACAACTCCCACCACCGTTAATGCTGCAGGTCAAGGCCACAATTCCCCAGGCCAGCGGGCTTGAAACAAAACCAAAAAAACAAGGAAAGTTTGAATGAATTACAAAGAACTTTCTCTTCCCTTTCCCCTTCTCCGCCCCTCTCCAGATAACAGCCGTTCTTCCCAATAACTTCCTCCACAAGCTGAAGTGCTGGCTGTGTTTACAAAATTTTTATTTGAGAAAACACGCTATGACCTTTTACATAATTACAACCTTATTTCACAGAAAAAAAAGGGGAAAAAAAAAAAAGGAGAGGAGGCAAAGCAAAATCCTCCCCCACAACATCTTCAAACAAGTCGCTCTGCTCTTATTTGCTCAGAAATGGGCTTTCCATTGAAACATATTTTATGTGGCAAGCCTTGCTTTTCTTTTTTTTTTTTTTTTTTGGACATCTGGCACCAATAGAGCCGAGCAGGCCTGGTGTTACAGCTCTGTTTTGAACCACTGCCATGTTAAGATTACCCGACACCACCCAGTTTTTTTGTGTGTGTGTGTTTGTTTTTTGTTAACGCCATCAGTATTAAATCACTGCTTAATTCCTTCTCTTTTTTTTTTTTTTTTGGGGGGGGGGGGGCTGGGGAAAGCAAAGCAGCAATTTTTTGTGGGGCTGCCCCATGGCCCAGCGGGCGAAGGCCTCGGCTTCGAGGAGGAGCAGTGACAGGGCCCGAGGTACCCGCCTCACAAACTGATTCAATCAATAAAGAATTTGGAGAGTCGAGCATTTATGCATGTCTTTGTGCATTAAATGAAAGGCAAAGGCTTCAAAGACATGCTTATTAAATGTGCCTTAAAAAGAAATCAATGCCAGATGTGACCAAAGCAGCCTAGTTAGTGCCTCCCCGTAACACACACGCTACTCTGGGCACTGCGGCCCTCTTCCCTGAAGGTCACCCGCAGTTTCACTCAAAGTCCAGCCAAAAGTCAAAGCTTAGATCAAAATGATTCCCTGGAGGTACACACATTTGTGTAATTAGTTTCACCTTGTGTCTGTGCAAGATAAAATACTGGGCACGTACCCAAGTTCCTTTTATAAATTTCAGTATTGTCTTTACCCAGGTGTAAAGGGGTGAGATCTAAGCAAAACATTGTTTCATCCTTGTCAGTCACTTAAAAACATTTTCTAAAGTAATTACAGTCTGACAAGGCACAAATAATTGCACCTGGAGGGGCTTTCAGGCCACAGAGGTTCTAGGATCCCACTCCAGCACTCAGTCATCGCACAAAAATTGTCACAGAAAACAAACACACACAAAAAAAAAAGATTATTTTTTTTAGAGGGGGTGGTGTATAGAGGGGTACTACAGCCACAGAGAACAGAGCAGCAGCAAACCATGGTGAGGCTGAGCAAACTGGGCTGCAGCTGGGTTACGGGGCTGCATCCATGTCTGTAGTGAGAGGAAATGCACGGTGGGCAGTGCGAGACTGTAAAAGCTGAGAAGTGGTGCAAGGGTGCAAGGAACACCAGCACCTAGCCTGGAGGTTGTCCAGGTTGGGTGTACTTGCAGGTTGCTGCCATCTGATGGCAGCTGGGCGGGCTGCAAAGATGATTTGGGGGCAGGATTGGCAATATTTCAGCCCCAGCATCACTGGGCAGCATCCAGAGACAGCCCCTAGCTCAGCACCCCCCAGCCTGAGAGCTCCCCAGGGTGATTTCTGAGCTGCGTAGGTAGAGTTTCCAAAGCTAAAGGGAAGCCAGCCATGGTGCACCAGCTGGAAAGTCCTCTTAACAAAACAAAATGACCATTTGGAGGTTAAATCCGAGGCTGCCAGTTACAGGGCAGGCTGCCTGGCTCTTTGAAGGAGTGCCAAATTCAGAGCAAATTCAAACCTTAAAGCTGGACCTTCACCCCCCCGCACAGCCTGTACAAGAAGTGGCAGACAGATGATCCCACTAGCACCCAAATCCACTGGGAGATTACAGCAAAGAAACAGCCAACAAAGATACTGCCATGGGAACGGGAGCAAGGAAGGAGCAAACTGGCTAAACTGGGCCCTGGAAACCAGACACACAGGGTTCACTGGTGCTGTTTGAGGAAAAACCCAGTATCAATGGTGGATTTTTCCCCACAGGGCAGTGTTTTTTCCCCTTAACAAAGACAAAAGGCTTTTGAAGAGCTGAAACAAACTGGCTTGCACCTCAGCTACCTGTCTGCTCAGAAGCAGTATCCCAGCCTTCCACTTACTGGATTTACAGCAACACTATTCAAACAAACACCAGGACCTGTGGGACAGGGGTGGCCTCGTGCCCATTTTACAAACACACACAAAAAAAATAATATAGTAGCAACAGGAGGACAGAACCAGTATGAATGTTGACGCCCCTGGTTTGTAAAGTGAACCCCACGACCCACCCCACTCTAGGGGCTCCAGGCCTTCCCTGCAAGGTGAGGTATTCACCTGGTAGTCAGCTTTTTTGGACCAGAGCTGCAGCACAAGGCTTGGCAGCCTGCGTGTTTATGCAACTTGGAAAGAGGCAGGGGAGGGAGAAGGAGAGGAGGTGGCCCAGTAGGCAAGCTGCTGCTCAGGGAGTGCAGCCTGTCCCATTGCTCCATCTCCAAGCTGCTCTTGGTTTGAGTGGGAAGAGAATAAGAATAGAAAAGCTGCAGGCTCCAAAAGGTGATGTAAATGTGTTGCTGTGGGCAGATCTGCAAAAATATCTGCTGATTCTTTTGTCTTATTTCAGTACATGAAAGAACAAACAAATGAGAAAGATTCTTACCTATAATTTCCCTTTTTGCTCAGCTGCTCTTTAAAGTGCCCAAGTGTCAGGCTCTGGGCCTTTAACATTCTCCTGTAGGGAATTTCTTCTCCGCAAAAAAAATAGGTGACAACCAACTCACTAGACTGAGAGGTGTGAACAACCGGGAGTTTCTTTGGCTCTTTGTGACTGTAAAACAAAAACAACACACACAAAAACTCTATTTTTCCACTTGAGAACAAGCAGTTTCACTGCGCTCAGTCTCCACGTAATGCTGGTCAGAAATACAGTGGGTGTGACCTGAAAGTCAGATATTCCTGTACTCGAGGTGAATTTGTCATGCTGTGTTTGCACAGCACTTAGCCCTGTGGGATGCTGGGCTCTGACAGCAGCTCCTGGTTGCTTTGATGGTGGAAATATCAGCATCACAAAGCGCCCAGCCTCAGGGTGCATCTGAGCTGCAGAGACTCAGTCCCAGTTTGTGGAGGGGAGAACTGAGGTTAGGAACTTGCTGTAAAATCAGGACCAAGGTCCAGATGAGCGTGCACAGGGCTCACCATGGGCTAAGCACCTCCCAGGCCCAAGCACTGTACATGTCTGATTTTAAAAGATTCATTTCATCTGCCTTCACACAAAGCATCTGACAAGCTCCTTTCTCATGCATAAATGTACCTGCAACCAGCAACAGCTAACAGTAAAATCACTCCCAGACTATTTCACCTGAAGTACACAGGTGATCTTATTTTTACTCAGAAACAGCGAGGATAAAATTAACCGGATCTTGTCGTTTGAAATTAAGGAACCCTTCTTAAAGAATAATTAAAACAATATTACACAGCAAAATGGCAACGCTCTGGTGAATGCCATGCAGCCAAATCTACAACTGCTGCTGAGGCAATGTACACTTGGCATGTCAAAAGGTCACAAAGTGTTAGTCCGCAGTAATTTAGTCTTCCTAATTTGTTCTAAGTCTTTGTAGAGTGGCTTCAGAAAAAAAGCTGCTAGCAAAGACAGCTGGTGGACTTAAGGTCAACCAATTAAAAATGAAAGGCTCTAGTCAGGTGGCTCAGTCTGGACTTCAAACATTACTCATTGCTTAAGATGAAGAGGGTAAGAAAGAAAACTTTAATTATTTAGGCCATTTTAGACCTCTCTGTAGCAGATTTCTTGTTAAAAGAACCATCCTGTAATTAGACTAATCCAATCTTTGTCCACTTTACAGGAATGCCAGTTAAAAAGAGCCAGAGACAAGATTTGAAAATGTTTTGTTCTTTCTTTAAGAAGAATGTTTGAAAGACTAAAACTTCAGATATAAAAATTTCCCCTCTTTTCAAAGCACAATCTATTTAATGAAAATAAAATTATTATAATATATATATTTCCCAATCCTTTTATCCGTGTGCAATACTCACTCTTCTGTCATTAGACTTGCATTGCAAAAAGGGGTGTTTCCCCCCTGAACAGCAGCTGAGTGGTTTCGATCCCTCTGCTGATTTGAGGTTGAACATCTGAAGTTGGGGGGGGGGGGGACAAATGGGGGAGAGGAGACAAAAAAAAGAGAAAGATCTTTTTAAAAATTGTTGAAATACGATCTGCTTAATTGAAATCTCCTGTGGGTCGTTAAGTTCGCTCTTTGTATCAGCCCTCATATGTTGTAAACAATCAAAGGAAGAATTAAAAATGCTGTGGGCTAATGATCCTTCCATACCCAAATGAATGATAACCAGTCCAATTCTCCACTTGGTATGTAGCTGGAGTCCGGCCCAGAGGAAAAATGGGCAAATTACAGCCATCAAAAGAGTGGAAGTAATAGCCTAGGATTCAAACTATTTGTGCCGGGGTAGGGTGGGGTTGGAATAAGGAGGCTCATCCTTGGGGCCTGGCCAAGCTGTGCCGTCATGCATCCCCACGGTCCAGCCCCATTCCTGATCTGGACCTCTACCTACACCGCGAGGAAGGCACCGTCCACGCGCTCACACGCGCCTGCTGCAGCCTTGCTAGCTCCCAGCCTCCGTTTGGGTGAAGAAGAGCACAACCAGCACCCAACAAATGCCCCTGGCTGACGCTCCTACCCTGGACAAACCCCCTACCGCTCCCCAAATCCCAGCACCAAACCCAGCCGGGGTCACCCCATCCCTCCTGCCGCCGTTACCGTTGCTTCTGAGGCTTGGAGACTTCGGCGAGCCGGCGACACGCTTCCTCCAACTGGGCGAGGGTGTTGGGCGGCGTGAGCGGGGGCATGGTGGGGTCCTGGACGAAGGGGTGGGCGGGCTGCACCCCCCGCGGGTGGCTGCCGGTCCCCCAGGGGTGGTGGCGGCCGGGGCGCTCGCTGGGGGCCCCCTTGGCGAAGTCGGAGCTGTAGGCCTTCTTTGTGCTTTGTGTGCTTGGGGAGGGGAAGAAGTCGGGTTAGAAAAGCTGGAAAATATGACTTTAATAGCAGCTCCTATTCTGCTCGCTCCCTCTCAAAAGTCTGTCATAACATGAAAGGAGGTTTATTGCCAAAAACATGACATTTTTGTGGTTTTTCTGGTTCTGCGGAACAGCTTTTATATTAAACCGGAGGAGCAAAGAGTCTCATTTGTTTTTAGCGATTGTAAAAATAGACAGCCCATGTAATATATAAATATTTACCGGGAGCGATATTGCTGTAGACAGCTGCGTATTTACCTATGGGGCTTGTGCTTATTTTGTCTCTCGCTCTCCAGCATCCACTGCCAGACGTTCTGCGCCCTGTCCGCCTCCCCGCCAGGTAGCTGCACCCCTCCGGGGCCGGGCAGCCCCCCGTCCCCAGCCGGCAGGGCGATGCTCTCCACTCCTCTACCCGGCCTCTTGGTCAGCGTGCCTGTCCTGCTGGAGGCGAGAAGGGGACACGAGCCCGTGGTTAGTCACCTGCTCTGCCCCATGCACCCCGAGCAGCACCGACCGCAACCCACCCACCCAAGCGATCCCACTGCGGGAGGAGGGTGGGCTGCTGTCTTTTGGGTGGGTGGGATGGAGAAAGGCTCGCGGCTTACCCGAAGGGCTCCAGCGGAGGGAGAGGTGGGTCCGTGCCTTTCAGGTGGCCCTTGCACTTGGAGAAGCAGTAGTAGTCGCTGCCGGCAGGGCAGCAGCACTGCGCCCGCTGAGCCGCCTCCGCCTCGATCTGCTCCTTCGTCTTGGGTACGGCGTGGTGGTGGATGTAGTGGTGGTGGACGTGCTTGGTGGTCTGCTTGGTGATAAATCCCTTACCCAGGAGGGTGCAGGCGGCTGGCGAGGCCACGCCAGGCTGCAGTTTGCCTCCTGGCAGGCGATCGGGGGAGCGGGCGCGGGGGCTGTGCCGGCCCATGCCGGGGGACTGGCAGCCGGGGGTCTTCAGCACGCGGGAGAGGTGCTCGTCCAGGATGGCCTGGGGATCCTCCTCGTAGCTGCCGGACGGCAGGAGCGAGAGCGGGTGCTGCGGGTGCTGGGGGTTCGCCACCTCCCGACTGCTCTGCAGGCTGGCGGGGAGCTCCGAGCCCTCCTTCTCCTCGTCCTGGAGGTGAAGCATTGGTGAGGAATAATTGAAGAGGTCGGGGAGTCAGCGAGACACAAGCTGGGACATCCCCACCCTGGCTTGCCCACCGCAGAGCCATCCCACAGGAGCCGTGCTCCTCCCTGTGCCCTCAGAGCAGGCAGGATACGGCCCCGCTGCCTCCCCCAGCCCAGCAGCATGCGGGATCTGTGCCCGGTCCCAGCAGGGTTAATCCTCCTACCTCCTTGATTTGCTGCAGCCTCTCCTCCAGACTGTCCATGGTTTCCTGCTCCTGCTTCAGCTTCTCCAGCCGGGAAATGAGCTCCGCAGCGAAGGCAGCCGGCTCCACCGGGGTCATCTCCTTGGGCAGCCGGTGGGTCCTCTACAAGGAGCGGGGACAGAAGGCACAAGGCATGTTTAGCGGGCGGCACGGGGCGCGGGCGCTTAGCCGGAGCAGCATCGCCAGCCCCGCTACGCTTGTTGTGTATCCATGTTTGGATGAAAAAGACGACCGCAACTAGGCATGGTCTGCTCTGGATTTTTATGAGCTAGTGCTGTGGCCTCATGGAGTGACATCCTCCCCACCAGCGTTTGCCTTCGGCAGGAGCAGTTGGTCGCACTCTGAGGAACCCCCGCTTGTTCTCTCTGTAGTACAACCAGCCCATCAGTAGCTACTCTGAAGTAGAAAATCTTCAAAGACTGTTGTCAAACATCAAAAAAAAAAAAAAAAAAAAAAAAAAACCTCTGAGGTGGGAGGGAGAGACTTTAACTCAAGGAATAAAGTGAGTATAAACAGAAAGGAGTTGGAAATTAAAAAAAATAAGATGGGGGAGAAAAAGGGAAAGAAAAAAAAAAAAAGAAGTCAAACGGTTGCAGATCAGAGAAGTACTGGTAATTTATTTCCTGGCTACACACTGGGCACCTTTGAGGTAGTGTTGTCTCAACAGTGTCCTAGATCTCTTCCCCCCCCTCCATCTCTTTGTACAGAAAATGAAGAAAGCTGCTGCAGGCTAGCGGTGCTACACTGCTGAGCTTGGCTGCCTCAAGCAGATCTATCAAGGGAAAAAGGGAACATCTCCAAATCAAGTGCAGAATATAAAAAGGCAAAACGAGAATTTCTGCCAAAAGAAGCAAACATGGTAGGGAAATTGGGGGGGGGGGAGGAAGGGAAAAAGAAAGCACCCACCTGACTCTCCCCTCCTTCCTGCCACCCCCATGCACCCCCACTCCACTCCCCTCACCCCTACTTTCACTCTTTCCTTTTTTTTTTTTTTTTTTTTTTTTTTTGCTGAAAGCAGAAAGCTGAACTGCCAACTCTTTCACATACTACCCACCAGATGAGGTGGGGCCTCTCTCCGGCAACCACTTAGCTCCAGAAATGATGTGAGGGTAGAAAAAGGCCACTCTGCTGGAAATTGTCACTCTTACACAAGCTGGCTCTATTCAGTCCCTGATCAAAGCACTGCCTTACAGAGAAAGTCGATTTGCACGCCCTGGGACAAAATAATCTAATTTACAAGCTCAGGCTATAGAACTTTCTTTATGGAGGAAGGGAAAAAAAATACCAAAAAGAAAAACCACATAAACCACCCCCCTCCACCAGAAATATCATCTATGATTTCTTGCTGCTTAAGACAGCAGAAAGAGGAATTTTAGCATATTAATCTCAAGACAAGATAAGTTTATACTTGTCTGTGTAAACAGTTTATTCACTGCAGGAATCAGGAGCCTGCGAGTCAACTGAATTAGCAAGTCAGCGAGTTAATTTTCAAGAGCGAGGCGGCTCCACGAACTGGACCCCCTCAAAGCAAGGCAGCGAGAGTTCTGAAGGCACATATTTGCTGCAAATGTTTCTCTTTCGGGAGAGCCTCCTTCCTGCCAGCTGACACATGGGGTGCTTTTGAAGGCTGAGGGCGATGCGCGCAAGGCAAACCCTGGTCTGTGCGGCACCGAGGAGGTGTCAAGGCGGTGCCCAGCTCCTGCACCTGCAGCCGATGCTCTCCTGGACCTCACCAGAGCATCCATGCTTGAATTTAGACCAGGAGGGCAAATTCAGTGCCATGGAAGAGCCCTAATTAGCACCTGGCTTTCAGGTGATGACCAGATGCGCCTGTGCGTAAGCAGGTTTCTGCAAGGATGCTGAAAGCACACGGCTCCTGCCTGAT
The DNA here is from genome assembly GCF_963932015.1 of Anas acuta. NCBI lineage: Eukaryota > Metazoa > Chordata > Aves > Anseriformes > Anatidae > Anas > Anas acuta. The sequence goes on along the minus strand of NC_088996.1, from coordinate 10,476,498 downwards.
GCTGGGCAAGGTCTCTCCTGGAAAGCTCTGGCACCAGGTAAGGATGGAAACGTGCCCCTCCCCTGCTCCCATCCCTCCACGTGTACCAACATCCCAGGGGTTTGTCCCAGGCCCTGCAGCTCCCACCTGAACTTACCGGAAAATGAGGTAGAGAAACTTGACCGTTGGCCTTAACACTCCGATGCATCTCCCTCTGGAGCTGCTTCTTGCTCCCAATTCTGTACGGGGGGATCCCATCTCTGCACACGGAAGAGAGGTCACCGTCAGCTGGGGCTCTTGGAGGCACAGCACGGCAGATCAGCCTGGCTTCCACGCCACCACCCCGGGCCCTAACCCAGCCACTTCTCCATCGGCTCTAAAATACCCTGGGCTTGCTGCAGGCCCCTGTTCCCAGCTGCCCCAAGTGCCCTGGATGTCACCTGAGGCCAGGATAAGTCACCTGGCGGCTCAGGAAGGGGCTGTGCCACCACCTGCATGGCTGAGCAGCAAGCTGAAGGCAACTCCACAAGAAGAGGCCCCGAAGATCCCATTAGCTTCACTTCTGAGGCATCTCCCTGAAAGGCCCTTCCGCTGATAGGCCGAAGCTTTTGCCCTTCAGCTTTGTTGCAATTCTCACCGCCAAATTAGGCCGAGACCACAACTTTCTTCTAGCCCTAAACCACCCCGTGGGACATGGGCACTATGGAAACAAGAAGAAGGAGGCTGGCGATGGATGGCCACCAAAGGGCTGCTCCCCACCTCTAGCCCTACTGAAGCTCCTGAGATGTTTCTCCTGCCCTGGGGCTGCCCAGCACCGGCTGGCCACCGCCGGGTGCAAGCAAACGCAGGCCATGCCCTTTGGCACAACGTCACTCCCCTCATGGCCAGGAAGCCACGAGGAGAGGCCAGGAGAGGAGCACGGGTGCCAACAGAGCACTGCACGGCCTGCTCGAGGCGACGCGGGGCGTTCTCATCCGGCCACGCAAAATAAAATAAAAAAATTCCCTCGGTTGGGATGAAAGGACCTCCCGCAGACAGTGGGGACAACCAGAAGAGCGTGCCTGGAAATCCTGAATGTCTGCTGCCACCCCTTCCCTCAGACTCGCGGAATAACCTTCATCTCCGGCCCAGTCCCTTTCATCCCTCTGCCCCCACACCTTACTCATCCCCAGCACAGCTCCTGCCCAGCAGAAAGCTGTGGTGGCCCAGCAGGCAGCAGCAGCCCCGCGTGCCCAGGCCATGCTGGTGGTGCTAAGACACGTTTTGGGTGCATGGCCAGAGCCGACACACAAGGGGATGCCACCCCGGGGTGCCAGGTCCCTTGTCTGGAGGTGATGGCTAGATCCCACCGCTCCACGCTCACGGGTTGAAGTGCCCTGTCTCAGGCCTTCGTGAAGAGCTCAGCTAATCCTTCAGTGGCTCTTGGAGTGACTGTTTTGATGGGCAAGACAAAGTCACAAAGCCCAGAGCGAAAGAGCAGAACAATTTCATCTTCGTGAACTTGGAAAAATCTTGATAACGAGAGCGAGCACGCTGGAAGCCCACAAGCAGTCTGTGATGCCACAAGATGATCACCAGGCTCCTGCAGACGCAGCCCGTGAGCGTGCATTGTGCTCCAAGTGAAAGGAGCTGATTGTGCCCCCTACACAACACGGGGCTGCCTTGTGGGGAGGCAGCTGGCCGTGGCCACCAACCGCAGCTGCTGGTGGCCCCCGAGTGTTTGTGCTCCGTGCGTGGGCACCTGACATGCTCGCATGAGGCTGGGGGAAGGATGGGGAAGAGCAAATCCTGAGTGAAAGCCAACTGAGCTGCACCTTCAGAGAAGCATCTGTTCGCTGAGGCTTACTGAGATAAAGGTCTCTTAGGGAAGACCTTCAGCACGGGGAATAATGAGTAAAACAGACATTTGAAAGGTAAGTCAACGCCAGCGTGAGCACATTACGTGCACCCATACAGAAAGGTCTAATCCCGTTAGCAGGCAATGGCAGAGGAGGTGTCCTCCATCCATGGCAGTCGCAGAGGGGAGCGCAGGGAGGATGCTGAGGGTCTGTGCTCAGCACCCAAGGCCACAACCAAGGGACAAGGAGGAGCTCCTCAGCTCCCTCCCTCTGGGTCTGCCAGCAGGAGATGCCATCCCCACATCCCCAGCCCTTGTACTAGGCTGGGTGCAGCTCTCCTTGTGGGGTGTCCCCGTGTTCCCTGTGCTGTGGGACCACCTCTGCCCAAAGGGTTGGTCCATGAGCTAAGGAGCAGGAGCTCCAACAGGAGCCAGGCAGGGTGGCTCGAAAAGGAGGAGAAAAGCAAAGCCCTGCAGCAGCCGACTCAAGAGCGCGGCTCCTCTCTTTATTTAAGATCTGCCCTTCTCCAGGTCGGTGTGAAGGCCGCTCCTTTCCCCTAAACCTCCTCTGGTTGCACAGCGGAGCCCCAGATCAAGCCTCCTGCTCCCTGCTTTTACAGCCCTGCCTTGTCAGAAGAGTTTTACAACTTGTAACGAAGTGCAGAATTAAATGAAAAAAAAAAAAAAAAAAAGGTATTTCACTGTGATGGGAAGGCAGTGCAGCTTGGGAAAGTCAGCCTGGAGAATGAGGAGGGACTTTTATAGCCAGTTTGATGAGTGCTTTCTAAATCTGGGCCTTCCACATGAAATGGGGGAGAACGGACAATGCCAGATTAGAAGGGCTGAACAAAATGTGGTCACCTACAGCAGGAGGGACAGGCGGGCAGAGCTGGAGCCAGGCTCAGTACAGCCAAGAGATACGGTGGGGGGCAAAACCCCGACACTGAAATGGACCCCCCTTGATGAGGAGAAAGTGCCTTTAAAACGAAAAGGCTGGGCTTTGCCACAGGCTCCAGCACAAAGCACGGGTTTAGGGTCAATGCCAAGCACCAAGGTGCTCCTCTTGCTGCAGCCTCTCCCCATGCTCCAGCAACAAACACTTGCACTCACCTTCCTGGCTACTGAAGGCTGTGGGCTGAGGAGCTACAGGGTTTAGGCACTAAATAGTAGAGTTTAATTATAAACATTTCAGCTAACCAGGCTGGGGCTAAGCCAATCTGTTTCTGGGGGAAATACTAGTTTGAAGTCTTCTACCCAGTCAGCTGCCATTTAAGCTGAGCCAATTATCTTAGCCTTTTGACTCAGATGTGCCTGACCTAACCTGAATGTAGTTTTACTGCTGCTTTGAAATATCAGACTCATGCGCATATGCATTCACTCCCATCTTCATTTGGCAACGGCTCTGAAACAAGCCTCTGATCTTGCCAACATCAAAAGCCTGGTTTGTAAGATAAGGTAATATTTGAAGTTTGCTCAGCAGCATTCCCCTGTGTCCAAAGTAAATCCATAAATAAGATATAAGCAAATAAAAAAAAATCCCCTTTCCTCTCCCCCCCCCCTCCCCAATCAAGAAATGGAAATATCCATTTGCATGATGCTTTGTGGCTATTACAAAACATAGGCACACAGGCTGATCCCTGGCATCTAACATAGAAAAAAAAAATAAAAAAAGGCAGCTTGTGCATTATTTGGAGACCTCTCCGAAGTCCGGCACAGTTGAGGTTTTAGATATATTTTTTAAAAAACTGCCTTTGCTGTTACGTCTGACAGACTTTTCCAGAACAAGTTTTTGCTCTTCAGTCGATACCAACGTAAGCCAAAGGAACTCATTTCCATTCGCCCTGGCAGAGCGGAATAAAACCGGGTCCCCTGCTGAAGAAGTGGCAAAGCCTGGCAGCAGGAGAGCCCCCTGGCACAGCCCGCAGGAGCCGTGGGGCTGGTGCCCCCACCGCACGCACGGTGCCTTCAGGAGCCGGCAGAGCCAGGTGCCAGGAACTAATCCCAAATGTTTTACTGCCACCTTGGCAGCGGCCCTCCGTCCCCGTAAAGGAAGTTTTACATCAGCCTTATGCTTCAGCCGAGCCTCAAGAAGTGCCAATTTACCTCTCCGGCTCCCAAAACACAACCGCCCCGCTACCCACCCGCCCCCAGCCCCGCAGATGGAGCGGGGACGCCCGGGGAAGTGGCTCCGCAGCAGGACCCGGGCCTTTGGCAGGGCTGCTCCCCCCCTCCAGCCGCCCCCCAACCTGGAGCTGCGGGCAGTTTAATCAGCCAAGCTTCCCCAAACTCTCACAGCCTGCACGGGCTATTGTTATGGCAGGAAAAAACAGGCAGGCTTCTTTCATGCGCTGCTTTATGGGGAGCTCCTATTCACTTGTTCAAGGAAATTTCAAAGCGGGCTGCTACCCTCTTATCCCCGCTAAGCTCCCCTGGACTAACAATGGGCTGAAAGCGATTCAGTTAAGCCTTTCATCCACCATGCACTTTATTTCTCACTCAGTGCTCTCATCTGTATAAGGCCTACAATTGGCATTGCTGTGAAGAGAGGGTATAATCCTAGCCCTGTGAATCCCAAGTGACCCTACACTGGTCCAGAAATGACTAACCCAATGAATGCTCTGTTGACACATGATCACATACAACCAGAGCCAGTAAGAAGAAATAAAGAAGTCACCCTATGATTCAGCTCTTTTATTTAATGCCAATATTGTTCAATAAGGGAATCTAGTGGGACAACAAACTATTTTTTTCCATAATATCAGTTCAAAACACACTTGTGCATTAAAAAAAAAAAAAAAAAGAAAGAAAAAAGCTTTTGTTTACGCATCAAGGATTTTTGGTAAATCCTGTTTTCCATTGTGCAGCATCATGCAGCACTGCTGACTTAAAAAACCCAGAATGCAAATCTCCCCGAGGGGAGCACGGGAATCGCTGGCCACAAGTGACAGAGGCACTGGGGAAGTTTCACTGGTGAGAGCAGAGCGCAGCGCTGTTATCTGGCAGGTTGGTTTTTCTAGAGGACTCGTACTTAAGTGAAGATCAGGAAACACAAACGGAAGCATCTGCCTTCTATCCAGTTGAAGAAAATGGTCCTTAAGAGCACTACGCGAGCCCTGCTGTTTCTTCTACCCCCAGACACAAAAGCCCCATTTCTCTCCTGCTGGGGAAGGCAAACTGGGGAAGAACAGTCGCACACCGCACTCCCAGCTGCACGCTTCTCAGCAGAGTCAGGAGGAAAGCACAGATCCTGCAGTTCCTGGGCTCAGCCACAAAACCACCTCTCATCCCTACCCTCCGAACACACTCAGCCCTGCTCCATGCAGCTCCATTCAAATGGCCCTTTGAAGACTGCCCCAGCCACACTAGATGAGCAGCTATTTGCCCCTTCAGGTCACTGGCCCTATTAATGTACATTCTGCCATTACCAATGAACCTTAATTACAGCAAGTACTTCCTACAGGAAGCAATCTCCTTCTCTTTGATGACTGATAGCTAGTTAAGGAAGCCTGGCCTTAAGACAGAAGGCACAGGGAGATGCCCTCCTGGGTTAGTCAGGCAGCACTACCAGCACAGGGAAAAACACATTTGCTCAGCTGCAGCTGCATGAAGCCAACAGAGGGTTCACCACCTCACTCCATCCAACACCTACGGCGACAGCACGAAGCACGAGGCTGCCAGGCCTCGCTACGCCCCCCAGTTTGGCAGGACCCTCACTCCCACCAGTCCCCACCACGTTATCAGCACGGATTTACGGATGGCACGTCCCAAAGGGCCCGAGCAGGACGGGATACTCACACGCTGCTGTCCGTCATCGACATGGAGTCGTCCGTCAGGGCATCACTGGATATTTCGCTGTCGTTTGCGCTCGTTGCGGGGGCAAAGACGTAGCCAGAATTCACATGGTAGGGGTTAACGGGGTCGTTCCTCTTGAAGGACCTACGAATGAGCAAAACAGGAGTCCAGTTACCAGTCAGGCTTGTGCTGGAGGACAACACACAGGTTTAAGGGCAGCACTCTCCTTTTAGGAACCACAGACCAGCTGCTCAGGCTCTTGAGGAGCAACCAGCCATCCACAGCATCTAAGAGCATCCAAAGACCAACCTTAAAGATGTTGCTTTTGGCACTGGACACGCAGTTTAGAAAATCCCATGAAGAACTCTGGCAAAAAATGAAATCCCCTGGGCGCTCTGACACCTTCAGAGAGTCGCTCCTTAGAGCTTGGCGCTGCTCTGCTGTTGGCATCAGCAGGCACAAGATCAAGAAGTTCAGAGCTCGGGTCCCACTGCACTCTGCTGAGGGGCCAGCTAATAAAGGCTTCAGTCTGCACTGAATGCAGGAGTTAGGGGTCCTGTGGGAGAACCCATTGTGGTATCTGTATGGCCTGCAACAGAACTGCCGGGGCAGGACCACTGTGTGTCACAGTGAGCATGGCCACAGCCACCATCCACTGCCTCCACCTTGGCCTCCCAGAGGGCTGCCATCTTCCTCACACTATAAAGAGCCCCAATTTAAGGAGAATCAACTAATTCCTAGGTTTGGGGTTTATTATGCTTAGGGTTGGGTGAGGGAAGAGGAGGATGGGAGGCAGGACCAGCACGGCGTGCTGTGGGTGGTGCTTTGAAGGGGAAGGTGGCAGCGGCTCGAGTTAATGGTTACTGACGCCAACACCACGGGCTTGGCAAACCCAAAGTGGGGTGTTTGAACTGAGCACCCAGGAGCAGACACAAGGAATTCAAGGTGATGACATGGCAGTGTCACCATGTGGGGGAAAACGGGTGTCCCTGTGCCCGCTGGGGGCCACCTCCAGTGCCCCCAAGGTCCCAGCCAGGATCAATAGGATCATCTTGGGCAGGCGATAAGGGGATTAGGCAGGGAGCTTCTGAAGCTGCGTGTTAAGGTGCACATTTTGTTCCTCTGCGAGGGAAGATGGGGCTGTTAAGCTTCCGCCTTTGTATATCAAAGCAAAGGGCCTTGTCATCTGATAAGGACTGCTGATTTTAATAATTAGGGCCACTTACCCAGGACTTGGGGGCCTAAGGAATGTGCCAGCAGGCTCGGCAGGTTTTTTAATGGGCTTTCAAGCTCCCCACCCCCACGGCGGGGCTGGATGCAAGCGAGCAGCAGAGCGGCCCTAATGGGGAGCAGCAGAGCCCTCCTGCCGCTACCCACCCCATCGCCACCCACCCCATCACCATCCCACTCGCCCAGGCTTTGCTCCACTCTCACAAACATCCAGCCTGCCCCACCGGGAGAACAGGAGCCTTTACAAAGGCTGAAGTTAAAAAAAATAATGAAAAAGGCAAAAAAAAAAGGAGAGGGAAGCATGGGGGAGCTGATGGGCCTCTCTGGTATGAGGCGCGGGGCTGGGGCTGCTCGCAGGTATTCAGCCCAGCCGGGGCTGCATTCCTTTCCGAGGGAGGCCAAGACGTTTCTGATGAGGAGATCAAGATGTTAAAAAATATATAGCCAAAAAAAAACAAAAAAACACCAAAAAATGAGATAGCGAGGAATGCCACAGGAAAGAAGTTAAATCTTCAAAGATAAATTAATTCCACATGTGGGCGAAAGACTAAGTTATCCCACTACTGCTCCAGAAAAGTTCCTCTAGAAACGTGCAGCCTTCTGCTCAGTGTCAGGGGGACATTGGAGTCCCCGTGACACCGCCCAGGTCCTCGGGGGGCTGCTGGGCTCACTGCACGGGATGCAGCTCGTTGTGGCTTTGACTTGAAACCAGCTGGGGTATAAGGAGAGCATCTGAGGACCATGGGGCTCGGTGGAGAGGATGCTCCATGGGATTTGGTGGATAGGATGCTCCGTGGGGCTTGGTGGAGCAGCATGGTCCCCAGCCCAGGAGCACTGCCATGCCCAGAGGGGTCTGGTTTCCCCCCAGCTGTGCTGCCATGCTGTGCTCTCCCCGTGGATGCGATTGCTGGAGAAGCTGCGGTGGGGGCGGAGGCAGTGGCTCCGTATGAACACGGCACAGGGCGAGGAGGTGTGTCCAAACGCAGCGTTTGGGAAGATATAATTAGAGAAAGTGGCCAGAACTAACTCATCTTCCCAGGCAGCACCGGGCTGCAGCACTGCTTCACCTCCCAAAACCCCAGACACAAAAGCCCCCAAAGTTTACGATTTTTTTTTTAAAACAGGCCCTTCGCCACAGCACCCTCCAGAAACCCCCATGTACTTTACACAAAGCAGCCCCCACCGGTTTGCTCAGTTTAATTTTTATTTTAATTCGACCACCTTACTCCAGTAATTGCACCCAGATGCACCGAGCTGCCTGCGAGGGGTTTAAATTCCAGGGGAGAGCGGTGGGCTCCTGCTGCAGATGCTGCGCCCAGGCACCCCCACACACCCCCTAGAGCCTCCAAACCCCGCGTGCAAAGTGTTTTCAGCTGTCAGGGAGCAGTTGCTCTGTAGTTTCGAGAAGGCAGCCTGATGTTTCCCCCACTGTCCTTATCCTGATGCTCGGGCAGCTCCGTGCTCTGCGTTGGGCCAGGGGCACATCAGAGGTGGTGCATGGCCCTGAGAATTTCAGGGGCTCTTGGTCCTACCCCCTGTTAGAAGGTGCGGTTGCAGAGAGTGTTTTGTTTTGTTTTTTAATCACCAAACTCTACTTCCTCCAAATGAAAGCGCTCTGGCAGTTCAAACCCCAGGTTTACACAGAGAGAAGTGAAAATCTACAAGGAGCGTTTTGAGGCAAAACTGAATCTCATTAAGTGTTTCCTTGGGACAAACATCACCGGGCAATCAGGTTTAAAGGCAAAAAAAAAGGAAAAAAAAAAGCCTGCACAAATGTGAAAAAAAAAAAGTGTATTTTAACAAAACTATGTTAATCACAGCTTCCATGCTCTAATTGTAGAACACTGCTCGGAGCATAGCTTTACAATGGCATCATTTACTTTGATAATTGAAGCCAAACTCGGTTCCAATAACTTCACACAAAACGAGCTCCACCGGCGGGTTCTTTCAAAGGCCAGGAAGCCCTCGGAGCCGGCAGAAGGCCATCTGCAAGCCCCAGCCTTCCCCGAGCAAGGCCAGCCCCACTGATGTTAGAGCCCAGAGCTTAATGGGAGGCAGATGAGTCCACCTTGGCCTGAACAAAAACACCCTGTGCGGCGGCGCTGCAAAGGAAGGAGCCCGGCTCTGTGTACACAAACTCGTGCATGATAAATTTAGAAGCGCGTATAAATAATAGCTGGAATTCCTGGACAATGGGGCCAGGTCCAACGCTCTCGGCGGCGCGGGGAGGCCGCTTTTAACCTCACCGCAACGCGCAGGGGAGGGCGGGCGCTCTAAAGGACGAGAGCTCTCTAAGTGGAGAATATTTCCTGTGTTAGGGCTCCAGATACACCAGGCAGCGATTCGCATGCACGTGTTGTCACTTCACTTCTCTTCCTGGCCGGTGCTGGTGCTGGGGCCAAAGTCCTGCAGCTCGCCCGGTTTCTGTGGTCTCCAGCTTGCCATGCTTTTGGCCGTGACTCCGTGCCCTGGGCTTTCCAGGTGGTCTCCCATCCAAACGCTGGGCTGGCCCCAGATTGCTCAGCTCCTGGGATCAGGTGCACTCAGCCCGGCTTCTGCTGCTCTGGTCACACCAAAACCCACTGATGGAAGTGGGAAGAGCCTGCACAGCACTTGCAGAACGTAACACGCTGGGGAGGAGAGCAGGAATCCTTCAATTCCATCGCACACACCAGGAGGGAGGTGTGGTTTGGCCGCTCACCAGGAAAGCCTATGTGTAAGCTTCAGCTCCAATCCTAAATGCAATCCTAAATGCTGAGCGATGAGAGATAGCCCGTCCATATGCTCATCAGCTCCTAGCACATGCACGCACAAGTGGCTTCACAAATGGACAGCTCGGGGAGGGACCCAGAAGCATCTCAGCTTGACCTCCCTCTCTTTGCATTGAGATCTCCTGGCCCCATGGAGAGCAAACGCTCCTGGAAACTCAACAGAAGGTGATCAAAGCCAAAGGCACCACCTCGTGTCCTGGGAGGGTAGATCTGATGCGTGAGGAGCAAGCTGCACTAATCCTCGGTCAAAAAGAAAAGGGATAAAAGGGGGAAAAAAAAAAAACCCACAGCACTCATCGGGCAAGGAGCCACAGTTGTGCGAGAGCTCTCACGGACAAGGAGCATGTGGGTTTTCAGCAGGGCCTGCAGCACTGCTGGAACATTACAGCCAAGCCCTTCCAGCTCCAAACACCAACAAAGGCTGCAAGATAAAAGCATCCAACATCCCCCTCCTGGAAAGCAGGCGGAGGGGCAGCAGTTCAAACCAGGTTCTGCAGAGCAGCAGCTGCTCAGGCAGCGCCACGGCGAGGCACGAGACGAGGATCCCCCCAAAAACCCCACGTCCCCCACACGCCAGCTGCCAAGCGGCGCCTCCGCCCCGCGCCGGCTCCCAGCAGGAGAGCCCCCGAGGCCACGGCCCTCCTGTCCCACACCCACGCTGCCGGCTGTCACCCCTCCAGCAGAGGGGAAGGACCAAAACCGCCCCGTTCAGCCCCACAGCATCGCCCCTGCAGCCCGGAGGAGCCCTCCCAGCTCCTGCTGGGGCAGGAGGAGGCTCGGGCTCGCAGCCCCGCACCAGGAAGCCCTGCACAGCTGGAAGCTCTCTGCAGGGCAGGAGGAGAGAGCACTCCAGCACAGCCTCCCCTGCGAGGCAGAGCGCAGCCCAAAGCAGCCCGCTGCCCTTTGATGTCCATGAATCACAGACACGCTCTCAAAATTCCTGTAAACGAGATGTCAAACACTTACCCTAGCAAAACCCAAACTCCTCGTCCAGCAGACAGGAGCGCACATCTGCCAGCAGAGCCCTCTCCTCTCAACCCTGATTCAACAAGCCACATTTATGGTAAGGGTGGGGAGAGGAAAGAATACATTTTCAGAGGATTATACAACTCATCATTTGCTCATCAGAGTCTCTCTTCCCCATCCCCCTTCTCTCGGAGAGGGCTCTGGCTCTCCTCACCCTCATCTCCTCACCTCATCATTGTTTCTTTTGCTTCCAACAAAAGGAAGGGGTCGGGGTGGCAGACGTGCCCCTACCGAGGGCACCAGACTGTGCCATCCCATAACCCTCTCCATCCTCTCCAGCTGCCATTAGGCACAACCACGTCTCGCAAGTTCAGCTCTGAGTACACAGCCAAGAGGAGAGCACCAAAGACCTGCTCTTACTCCACACCTGGGATGTCTGCGCTACCTTCAGCTCTCCAAATTAAGTATCCCTCTGTATACGTTGGCTCGAAGCCACCCTAAATGGCTTTGACACGATACCAACCGCGAACGCGCCGAGAGAGGCTGCCTATCACACAAACACCGCCAAAATAAAAGAAGATTTTCTGCAAGTTGCATAGTTTGATGTAGTAAGTGCATACATTTCCTGCTCCACGACCGCACAATTGCTTCCCACATAACCAACGTAGTTAAACGCTGGCTGATGGTGAAGTTGGTGGACGAGTAGGTTACATTATTCATGTGTCTATGTGATCCTCTCTACTCCTGCGCTTAATAGGTTTGAAAGTTGAACCAATAATTAACGTATGTCCGGAGGACATAGTTGCTATGAAGTTTTTGATCTATAAGAGAACTGAGAGAGCCAACAGAGCTCAAGAGCACAGTATCTTGTTTTCCCTCTGCAGAGAGGGGGAAAAAAAAAAAAGGAAAAGCCAACGCCCCCCAAATTCCACAGCACTCGGAGGTGCATGAAGCACCGTGTCCCCTGCGAGCCCAGCCTTCCCCAGCCTCGCTGCTCGCCACCCACCAGCCTCTCCAAAAGCAGCCTCAAAGTCCTCAAAGTTCACCCAGAGCACGAGTCCCACGGCTTCCCTTACCTGTATCCGCTCTCGATGGTTTCCGTAGCTCTGACGTTCGCTGTAACCCTCAACGTCTTGCTGGATAGTCCAACCACCGAAGGCAGGATTTTGTTTTTAAAGTCTGCACAGCTCCATTCCTCTTCTTCATTCAAGGTCGGGAGATAGCCACAGACAACTTTTAAGCTCCCCAGTCCGTTGCTGTTGATGTAAGCAGGATTCTCTCCTCCACTCCTTACATATTCGAGGTATATATCAGAAGTTAAAAACATCTGGTAAGCATTTTCCTCCATCACAGTCTGAATCTCAGTCTGTGCCTGATCAAACATTATAGAATCTATCTGCTGCTTCTTGATGCTATCCCTTATGTAGGTCTTGGTAGCAGGCTTGAGCTGCTTGGAGACAATGCTGTTGTTCTCGATGTACCTTTTGTATATAGCTTTGGCTACTCTTAAAGTTTTGGTATCCTTAAGGTCCATCTGCCTGAAGCCATTGCAGGCAAACCAGAAGTCTAAGGTATCCACGCATTTTTCCCTTTCCAAGAAGGTCCGAAAAAGATAGGCACCATCTTGATCTCCCAACAAGGAATGCAAGGATTTGGTCCATCTGGCCAGAGGGGAGTCTGGAGACGCGCTGCCTTCCGGCTCCCCGAGCCCGTTCTCATTCCTCCTCGGGGCAGGAGGCACCGGCATGGCCTTGAAGCTTTGGCTTTTCCCGAGGAAGGAGCTGGGGGGCTGCGGGCATGGTGCCTCTCCTTCCTCCCCCGGGACAGGGGGCCGGGGGGCGTCTTCCCTGAAGCTGCTGCTGGGGTCTGGGAGGTGGGCGAGGACCACGGCGCTGCTCATGGCTCCGGAGCCCGGCGGGGAGAGGGGCGAGGAGATCCTGCAGGAGCCGCCTGCGCCTCCGCCTGCCTCTCGCTCAAGTCAGCAGGGGATCCTCTGAGCCTCCTCTCTGCAAAGGGAAAAAGGGAAAAAAAAAAAAAAAAAGGAGAGAGAGAGGGGAGGGGGGGGGGAGTGAGGGGGGGGGGGGGGAAGAGAGAAAAAAGGAGTATTGATCTAATCAAAACCAGATCCTCCCAACATCAAAGACAAAAAGTAAACAGGCTTTTCAACTCTTCAAAAAAAAAAAAAAAAAAAAAAAAAAGAAAGAGAGAGAGGGGAGGGGGGGGGAGAAAGGAAGGGGAGCGGGAGCGCGGCTCCATGGCAGCCCGGTGGCGAGCACCAGCCCCGCTCCAAGCAACTCCCGGAGCACTTTTAGGGGGCCGGGGGGGCACCGAGACCCCCCCCCCAATCCAGAGGGGCCTCGGGGGGCGCTGCCCCATCGGCTGCTGCCCATCGGGGCCCCCCCAGCACCCTCCGGACCCCCCCCTCCCGGCTGGGGCAGCGCTCTCCCCATTTCGGGGTACCCCCTTCCCGTTTGGGGGCTTTTTGGGGCGCTTCGTGTGAAATCCGGGAGCGGGGCACGGGCAGCCGGACGCCACCCACTCCTCCACCCCCCAAAAAAATTAAAAAAATAAAAAATAAGATGGATAAGGGGGGAAGAGGGGGGGGGACGGCAGGCGTACCTGGGCGCAGGGGGCAGCCCGGGCTCTCTCCGGGCAATAAATGGAAATGAAAGGGAAGGGGTCGGGGGGGGGGGGGGGGGGGGGGGGAGGACCGGGTGGGGGGTGAAACCTCGCTGCCCGGCGTTGCACGAAGCCCAGGCTCGATCCCGACAGAGGAAAAAAAAAGCCCTGCTCCCTGGAAAAAAAAAAAAAAAAAAAAAAAAAACCTGCTCCAGAAATGGCGACGGGCTGGGAGGAGGGAGCTGGGCACCGCGCAAAGGGGGGGGGGAAAAGTCCGGCACGCTGCGGCTCCCCCCGCAGCCCCCCGAGCGGGGCCGGGAGGGATAAATTCCCGAAATCAAAGCAGAAACAAAACCCCCAAAAATAAAATAAAATAAAACCGTCAAAAGGGAGCGAAATGGATGGGGGGGGGAAGCGGCCGGGGGGGGGGGGTGCGCGCCCCCCGAAGTTGCCACTCACCGCGCAGCCGGAGCTCGCTGCGCGCCCGGCTCTGTCCGGCTGTCCGTCTGTCCCACCGGCCTTCCTCCTCCTCCTCCTCCTCCTCCTCCTCCTCCTCTGCTCCCCGGCGGTGCAACCGCATCGGAGAGCATCGGGGGATGGGGATGGGGGGGGGGGGGGAAGGTGGGAAAAGGGAGCCCGGAGAGGAGGGGGGGGGGGGGGGGGGGCTCTGCGAGGGAAGGAGCCCCCTGCGATCCGCGCCTCCCTCCTCTCCCTCCCTCCCTCCCCTGGCTGCTTTATTTTATTTATTTTAAATACAAAAGCGCTGGCCCCTCCCCCGCCTCCTCCCCCTCCCTCCCTCTCCCCGCCCCCCCCCCCTCCCCTCCCTTATCCCCCCCCCCCCCGGGCTCTCCCCGCATCAAAGCGGGGGCCGCCGGAGCGGTCCTGCAAGGGCGGTAGCGAAAGCGGCGTTTTGAGGCCAAAAAGCGGGGAAAAAAAGCAAAAGCCCTACAAAAAAAATCACCAGAGGTAACAAGCATAAGTGGGGGGAGCCCCCCCCCCCAAAAAAAAAACACAAAAAAACACCGCCCGGTGCTCCTGCCTGTGGGCATCCCCGGGGCAGGGAGCCTGCTAAGGGGGGGCTGGTTTTGTTTTTGGGGTGGGAAGAGAAAATATTTCAATGGGGGGGATAAAAATAAAGCCCCCACCCCTCGCTCCCGGCGTCCCGGGGCGGTTACGGAGTTGCCAGGACCTTATCAAAGGGAAGCGATCGGCAGCCGCCGCCCCCGGGCGGGGGCACCGCGGCACCGCCGCCCCCAGCCTTAAAGGCGCAGGAGGGGCCCCCCCGCGCCCCTTTAATCCCCCCCATGCTCCCCATATCCCCCCCATATCCCCTATACCCCCTCCATGCCCGCATGCCCTGGCCAGCCGCAGCGCTGCGGGCTGGGGGGGGCACTCTCAGCCGGGCAAACTCGCCGAAAAGTTTTCCTCCCGGGGAGAAAATGCCCCCCCCAATTTTTTTTCCCCTTTTTTTTATATTTCTTTAATAAACAATCCGAAGGCATCAGCCTGCTAACTGAACGGTGGCTGCTTGCGGTCCCCTTGGCACATCGGCACAGCTCCTTTCTGCCGTCGTGTTCGTGTCCCCCCCCCATCCCCATCCCGCCCCCCCCCCCCCCATCTGTTAAATATTAAGCAGGCACGGAACGGCTCGGAGGGGGCTGGCTCCGTGCGAGAGGTTTTCATTAGGGCTTGGCCCCCAAACCTGTCCTCCAGATCCAAGGCTCCTGCTGTCCTCCACCCGGCCCCTCTCCCGTGGGGGCTCCGAGGGTCCCCAAAGGGCTAAACCCTCTGCCCCCCCATCCTGCTGCCCCCCTTCTGATCCTCAGCCCCATTTCTGTGGTGCTGGAAGGCTGCAAACAGCCCCCCTGCAGCGCCTGGCACCCCACAAGCCCATATCCAGGAGCACCCCATATCCAGGCTGGCCTCAGCACCCCCCTTCTGATAGGGGAAAAGGCTCCATAAAATGAGCCCCATGGGGCTGGGAAGGTGGGGGGGCAGCTGGGCAGTGCAGGGCGGGCAGTGCAAGTGGGGATGCCTCTAGGAAAATAAATAAATAAATAAAATAAAAAGGCACCTTCTGGTTTTGGTGTGCCCGAGCATCATTTATGGTGTGCCCTGGGCAAAATCACGCACACGGTGCTCACATCTCCATCCCCAGCAGCTGGCACAGCGCGGAGACAAACCCCAGCTCTGGCCCCAGGGGCTGAGGGTGACCCTAGGATGGAAATGAGAGAGTCACGGCCATAAAACTCCCTGCCCACCCAAGCCACCTTCTCGTTGTACACCGCTGAAAGCACAGCTCCTTCGCAGCACCCCTAAATGAGGCACTGGTCCCCACCAGGAGCTCCACAGCTCTCCCTAAACTCTTGGCCCCACCAGTGGCACCATAATCCCAAACCAAGCAGCAAGGAGGCCACGAGTCCTGGTAGCCCTGATGTGGCATCCTCCAAAGCTTTGATCCCACCAGCTCTGGGATGGCCAAGTGCACCCGGGAGCTACGAGCAGCGAGGAGCTGACCCCATGCACATTAACAGGTGCCTGTCCCGTGCAGCCCGGGCTCATAATGCGAAGTAACACGGCGCTGGTTGGTCGTTGCTGCCCCATTACACATTTTTCAGGCCTGGGAACGTCTGCCACTGGACAGGGAAAGCAAACTTTCTGCCAAAGCTACGAGTCCTCTAATGCTGAGTAGTAAAAGCCGTTCATGCGCCCAGCACACAGTTAGGAGTTATTGGGGTTACTGATATTTGTACTGCCGCGGTGCCAGATGCTACCGAGCCACACTAAAGGATCCCTTCCTGGGACAACACACAGCCTGCGTCCCCTGTGATGGGGGTGTGAGACCTCCTCTAGCCCAGGAGAGACCACTGCCAGCCGCCAGGAGAGGTCTGAGCTCTGCCTGCTGCTGTGTCCCGAACTGGCTTCGTTGGCATTAAAAACTCCCTGTCCCATTTACCACCATAGCACCGAAAAATGAAGCCATTGCAACAGAAGCTGGAAACCTTGAACTTTTCCACTTTGAAACAAAATCTCTCCCAGCATCATCTCATTACACCTCACGTCGGCATCAAAATTCATCCAACCCCTTTTCCCCAAACCCCACCGCGCCGTAGCACTGCCCTCAGCCACGCGCTGCACCCAGCCATAGAGCAGCTCAGGTTCCTAAATTTACTGCATTATTCGGGGTCACGCATGCACCAGCACGGCCCACCCGAAGAACAGCCCACCGTCCTGCCCCGACACCGCAGGTGGATGCTTTGGGAACAAAATTAGAGGAGGGCGAGCCCCTGGGGCCGTGGCTTTGTGTGCAGTGCCCGCGGAGCAGCCCAGTCCTCCCAGCGCCGCAGTGGCCCCATTCATTTGCTGCACGTCCAGTCGGGGAGTCTGTTTTCTCATCCTGCCAACGGGGAAGAGTCACGCAGTGCCTGGGGTTTGAAAGTAATCTGATGAACTAGGCAGGCGGTGGCAGGTACAAGAAGGTCCTCCACGGTTTTCTTCATCTTTATCAGTTTCTGGAAGTCCTTGTTCGCAGATCTACAGGGAATCTCTGTGCTCAGGTAGCAGCTGCAGTCATCAAGAAAGCAGAGTATCTTTGAATTTTCTTCTGATTTTCCAGTCTAAACTTGAATCTGAATTCCCAGGCTGAACAGCAGGAAAATTAACTATTTATATTTTATTTGTTAGCTCTTTTTTTATTTTAGATATAAATTCAGTAAATGCATGAAAAAAATGACAGCAAAAAGCTCTGTAAGGTAGCATCACCCAGCCGAGCTAATGCCCTCGTGGTGCCACCGCAAAGTCCAGCCACATCCTCGCCTTGCTGGATGCTGCTACAGATCACACTCACAGCCAGAGAAAGAAGCTTGAAGTCACATCATGGCACCAAAAAGGAATAGTTTTAGATGAAAAGAAGAATCCGTGTGCAGTGAAGCTCCATAATAAAGAGAAGTGAATTTTTCTTTTTTTGTGTGTGTGTGTGTGTCTGAGAGAGCTTTTTTGGAGCAGGTGATGAAAAACAAACCACTGGAGGAAAGAAAAAAAAGCAGTGGGAGCCCTTAAGGAGCCGAAGAGCTCCCGGTGCAGTGCAGCACTGTCCTGCCTGCCCCCAGGCAGCTCGGTGCCTCCGCTGCCTCTCCTGCCCACGAGGCCGTTCCCTGCAGGTGTCCTGCTCCACGGGAGGTGTCTCCAGGCTGGTGTCAGCCTGCAGAAAACGAGGTCAAACACCCGCGATGGCGAGGCTCTGAAGGTGACACCGGGGCTGTGCTGTTCAGCTCTCCTGGCTACAGTTATTTATGGGTATGCCCGAGCCGAGGGACCTACACCTTGCCAGTTCTTAAACGTTCACCTTCAAACAGTCCTCTCGGTGCTGGCACGTCCAAAGGCGATGCTGCTGTCCCCTCCGGCCTTGTCACATCACTCATTCGGTTTGGAGCAAGCCTCGCTGACAGCCTCCACCCACCAGGGACCACTGCATCCATCGGGTGCCTCCTGCCACGTGTGTGCCCAGGGGAGGAGAGGTGCAAAGTGCCCTTGGTGCCTTGTGCAAGCGTTGGATGCTCGCTGGGGGGGCTCACTTCTCTCACTTCTTGTAGGCGAGTTGTGCTGCTCCACTGCTCCATCCAGCCACGTCAGGTGCTTGGCCAGCTCCAGGGCCAGCTCTGACGGCTGATTGCTCTCCTATATGTTGAAATTCTAGCGATATGGGGAGCATAACCAAATCTAACAGCCTGGTAAATAACAAGAATAGCGATGCCTACGTCTTACATTGCACTTTTCCTGGACTGCAAGTCCTGTACCACAGATGACAGTCAGTGCCCATCACCGCACACATCAGGGACACCGAGGACAGGGCAGCGCCTTCCCCGTGCCCATCCCCAAACCAGCAACAAAGCCACAAAACGCCACCAAGCCCTGGCCAGCCCCAGCCACTTTGGCACCAGCAGTTCAGAGGCAAGCCAGCAGCAACACTGACCCCACCGCCACAAAACACAGGGCAGCGGCGTGCCGGGGGGCTCGGCACAGCCCGAGGGGACCAACGCGGCAGCACGGCCCAAATCCCAACGTGGCATTAGTCAGAGGCTGACGTCACGGGCGCTGTCATATGCTCAGCAAGCTGCGGCGTTCTCGCTGGTGGTCATGTTGATAACAAGATCAAAGGCTCGCGAGTATTTCAACAGAAGTGCTGGGAACAGTCTTGATCAAAATAAGAGGAAGGCCCTGTATACAGGCGACATGAGAGGTTTGCAACCCACATGTGAACCTTTGAAGTTATTCTTTTTTTATTATTATTATTTTATTTTTTATAAACTAGTTTAACATCATTAGTTTAAGAGGTATAAAACCGATCGGCTGTATAATCTCCCCGCATAGTGCAAGCACAGAGCATTACCCACAGGCAGGCACGCTTTGGCGGTGGAGAAGAAAGCCCTGCCAGAGACACTCAAAAATAAGACAAGAAAACACACAATTAGTTTTATGGGATTTGAAGTTCATTTCAGAAATCGGCATACTTTTGTTACCAAGTATTGCCAGATAAGTCTGATACATTTTCTCTGCCTATAATCCTTTTAACATTTCCATTCCCCCCTACAGACTTTTTTCCTTGATGTTTTGTTCAGCGCACTCCCTGCTATCTGCACACGTTTGGCCGGATTTTTTAGACTTGAAAGGGGCCCCGTATCAGCATTAAACGTTCTCTGAGAGCTGATAAAACGCACACAAGCACTTTGCTATCTATTAACATTTTTGAACTGCTTCCTTCACCTGCACGGAACCGTGATTGAAAAGAGGGTGGGGGCAAAAAAGGGGACCGAGGATATTTATGGCCAACTTTCCGCGACTTATTTTTTCCACGAGCCCTTCCTCATTACGCATGAACTAGACTCCGCTTTCTCTGCTAGCTTCTCGTTCAACAACCAGTAGGTCTGCAAGGCCCCTGACGGGCGGCTACTTGCCTGGATGCGTGCCACTGCCTTGGGAACAAGGGATGCAAACCCTACACTGTCGCATGCAGCTGTGCTACATCCTCTGCTGAGCTCCTCACAGATGGCAGAGTCCAAATTTTACCCCCTTAAGGTAACATTTAAGTCCTGTTGGAGGCCAGGAGGTGCCTCTGTTACAAAAACACCCTGAAATCAGGTGGAACTGATTTGGGAGAAGGTGGAAATATCTCCACTGATGCTCTTGGGTGTGGGATGGGGCAGCTGTGGCTGCTGGGGCTGTACCTGTGAAGCCACTGAGCGTGGTCCTGTTGGCAGGCAAGATGGGAACTCCTTAGAGTCCTGTTTGGGGCCACGTTCCTCCTCAATCCATCTGCTCACTGCTTTGCTCGGCTTAGCACTGATTCTGGTTTTGCTTCATATGTAACCTGTGAGTGCCATGGGGACTGTGAATACAGAGCAGCCTGCAGGGGTTCTGCACCCATGGGTGCCGGCGAAGCACCCCTCGGGCACCCCCCAGGCGAGGTGTCCTCCTGCACGGCTGGTGTCAGCTTGCTCAAAGCATCAACGGATAACATTTCTCTGGCAGTTTGGATCTTTGTCTGCCAAATGGGCTCTGAAGGGCCTTCCCTTCCAATTCGAGAAGCTTCAGCCCCACCTACACGTGCACTCATCCTGCTGCTGCCCACCCCAGCACCCTGCCCTCGCCCCGAGCCCGGCACTGAGGGGGGAACCAGAGAAACACCAGGAGGTGATGGCAGCACTGATGCTGGTGAGGAGCAGGAAGGCCAGGAGCAGAATCCATCCCACGTGTTGGGGAACGGGCCCGTTTCTCTCTGCTCAGTGTGCACAGAGCGAGCCGCGTGCGCTGGCTCCAGTCCTGCAAGGGCCGGATGCCGCTGGACAAGCCCACGGGCAGCGTGGTAACAAGTCGGGGCCGAGGGTGTCTTGGCAGTGAGATAGATGATGTGTTACCAGCCTGAGCTGATGGGATCCGATTCTGCAATATAATCCGTTTTGTTTTCTGGCTGGTTTCTAGAGCTGTGTAAAAATGGTTGCTTGAAAACTCAACTAAGTATGAAGTGTGCTCACTGAAAGTCTCGGCGAGGAAAGGAAACCCAAATGTTTTGAGTTTAACTATTAAGCATAGTTTCCAGCTAGTGTGCTCAGAATTTGAAATTAAACAAATGAAAGAAACATGTTTCGATGGTTTTATGTAGGCAATAATGTCATTAACAGGAAATCAAGAAATTGGGCTTTGCAGCTGCAGCACGAAGCTTAACCCTTCCCGTGCAGCGGGGTGCTTGCTGGGCTGCTGCAGGATGGTTCGAGCTGCGCCTGCCACGGGGCACCCCACACAGACAACAGGGCCTGGGTACCCCATCTGCATGATCCCAAAAGGGTGATGATAATGGGAAAAGCAGGAGAAGAGAGACACCCGTTACAAGCACTAAGTCCTTCCCGACTAGTGGAAACCTTTGAGATCATCAAGCCAACTGGAACTCTCCACTTCCAGGGGGAAAAAGAAAAAGAAAACCAAACAAGCAATAAAACCAACCCGCAATCCTTTTGCACAGTTATTTTCAGGTGCGCTGTCAAAGTTGAGCACCCTGAAATGCCACCGGTTTGGGTTTCTTTCTGCCTGTCGATTCGATTCTCAGTACCAAGGAGGACATTGAAGGAGCTGGGGGATGCCACCACCATGCCTCTCACAAGAGAGACCAATACCAAGGCTGCAAAACAACCATTATATATATATATATTTATTAAGGATGCCTATGAAATACAGACTGGAGGGAGGAGACTTTGCATGGAGAAAGCCTCCTCCCCACGTCACCCAGCGGGTCCACAGGCACAGCCCCAAGATCCTTGGGATTTCCTGTACACCAACAATTACCAACCAAACCCCTAATCGGAGCTCAATCAATGCTGGAAACACCTCTGAGAAGAATATCCCCGGTATCCACCAGATGGAGGGAACAGTAACCAGGAAGAACCAGAGACAGATTACTCAGTTAAGCGATGTTTTTACAGTTTGAGATCCCCAAACACACCACGTAGGACACAACGGGAACCTGGTTGTGGTGCTGGGAATGCCCCAAGGGTCCCTCTCGGCCTTGCATCAGGGGAAACCCCAGCCTCCTGGGATGGTAAAAATGGTTCACGTGGGCTGTCTGCCTGAAATAGGGTGGGATGGGATGGGACACCATGGGATGGGACTCTCTACTCTGGGTCTGCCTCTGTTACAGAGGCAAAAGCAGCGAGCTGGGTTTGTTGCAGTCCCCAAAAGACGAGCGATGCCCTTTGGTTTGATTTCTCCTTCACCCAAGCCAGCACTGGCTGGCTGCTGGGGGCAGGCTCCATACAAAGCTCTCCTTCATTGCCCTGAATACCCAAAAAGCCCCGAGGGCTGCCACTCCTGTACTCTTTTGTTCAAGCCAGCAAATGGGGGGCCAGTAGTGACAGAATTTGTGCTGTAGGGCCTGGCCCTCCACAGCGGAAGCATGTGCGTATTCTTTACACAATTTTCTAGAACTGGGACCAGAAAACTTCATTGTGCTGCCATGGCACAACACGGACCCAGCTGCCAGCCCCTGTCCTCCCTCCGGAGCAGCACCAACATCCAGAACACGCCTGTTGCTGCGGGGC
The DNA here is from genome assembly GCF_963932015.1 of Anas acuta. Classification (NCBI taxonomy): domain Eukaryota; kingdom Metazoa; phylum Chordata; class Aves; order Anseriformes; family Anatidae; genus Anas; species Anas acuta. The sequence goes on along the minus strand of NC_088996.1, from coordinate 10,454,716 downwards.
CCTCCGGCTCGCAGACAAATACCTGGATGGTGTTCCCAAGGAACACCCAGTACAAATTTTCGGTACCATTTCACCCAATATCAGGTTGCCCTGCCCTCCTTTTTTCACAATTTCTCTAATTTATGCATATTTTTTTTTTAGTAGATAGGATCTTCCCCTGGCAAAGCCCTACTGATTGTAAGAAAACATGTTTTCTTCCACCATGGGAACCTACACCATAATCCTTTGAAGACAGGTTAAATAATTAATCTCAGCATCATTGTTTCACCTTTTCATTAAATGTAGGGAAAGCCCAATGAACATGAGGTCAATCTCTCTCCAGACTAGACCCCAAAAAGGCTCTTTGGACATGTCTTTGGTTACAAGTTATTACTGATTTTTCTTTTTAGTAGAAATCATCACACTGTGGGAGACACCATCAAAATATTGTTTTAAACTTTTCTCCTTTTGCTAGTTATGACTTCTCATCTTTTTGTAGAAGCCTGGAAAGCATTTGCTCAATATCCTTTCTCCCCATAAGGAACTGGGGGAGCTGGGAGCCTTGTTATATCACTGAAAATCAGGAGAAACTGGAGAGAGATTTGGCCACATCCTCACTACAGCCACCAGCTGTGGCCACCAAAACCAGGTTCTGGGCTCTCTCTTCCCAACACAGCTGAAATTAAGACACCTTTTTCCCTTGAGAACAAATCTAATTATCTAATTTAAGTCTCCTGGTATCTTGAGAGCATAATCCTGGACTTTTCTCAACGCCACTGACCTCCTCCCCCCATTTTTCATAACATTTTTGTTTTTCGGGATGACCGTGGCCACCCCGTTAATTCACGAGCCTTCCAGTTCACGGGCTGTACACAGCCCACCTTCACAAGGGCACTGGAGCAGGGCCTAGTTTGCTATTGTTAGGCTGCAAAATGCCAGCACATCCCCCCCACATCCCCCAGCAGTGCTGCAGGGCTGGGGTCTCTGCACACATTTTGTGCAGGATCTGTGAGCCAGGACTTGCTTTGGGCACCGGTGCCATGTGTTTTAGTGCTGGTCCCACTTACCCGCCCCGTCTGCACCACTGATAACAGACTCATCAAAAGGGCAACTGAAATGCTGAAATAACTGCTTATTATCATGGCCATAACTTTAGACAATAACAGAAATCCCCTGGATTTAACCAATATACCACCGTCCTTCCATTACGCAGGAACAGAGCAGCAGATGTTAAATTGCTTTCAGTTCATAAATAAAATAAAAAAAAAAAAAAGCAGCGTGTCCAGAGGCACCGAGGGTTTGCTGTGCAGTGTGAGCCCTTATAGAAGGGCCTGGGTTGGAAGGGACCTTAAAGATCCTCTGCCTCCAGCCCGCCTTGTGCAGCGGGGCCGCGCTTTGGGGCTGCAGCCACAGCCCGCATCCTTAGGCCCCCCCTTCACTGGGAGTGCTTCGTGCAGGATCAGGGAATGTTCAAAACAACCTTTCCTCCCCCAGAAAATAGACACAGAAGGAGGCTGTTTACACCCTGGATCGAGTCCTTGCGCTGATTCAGCCCGTAGCCACAGGATGGTTGCACTGGTGCAAGGCGCTGCACCAGCAGTGGCCACAGCCCTGGGGATGGGAGGACTCCATACATTTTTCTTCACTTTTGATTTTAGTCCATCTGTTTTCAGCTTACAAACGTATTTTTTTAATATTTACTTTGAGTGCCCCCCACTCCCAGCTGAGGCAGGGCTGTTCCCAAATTCCTGGGCCAGCCCTGGCTTTAAATGCCTCGGAAACAGAGGGCACAAAGGGCAGCTCTAAGCGCCCAAAGAGAAAGGGATGCTTAGCCACAGAGTTTGATAAAACCCAGGGAGAATTATCCAGACATACCCACCCTAGCAGACAAGTTTAAATATGGATAAAGATAGATGGAATAATATAGATACATTTTTTTCCATGTTGTTTTCTGTTTTGACTCCTTTTGGATTATTCAAAGGGAGGTTCGGGCTTTGATCTTCTCTATTGGCAATATTTTTTCTGCGAGGTTTTTATAGTTTGAGAAGAGATGTTACATGCTTGCAACAGAGACTATCAATATGATGTGGGTCTGAACAAAAAACCTGGTGTCAGGTTCTCCATTTGGAGTGTTACCTCAAGCTTTGAAGTTTGTAATGATTCAAAAGCATCTAGAGCTGCTACAAATGTTAATAAAATTAAAGCCATCTGAAAGTGAGGCTTGCATGTGCCTTTGAAAGTAGGTCTGTGATCAGTTATTACCCTCAATTACCTTGTTGTCCACTCTTTTAGCTCGAGGTTAAACTCTTAACACTTCGCTTTGAAGTGGTTATCCTTTTATCTATGACCGGACTGAGGAATTTAAGGGCAATAATCAATGAGAGCTTCATAAGAATAAAGGGGAGACAAGGCCAGGGAGAGAGGTGTGAATGTGCCCTTAACGGCTGGCTGCGGGTCTGGGGGCTGCAGGGGACGTGGTGCTCAGTGATATGATCTGAAAAAAGACAAAAAAAAAAAAAAAGAAAAAAAATAGAAAGAAAGGGGAAAAGGGGGAAAGAAAGAAAGGAAAGAAAAAAAAAAAAAAAAAGAGCCCCAGCAATTTCCAAACCACTGCTAAAAATAAAGCAAAAGCACTAATTCGGGGTGGGGCTGGGAGTGGGGAGAGCACGGCGAGGTGAAGCGCTCATCAAAGGCGCGGGACAAGTAATGAGGCCCAGAGATACGATTAAAGTATTGCCTTAATCGGGGCTTTGATGTCCGCCACCGCACGTCACCCTGCCGGGCGACAACAGGGACAGGGATGGCCACATCCCCCCAGTCCCACTGCAGACCAGTACAGTGAGCGGTCCCCAGTACAGCGAGTGGTCCCCACTGTAAGGCGTCAGAACAACCAGAACAGTGCCTGGGTCCAACGGTGGCACCAGCAGAGACCCCACGAGATGCCCAAGGGGGTGCAAGTGGGTCCCTGCCAGCCCCATCCTGTAGGGTCCCCTGCAAGGGGACATCTTGTCCTCTGCCACCTGCATCCTGCTGGTCCTTGGCCACCTCCCACACCTCACTACAAAGCCACCAAGGGACACGGGAGATCCTTTTTGGAGAACTGGTGGCCCAATAGAGCCACGATGAGGTTTTTATCCCATTCCTGCCAAAAAGGAGCCCCAACACCAGCCACGTCCCTTTGCACACCCCTAAAGGACATTGTCGTGCCACCCAGCCCTTCCCCACAGAAAGGCAGACACCTTCTGCTTTTACTCCATCAAGGGAAAATTGTTGTAGCACTGCTGGCCAATTTTCTTTCCTTTTTTTTTTTTTTTTTTTTTTTTTTTTTTAAATCCGAGGTGCCTAAAGCAAGGTGTTGAAATCTGCGTTTCGAACGCCGAGCTTGGCGCAGGATCAAATCCAAATGGCCTGGTTTTTCTGAAGTCCTGAGCACAACCTCCAACACTGTCAAGCGAGAGCTGCATGTGCTCAGCATCTCTGAAAATCGCCCCGCTTTGCTTTGATCCGGTGCCAACGTTTGGATTTGTGTGTCTAATTTAAGGTGCTTGGGTTGGAAAATGTTGACAATTATTGTTACTCTGAAATTAAATCAGTGCTTAATTATCGAAATTGATGGTAACTTATAGTGGCATTTTCTAAAGAGCCTGAGGGAATCAGAAGGAGATTTTCAAAGGCACGATGGCAGTTCAATGTCTCAGGGCCACGTCTGCCTCCTCGTACCTGCACTTTCTTACTGCCTGCCCCTGTTCTGGTTCTTTTTAAGGGCCTCCTGAGAGGTGCCGAGGTCTCTCCACCATGAAGGTACAAGGAGAGGTGGATCCAAGCCCATGAGTGCAGACCTCAGCTTCCAGCCCTCCAAATGCACTTGGCTAAATCACAGTGAAAAATCAATTGGCTGTGGGTGCCTAATTCTCCTCTAATCCTTCAGATAATCCCAGCTTTAGGCTTCCAGATACCGATAAAAAAAATAGAACAATGCAAGAAATTTGTGCAAACAGAATAGAAAACAAATATACAGCTCATACAATTTTCAGATACTCTGAACTTAATAAGAAATAGGTTTAGGACAATAGCAATAAAATATTGCTCAAGAGAGAGCAAAGGCACCGAGACCGCGGAGCCCGGGGCTGAGAACACTGTTTCGTAATTAAGGTAGCCTCGAGACAACGATTGTCATACAGCGGCGTTGCTCAAGGACCCGACCATTATTGCTTTCATTATAATTTTTTCAGGAGAGGAACTTTTTTTGGCTTGGCTCCATGTTCATTCAAAGCTCCCAGTCGCTAACGAGAATGCATCGATTGAGAAACGCTAATGACAGCCTCCGCGGGATGCAGTGAAGCAAGCCGGGGAGAGCCTTGCGCCGCGAGGGGCAGGCGTGGGGCGGGCTGGTGGCAGACCAGGAGGTCTGCGGGAGGAGCTGACACCAGTGGGGACACCCAGTGTCCCGCTGGGGGTGAGGAAACCACCGAGAGCAGCATGGTGAGACGCGGCTGGCCGAGCCTTGCAGAGAGAGGCGGAGGTTTCTGCTCTTTGTGCAGCCAACTGGCTGAACAAGGAGTGGCAGGGAGGGTTCTTCAAAGAAAACAGAGCTGAGTTGGAAAAAAAAGCTGGTAAAGACGATGTTACAGCCTAACATCTTTTTTTTTCTTCATCAAAACCCAAATTCAACTGAAAAAAATGCAGTTGGTTGTAGCTCTGCCACCTGGTCCCAAGCGACTCTCCCTGAGCGGCAGGATTAACTCCCAGCATCCGACCTTACCTTGAACATGACCGTGCCTGCCTGCTCTTAACTGCTGACCTATCTTAATCATCCTCGTAATTAATACACCGAAGCGAAGTCGTGTTCCAACACGGTCTCATTTTCTAGCGAAGACAAGTGCCAAGAAGCATGAGGAACGAATGGAAACACCCCACCATGGCTTCCTCTTGCACCAGCCCCAGAGAGCCACCGCGGGGAATCGCTCGCCTACCTCCAGAGCCCTTTCATGCATCAGCCCAGGAGGACCAGGAGGACGCCTGGCCCGGGTTAATTACCGGCTAAGCAAACGAGCAGCAGCCGTGGCCGTGGGGCTCAGCAGCCAGCCAGGGCTCGGCAGCGCTCGCACCGGCTCCAGCTGCTCTGATGTTTGGCCAATTATCAGCACCTGGATACTCAGGCAAGACGGAGGTAATGGAAGGAGGTAATGAAGGAAGAAAGAAACGCTTTCAAGTTCTCGCTGCTTCTGTAATAAAGCTTCTGCCCGGGACGGTGCGAGCACACCCCAGCTCCAGGAGCATCCCTGGCTGCTGAGACGTGGCCGGCCGTGGCGCACGGAGATGTCCTGGGGGTGCAGTATGAGAATTATTATTTTTTTTTCCCAACTTGTATCAAAGAACGGAGCCAAATACCCTAAAAAAATACATGGATTTGTTATAAAAGGTCCTGGTTCCTCCACAAAGCACTGCTCTTCCCCCAGGAAACACACCAGGCATTTCTCCTCCCCAGGGGGCTCCTCTAACCCAGCCGGGGTCCTCGTTGGTGCCCCCAGCCCTGAGAGCTGCTGCTGAGCTGGCAGGTGGACAAGTCATGTACATGGTCCTTCCCCAGGCCCAGGGGGATCTTGCAGGGGGTGATCAGGTCCCCTGAGTCTTGGGAGAGGGGAAAACGGTGCCGTGAAGCCCTGGGGTATGCAGAGGAGCCCTGAGCCAGGCAGTGCCTGGAGCTGCAGGAGGCTCTCCCCATCCCGGGGGCACCAGAGGTTCTCAGGGCCAGGCAGGAATCACGGGCTAACAAAACTCAATCAGCTTCCATTAAGGCTTCAATGTGTTTTCTCCCCCACCCAAGACAAACAGCCTTCTTCTGGGTCTCCCCCCCCTCACCCACTCATCCTCTGCACCTTCCCTTTTTCTCCCTCCACCATTAAGAGGGGAGGCAGATAAGGGGATGGCCCTGGAGATGGGGCAGCCAGGCTGGCTCCTGCCTCCATCCCAGCTCGAGGGGCGGCGAGGACAAGGCTGAGCCACCAGCAGGGCTGGAGGTGAGCGGCTCCCTCCCTGCCTTTTACCATTCCTCCAACATACTGCCTCAAAAACACCCCCAAAATAGTGCATCGTGTGCGTGCTGGGGCAGACGGGTCCTACTGCAACTCGTCCCACTCTGATGCCCGACCCAGCAGCAACGCTTACAAATTAACGCCTCCCTTCCCGGGTGTCCCGTGGGTTTAAATGAGCAGGGGGTAATCCCTGGCTCCTGCAACACCTCCTCCTCCCTGCACAGCCCCCGCAGGTTTGGAGCTTCCCAAAGCAGCTGGAGAGACAAGGAGAAGAGGCGCAGCCACACTGCACGAGGCCGCGGCGAGGTTTTGGGACTCTGGCGAGTTGGCAAATCCCCGGATAAAAGGGAAAATATGTTCGTAATAAATAACACTGAAGTAACACGTTGCGAAATATTTACTCCCTCGGAAAGACGGCTGTTTGCTCGCAGTGGAGCTGCTATCTGATCCTCTGCCAAATGGCGCTGAGCTCCCTGGAAAAGAGACTTCTCTGCGGTTGGCAAGAGAAACCAGGTGCCCAAAGAGCAGCACCGCGGGCGTGTGTGTGCGCAGGCGTGCGTGTGCGAGGGGGAGATGGGCCGGGGGTCTCCGAGTCCTCTGCAAGTCCTGCAAGCGCAGAGCAGAGGCACCGAGCGGCTGAAACTCTGGCTTTGAGTGCACCTCACGATATGTCAGCGTGGGGACTGGGGAAAGGAGGAGAGGGGGATGAAGAGAGGTGTTGATAAAATACTTGTTAGAAAGAAAATTGGATTAGCGGTGCCATTCCGGCCATGAAGTTCTTTGAGCTGGGGAAAAGAAAATAATAATCTTGTTCCTTTTTTTTTTTTTCCCCTCTCTCTGCAGCCCACAGAAGGCCTCACAGCCAAAACATCAGTCCCTCTAATCTTATTTTCTTTTTTCTAGCATGTATTTTATTAACCCCTTTTCTCATTTAACTACGATGAATAGCTCAGTGGGTAACATCCTTCTTAGAAAGTGAAAACCTCCTTGGAGATGCGGCGCAGGGACAGAAATGCAGACAAACTTCCCGTTCCCGCACTTGGAAGAAAAGCCCCGTCTGTAATCCCGTCTGGTGGATCCCGACGCTGTCCCCCCAAGGTAGCCGCTCCTTCCAGGTCCCCTCTGCAGAGCGGGGACAATCGGGGAATTTGGCTGCCGACACGCCAGGAGATTGCCCCCGCCGCTCCGAGCTCCGTGCCCTGGAGCAGAGATTAGGGGATAAAGAAATGGGATCCCATGCTTGGCTTGGGAAAGCCGGGATGTGGTGGGTGAGGGTCCTGCTGCGGTGGGCAGGGGGCTGTGTCTGAAGGCAAGGTGCTGGAGCACACAGCGGGACAAGTCCTTTGGTGCAGGAACGCCGATGGATGTGGCCACCCTCAGCCCGCAGGGATGTGCCCTGCAGCAGAGTGGGGGGAAATCTGTTCAGGGGGCATCCTGGAGCCGGCTGGGGAGCCCCAGGTCCTCAGGAGCGGTGCCCAAGCTCATCGCTGGAGGCCAGGCTGGGCTGGTGGGCACGTAGAGTGTCATGGGATGGAGTCAGGAGCCTGCAGCTTTGGGGCACATTCAGTACAATCCTCCACCAGCCTGCAGGGGCAGCCCCACGCCAACACGGGGCTGCTGCTGGCACCGGGGTTCCCAGTGGTCCCACCGTGCTCCAGGGATCAGGAATTTGTCCTCTTTAAGAGATTTTGTGCTGCAAAGCAAACAGGGATCTCCGAAAGCTCACCGGCCCATCCTCCGCTGCAAACGGTGAGGCCAGAGAAAAACAAAACAAAACACTCCAAACCCAACAAATAAAACATCAAACCCAACAGAGATTGTCCTGCCCAGCACTGCTCTAGGTGAGGACAGAGCTCTGGCCTGGAGATAAAGAAAACGTCAGCTCCAGCTCGCTTGGATGCTGCCTCCTCTCCAAGCCGCCAACCTTCCCGGGAGAGGAGCAGGAGCAGGATCCGGCCCCATGCGATATTTGGGCGTTATTTTCCTTGACAGCTGCGGTGCATAGTGGTAAGTGCATGTTTAATTCATTCACAATTTATGGTGTAATGAGAACAATGAGTGTGTCTGAGGGAATAATTGCTTCACGGCGGGGAGCTGGAGAGTTCAAGTTGGTTGGCACCTGGACTTTGAATCGGGGCCGGCGGGGATTGGCTCCGCCGGCCCCACAATAGCGCTGGTAACAAAGCTGCTGGGGATGGGGAGGGGGCTCGCAGCCACCCCTGCGCCTCGCCGCTGCCCACCCGAGCCTTTCCCTGGCTGTGCAGGGCCTCCAGCCACGTCCCAGCCACTCCCCATGCACTCCTCCAGCCCCACCGTGCTGGGCACCGCGCAGAGTCATGAGGGCGCTGAGCTGGCCCCATCTCACCCTTCATTTTTGCAAGCGATCTGCCAAGCCGTGCCCCCTGGAAAAATGCTCTTCTATCCCACCCCCCACCCCAAAGACCTCTCCGCCGCTTGGGCCCGGCTGCCCGCTACCCAAACCCTCCTTTTGTCAGGGAGGGAAGGGGCATAGGGAGGGGGCTGACCCTTGGCGGTGTCCTCAGCAGCCACATGGAGTTTCGGAGGCCCTCGGAGGTCAAGAGCATCCATATGGAGGGCCCGGCCGCGCCGCGCGTCTCCCAGCTGTCCCCACGGCAGCTGCGCTCCCAGCCCAGCACGGCTCCCGCGGGGGCTGCTCCCCAAGGGGCCCTGGAGCCCGACGGCCTCGGGAAGGATGCAGCCGGAACTGTGCCTGGCTCTGAAACTTCTCTGGGGCACCAACGATCCACCAGGGTGAGCCCCAACAGATCACCTTATCCACCACGGGTGCTTTTGTGCCATGTTTGAATGGGGCCAGGTTTAGGGTCAGCAATAGAGCCGCCGACAAAGTGTTGCTCAAGCGGTGAGAGCTCTGGAAGAGGCTGTGAGCAGCTCATGCCTCTTGGCACCCGGCGGAAGCACAGATCTGATTTCTCCACCAGACGTGTCAAAGCACGAGCAACAAATCTTCAGTGCCACAAATCCACCCCGAGGAGATAATCTATCAAGATGGGGCTCTTGGACAGAGCATCACATGTCAGAGGGGAACGGGCTTGTAAAGCGCTTTGAGAACCTCGGGGGGAAGGTGCCGTGTAACCACAGGGCTGTTGTTCATTACGGCCCCGTTACGTTGGGGATCTGTGCTAGAGACCATCAGCATTCGAGCTTTTCCTTACAAGGACCTCACGGGATGGAGCTGGGACTCCGTTCCCGGCCTCCATCTGGGAGAGCCGTGTGCTGGGGATGTGCTCGCCTTGGACTTCTTTCAGAGATGCTGAGCTGCGAGTCCTGGGACACATTAATCCCCATGCAGGGCTCAACAAAACGCTCCGAGCATGTACGTAACGCTCGGTAGTGAGCGGAGCCTGCTTGTAGCTGGGGCAACATCTGGGTGCGAGCAGATGTGGGCCGTGAGGATGGGCAAGGCCCTGCGAGGGCGTTCTGTTAGGGACCCAGAGGCATTGTGCTAAGTGTATAAATGCCTTAGGCACATAAATTCAAAGCTGCCACTTGAGCTGGGAACCTAGTTCAGGCTGAAAGGACCAGGACTTCAGGCTCCTGTGTCACACAGGTCCCTTTGAAAACATCCCACCTGTCTACACGATGGAAAGAGGCACGGATAGGACTGGGAGCTAGAGTTTAGGTGCAGACAGAAACACGGATTTGCAGTCCTGACAGAGAATCGCGTTTTATCCCCTCTCCTGTGAGGTTAAACACAATGTTCTGTCAAGCCACACACGGAGGGAAGCCTGGTTTGGCAGCGGCGTCTCGCGTAACCGCGGCTGAACATGGCACACCTCCGCAGGGCCGCCACTGCACAGCACGATTTGCATCGCGGGGAGCGACTGCCAGCTTGGCTTTCATCTGCACCTCAGGAACACCGAGGAAGCAGAGTTGTTGTGCATACATCAGCCCCCACGTGCGCCCTGTAACACTGCGTCTCGGCACAGCTACGGCTGTTCGTTGGAAGCACGGGCAGGAAAAACTGCAGATGCTCAGTGCTTGAAGAGAGATGCTACCAGGATGCAGCCTGCATCTGCCCTGGGCAAGGAAGGCTGAAAGCAAGGTGTGGCCGCAGGTGTAAAACGGGAACCGGGCTGGGATGCAACCCCCTTGCCCTCTGCTCTGTCCCCCCATGATGCTGGAGCACTGCCATGCTCAGCCACAGCCCCCCAAAATCCCACCTGGGTGGTGTTCACACACAGCCTGGACCTGGAGGAGGATTCAGACCCATCCCCAAGCTCTTCTCTCGTCTTCCAGCATGACAAACCCAGCCCAGATGGCAGGTCAGGATACAAATAAAACCACCCATAATTGCACGTGGTTAATTACCGAGGGTGGTTGGGTTTCTTGGAGAACATTAGGTTGTGAAGAGTCTCAATCAGAGAGCCCTCAGGGCAGTCAAATCAAAGCAAGCATCAAAACCTAGAGCTGTTTTGAAAACACAGCTTCAAATGCATACTGCGGCAGGGCAAGGCTGCAGCGGCCTGCCCAGCGAGCAGCACGGCGCTGCAAGGGCTCCTGCTGCAAAGCCAGGCTGTGTGCAAGGGCAAAGGCTGCGACCTCCAGGCCCCAGACATCTGCAGGAGCCTCCAGGGAGCCCCAGGGCTCCACTGAGGGTGATTCCAGCCATGCCCTAGCCTCAGTGCTCAGCCAAGGCAGCCCTCGTGCCCCAGGTGAGCAGGGGAGATGTTTCTCCTGCTCTTCTCCCTGGCCGACCTGTCTGCGTGCAGCTCTGAGGCTGCGCTTGCAAGAGGTGCACTTTACAGAGTTGTCCTTCACCAGCTTGGAAACAAAAGTTAATTTAGGAACATTATTCCTAATAAGGAAGTTTAATAAATAAAAAGTTTTAATAAACTTCTTTGCTCACAAAAAATTGTGAGTGATAATTGTAGACTCTGCACGTATTTTCAGACAGCCCCAACCAACGCATCTTACACTATCAGGTTTTTGGAATGACGTAGCAGTGTAACAGGCAAGGACAAGGTGCAGGGAGGGTGAAAGCAGCACTGAGTAAAATTAAAAACAAAACAAGTGAAGAAAGAAGGCGCTGCTTGGCCTGGCAGGGCCACGCAGGCGTTCCCTGCTGGGGACCGGGCGCTGCAGCCCTGGCGTTCACGCGGGGCCCCGGGTGCTCAGGCCCATCTGTCACGGTGGCATTGGGCCAAGACAGCAGCAGGCCACATCCTGCACGATGCTCAGGCTCACAGGCCAACTTCGCACTGCTCGTTGCAGCAAAGAGGGCTCACCCCTAGAACAAAGCCTGAAACACGCCTTAGCATTGCCCAGAGAGGAAGGATCAACCCCCAGCCTTAAATATGTGAAGGAAAGTACGCTGCGACCCATATTAGACTCATGGAAAGTGTAAATACCTTGATTCCAACCAACATCACAACGTAGTACATCGTACGCCGCAGCACTCACAGACCCACGCTGCATGGGAAGCTGCTCTACCTGCACGAAAGAAGGCAGAGATGTGCCCAAGCGCTCGGCCCCACTGCTGGTGGGACAGGGTGTGGGGCAGCAGCTGGGCCTCGTTGTAACCGGAGCTGGTCTGCAGGTGCCTGGTTATTTTTTTACTACACCCTGTATTTATATTTCAAACCATAGCACAACCGCCCAGCGGAGTGGTTTATGGCACCCGTAATGCTGGCAGGAAGAGCCATGCCAAAGGCCTGGTGAAGCAGCACCAGAGCCACCGCCTGCATTGGGGATGAACCTCGAGTTGTGGGAACGGAGCTGTAGGAGATGCTCCATGGTTTGCTGCTCTGTGCCCTCACTGCTGCAGGAAGGGGGTCCATGTGTTTGCTCCCCTCTTGTTTAAATTTCTCCTGCTTTTACAGGAAGGAAACTGGGCCTCGTCCAAACCCTTTAAACTCACAGATAAACTTTCAGGAGATTGAAGTTGGATCTGGGTGGGAAGCCGTGTCCCACTGCTCCTTGCTCAGGAGCGAGCTGGGGGAAATGCAACTCATGAAGCTCCACAGGAGGCTGAAGGAACTCTCTCTACACTAAATGCTACAGCGAAAGGAAGGTGATATGAATGGGTTGTGTGATACGAGCCCCAGGAAGGGGACCAGCTGGCCAGATGTGAGCCCAGCAGGCCCACTCTGTCATGGCAGATGTGTCTCGCTGCTTGCTTTGTGCTCGTTCAGATGCAGCCACAAACAGCGCCCTTCCTTCCAGCTGTGCCCTGAGCAGCACAGCAGGTACACACACTTTGTGGCAGCCTCCAGCAGAAGGCCATGTCCACCCCTCATGTGCTCGGGAAAAAGCCAAGAGAACAAAGGGGAACCTGCTGGGACAGACAGCCACCTGGGCACAGCACTCGTGCAGCTCCAGGTCCCCAAACCCACACCAGCTCAATGCTGCTGATCCCAGGATTTCCTGAAAGGAGCAGCACCAACCCCCTACTGTAACCTTTGCAGGAGATGGCAGTAACATAGGTGGTCCTCCAGAGTGAGCTTACAGGGCTTGGGATACAGCCAGCCGCGGTCTCCTGAAAGTTTGAGTTTAAAGGGTTTGGACTGGGCCCAGCTTCCTAGCTGTAAAGGCAGGAAAAGTTTAAACAAGAAGACAGCAAATACAGTGACAAAATTGGATCTCTATTAAAAAGTCAGGGAAGAAAATGGAGACTTGCCTATGGCGCACAATTCAAAAGTGCCTGCACATCCTTCTGAGAGAGGCCAAGTAGGCGGTGGGACTTGCAATCTGGCTGTCACCTTGACCGAAACCTGCCTGTGTAATTTCTCTATCGCTTTAGCTATGAGACAGCTGCATTAAAAACGTTGCATTCCTTTTCTCCACAAACCGATCAATCCTATGGGTTATTAAAAAAATAAAAAATGGTTGAATCATTTGTTTTTTCCAGGTGCTGTGCAGCAATCAGTGAAGAAAGGTTGAAATTTCTGAATAATTTTGGGGGAAGGGGCCAGGTGACTTCTGGCAGGGGCAGGCTCCCTCCCTGACTTTTCCCAAACATTTTCTCCCTCACAAATCTCACAGCTCCGTAGCTGTCACCTACTGGCACCATCACCTTGAAAAAAAAAAATGCCTTCAGGACAGGCAGAGACTCACCTGAGGAGGGCCAGGGCCTCTCCTTTAGAGCCAGGGCTGAGTCCCCTTTGTTGACAGTTTTATCACCTCATTACATGGAAACCTGGGTGGGGCTTTTCGTTTAATATTTTGGCAACTTCAGCTACCATTAAGCTATTAGCTCTGCAGGACTCTGTCTCCTAGTGGGTGGCAGGTTTTCTTCCCTCCTGCTTTACAGAGAATTACAGGCCCCGGTGAGTGATTTTGCTCTGTCAGAGCAAATTGCCTTCGCTGACCTAACATCTAATAAAATGGAAGATGTTTCTCCAATTATTTCAAGTGCAAAGCACTAGATTGTGTTATTTCCACTTCCATTTGAAATATATATAGAGTGTGGATAAATTGAAACAACCTAATGTTAGGACTTCTAGCAATTTTTCCATAACCCCCTCTAACTGTAGTGCCCATGCTGCTCTGAAAAAAAAAACAGAAAAAAGGAGGAAAAAAACAACCAAAAAAAAATAATCTCCACAGCACAGGTCACTGACAATTTCAGCTCTAATAGACAACTATATTAGGAGCAGTAATTAACGGTAAATGGAGCCTTTGAGTGTCTGGTCTGCTCCGGATCTGTGCCCTCAGTGAGGCCTGGGTGCCCAGCGGCTAAATCATCTGCTAAACAGGTTTTTAGTGCCGTAAATACACCGTGGGCTGGGTAAATGTGCTGGGGTGACTCACCCTTTTGGGTGCTCAGAGCACCCAAAAGATGGTATTTTGCTGAAATAGCTATGGACTTTTGAGAGCTATTTACATTTTGTACCGTGCTAGTCTGGACTTAAAACGATTTTCCAGGTCCCTGAATGCCCAGGTTTTGTGTGAAGTACCCAGTTTTAGCAGCTTTGGGGTGGGTCATTGAGCTGAAAATCTTGCACAAACAGGCTAAAAATCTTCATTAAGCAGAGAAACGAAGAAATACAACTCACGTTTCCTCACTCCATTTTACCAGCGCGTCTTCACACAGGCCCAGCTCCTACTCTGCTCAGATCATCCAGCTCTGAATTTCATTCGAAGAAAGCAAATGGGGAAAAGCAACAGGGGAGGTGTCTGTCTGCTCAGCCTGCAAAGTTCTGAGCTCACACTGTCGAGGTTTCATCCAGCCGAGTGTTACCAAGAGGAACCTCAGCCCCTTCCAGCAGCAGGCCGCACGAGGCAGCCTGACATGGCGCCAGCACCAACGCCTGCTCCTGGCCCCTGGTGCCTCACTGAGGAGCCCGGGACGAGCAACATTTCATCCCCCGCGGCCCTGGGAGGATGAAGGAGAGGGGAGGAAGAGTTGATTAAAATCAGAGTTTTCGCTATAGATCCAAATCTACGCTGAAATTAGTCAGCCAGTGACCTCATCCAACAGCGATGAGCAAACAAGATGACAAGCAAGTGTCGATAAGTCTCAGAAGACGTAACATCATTCCTGAGCACAATTAAACACAGCCTTACAAACATTCAGGCTCTGAGTGCTCATGAAATCCATATGGAGTCATTAGCCTTCTTAGGTCTGGCTTCCCACCACCCTCCGATGCAGATGAGTGCCTGGCTGCATGCAAAGTCACCGAGATTTAAGTTGGCTCTGAATTTAAAGAGAAAGAGCCATTTCTGAGGAATCCCTTGCTAAAATACTTTTCTCTGGAAGAAGAGCGGTCAGCTGTGAAGCCACAGGCCGTTTCAAACAAACTCCCTAACAGACATCTTCATTGTTTTTTAAAAGGAAGCCAGTAGCTCAGTGACTGCTTCAGTATTGCACCTTAGGGGGTGGGTGCTACCCCTCAAGCCATACAGACTGTCACAGGCTTTGCCTGGAATAAACTTCACCTCTGATCTACAACAGCTTTAGAGCAAAGCTACTTGGAATATGCACACGTGCTGTGCCTGACAGTGAAGCAGAGGGAGCGGGATACACCTGGGGCCGCCACAGAGTACAGGAACCATACTGACTCGCTTTACAACACCTGATGTTCTTCACTGGAGGCTCCTGGACACCACAAGGCACAGAGATGTTTGGTGTATGCATAAGAACACATGGAACCCCACCCTTGTGCGTTTCATATGACATCTGTATTATTAAAATAAACTGCTGTTAAATTAGCAGTGGAGGGGAGGAAAGAAAAAAGAAACCTACCACAAGAAAAAGAGTGGGGGTTACTTGAATATCCACTGTTTTCAAAACTCTTTTACTTCACATTTGTATTTTAAAGAATAAATCAACTAAATCGCACTAAATATGTCCTGCAACCTCCAGGAGTTCTCATCACTATTGGATAGAGGGGAGAGACAAGGGCACTATTACATAGTCCTTAGTTTCAGCTCAGGATCACTTTGATACTTCCTGTGGATTCTAGGTCCAGAATTTCACTGATTTACTTGAAGCCTTTGGGCAAAACTGGACAAACTTAACTTCAGCATTGGCTTGGCTAGCAAAGGAAGCACAGCACATAATGACCTGTAATCAACAGGAAGGATTCAAGGGATAAGGCCTAGACAGAGATCTGAGCCGCTTTGCTCGTGGACTTCAAAGCAAGTGCACGATGCAAGGTCTTCACTCTTTTCTGTTATCATGTTTGTCTGTAAATGAAGCAGAGATCATCTCATGGTAGCAAATGGTAAATAAATGATATTTTGGCTAGAGGCTTGACTTATTTATACTATTACAAATACCACGAAAGAGAGCTGCATAATTGCTATGTAGAAGTGTTACAAACTGCTCCCAAACACAACACACACATGTTCACTCACTTTCTCTCACACAAGTTAATTTTTCACAGGATCAGATCCTTATTCACATCCTTCAATGCTGTTTCACAAAACATAATTTCTAATTTAGGGAGGAAAAGTTTTATTTAATTATCTTCTTTTCTTGGTTTGAATTGACCAACTGCATATCTTCCACCAGCTTTATCAAAGAAGCCACCAGTACAAGAGCACATCTAATTTTAAGCAGGCTTTAGTTGGCAGACTTAAAATTGATCATGCATTTTAGTTTCAGTAACTTGCAATTTCTTGCACTCTTTGATAGCACACTTTAAAGAACAAGCCTTCTTTAATGACAAAGGCTTAAAAGAAATGACCCTTCTGAACAAAATATCAAAGCTTAGAACAGATAGTCCCTCAAAAAAAAAAAAAAAAAGTCCGAATTAAAATGACCTTGTGTTCTGAAACTTTTTCATACAATATCTGACGTCTTACTTTCCCTTTGTACCCTCAGAATGAAACCAAGTATAATTCAGTAGTATGTGGTGCCTCCAGTACATTTTGTGATTTGGGAAGAACTTGCAGTGCATTAAGATAACTTAACAAATACAAATAATCAGATCCCATATTTACTCTCTGTCAAGACTGCTTGTAATTAGTATCAAAGCCATGTATGTTTTCTAGAAAATTCAATAAAACACTATAATATATTATAGCAATCACAAATATTTCCTCTAGTTACAGTAAGATCTTCTTCTGTGCAGCAAAATCATTCCTCAGTTTGAAACCACAGTTTCCAGAGATTTAGGGGGTATCTGCTGTGCTGTCCCCATCACAATTACTATTAAAGTACTGTTGCAGGACAAAGCAAAGGGCTAGGAGAAGGATGGAGGTTACATCCCTTTTCTTCTAACTGCACCAGAAATGAGCCTATTTGTCACATGTGACACAAGAACTGTGGGCGGCACTGAAGTAAAGCTTCACCTTGACTCTGGCGAAGAACATTATATAAAAATGCACAAGAAAATGAAGGATAGAGTGAAACTATCTTCTCTCATACAGCAGAGTTCAATAAAATAACAACAACAATAATAATCCACTAGAAATAAAGTTCTAACCATTCTCTAGTCGGTTTTGCCAGAGCTCGTTTTACAGCCTATAAAGCCAACTTCTGGCAGCTGGCAATTCCTTACCTAGCAGGTGAAAAGAGAGCAAGTTCTGGACAGGAGAACCTCTCTGAGCTTGCAGTTTAGACTTTACCTGTTCCATAAGTGATCAAAAAAATAGTAGCAACTACAAACCCATCCTAGACAGTGTTGAGTTTAATTTCTAATCAGGTTTATAAGCGCCTTCAAAATGGTTCTCAAACTGTACTTGCTGTTAGAGAGTTTGCCGGTTTTAAAATTCACGAATTGACTAATATTTACTTTTCCCAAACTGTTTTTTTCATCATCAATGACATCAGCAACCCAATTCCATAGAAAAGAAGGAAAATCAGGCCTGAATTCAACTAGGAATGCAGGGAAGAGCATACAGTGGAGGCTCTGTGCGTTACCTCATGCATGTAACGCCCTCAGAAGCACTATAACCACATGGTTATCAAGCACAAACACCAGCAGAAAACCAGAATCAAAATCTCCTCATTTCCTCTGTGCATGAGAAGGGAGATTTTGCTGTCCCACTGCCTGGTGTTTAAGGACAAAGCAACACCCAACCAGTAAATCACAGCCCACAGGTCTGGGAGCTCTCAGTGCTCCTTCTGTAGAGCCGAACCATCGCTGCCATGCGTCTCCCTGAGCAAATACATTAAATTTTACTGCCCACAATTAACTGCATGTATCCTAACAAATTCTTCCTACTAAAACTCACCATTGCCCCAGGCGGGGCTTTGTGGCACCTGCCGCAGCACTTCCTTCCTTATCAGAGCCATGACAACCCCTTATCTCTAATTAGAGGAATCACCTGTTGATTCAAGGAAGGTGGAAAACCTGCCCAGGCCCAGGCTGGGCTGACAAGCAGCAAAGCACCGAGCGAGGCTGGGGCCTGTGTTTGGCACGGAGCTCTCTGTTGGCGCTGCCAGGAGGTGGGGAGGATGGAGCCCAGCCTGCCAAAGCCTTTCCTCATTGATCTCCGTGCCAGGCGGAGATAAGAGCGCAGCTGGGGCTCGGCAGGACGGCCACCTCCTGCCGCAGGCACTCAGGCCGTCACTAGCACCGTGTGCTGGGCCCTCTGGACCATGGCACTGAGTGCTGGGTGAGGGGGGACAAGCGGCTGTCCCCGCCTGCAGGGACAGGGAGAGCTTTGCTCCTGCAGCCCATGCTGCAGCTGGACCTCGAAGAGAGGAATTCCTGGCCCCCTCTCAAGCACTCAGGCCATGAGCTGTGCCCTGATACGAACGCTGCCGGCAGCACGGTGCCTAGGAAGAAAATGGCTATTCTTGTATTCCGCCTATCTAAATTTACAGATTACAAACGTACTCGGGTACATTCTTGCTCGCGGATGGCCAAGAGATAAGGAAGCTCTGTGCTGGGGAGGCAGAGAGAGCTACAAGGACTGCTCCCTGCCCAGGTCCCTCAGCTTTCCCCCACTTCCCACACCTCATCCTCTGCAAACCCTGGGGCACCTTCTTGGAGGTACCAGGACGTTCAAGAGAGCCTGCGCACGCGCCCACGCGGAACCGGGGCCGTATCAGTTATGACTCTTTTTCAATAACGCCGCATAACTGTGTTATCAGTAAGTGACAAAGGACTTTCCTGTGACCGGTGCATGCAACCCCACTGGTAGCTTTATATGCTGTTAACTGGCAACAGTGGCTGCATTTGTCATCACGGTGTTTTCATTCATGCTACAATGCTTTCCTTGAAATACAGCACGGAATAATTTCCCAGTTAAAAAAAAAAAAAAAAAGCCATACAAGCTGTCATATGCACTGTGGCTGTTTAAGTGAGTGAGATGCCCAAGCAGGACAATAATGGCAAAACAAAATAGTACAAAATAATATTTTAATATTATGTAAACACATGGACACAAAACAATGTCAAAATATGTTAAAATATCTTGGACAATAATAATAGAAAATGGGATTTTCTTCATGTATAAAAGTGAAAAGAATGGTAGTAGGAAGTAGTAACAAAAATATTAGTAGAGGAAATGTTTCCTCTTGGTAAGCAAGCACAGTCAATCACGCAGTATATCAAAAGTATAAATCTGTAATAAGATGATGATAAAAGGTAATGGAAGGAAAATACAACTAAAAAAAGTCTGGCATGAGCAATGGATGTGTTTTCATGAACTTCACTGCATTTTGTATGCTAA